>NC_092873.1:479919240-480244013 GCF_028372415.1 Notamacropus eugenii | reverse complement strand
TCTATGCATTGGCTACTCATGTCCAGGGTTTCATGGGAGTTCTAATCCAGCACTTTTGCTTTTTTCCAGTCCTCTGGGACTCCCTTGCTCTCTCTGAATTATCAGTAATCGCCTGCCTAGGCTCATTAGCCAATTCTCTCTGGTGTTCAGAAAGCTTGCCATGTGGACCTGCTAATTTGCATATCTTCCAGTTGTCCAAGGGCTCCTTTTCTTGCTATTTCCCCAATGACTCTTTTGATATCTTACAGCTTCTTAATTGTATCTCTTTCTTCTCTTTCTTTTTTTTTTAAATGGAGCTCAATATCTTAAATATTTTAGCCTTAGCATTTATATTGAACCCCCCTGTCTGTTTGTCAATAGGTTTATGTCTTTAGCACCCTTCCTTTTTTCCCCTGTAGTTATATAGAAAAAGCCCTTATTATTTTCTTAATTCCTCTGGGTGTTCATGAGCACATTCTCTGGTTTTTGTTGTCCTTATCTTTTTTTGCTGTAAACTTTTACTGACACAGCAATCCCCTTTTGATTTTTCTTGACTCCGGATGACATTATCGGCTACATCACAAAGACTTCTCCTAGAAATACACCTCAATTGCTTCCCATTCTTTTCATGTTCTTGTTTTCCCTCACCTGCCATTAATTTTGGAACAGTTCTCTCTACTCTTCTAGTCCTATGATTGATGATATCATGGCACAACTGCATCTGTTACAGAGTCTTGTATCATTTTAGCATATATATGAGTCATCTTATATGAAAAGAATCTTAAAGGTTCATTTAGTTCAACTGAGTCTAATGTCTTTCAAAGACTCATTTTATTCCTCCAAGTATAAGATTCACAAATAGAACTGGAAAACAAAGGTCAGAGGATCATTATTCTGGGAAGAAAATTCATGACACTAGAAGAAGCAAGATCCCCTAACTCCTAGAAAAGACCTCTTTCCACTAGACAACATTGGCATCAAGAAATGGCAGTTACTCTGGGATATTATTGGTTGACTTCCTTCATCTTTGCACTTATAATCAAAAAAGGACAGCTAGGTGGTGCAGGGGATAAAGCACCAGTGCAGGAGTCAGGAGGACATGAGTTCAAATCTCACCTCAGACACTTGACACTCACTAGCTGTGTGACTTTGGGCAATTCACTTAACCCCAATTGCCTCATCCTGGGTCATCTTCAGTCATCCTGATGAATATCTGGTCACTAGATTCAGAGGGTTCTGAAGGAGAAGTGAGGCTGGTGACCTGCACAGCCCTGCCTCACTCAAAACAAAGTCAAGTGCAAGTAGTGTCATTATTGCTCTGATAGCATGGTCTTCTCTGGCAATGAAGGACGAACACACATATAATCAAATAAAAGACATTTGCAACCACAGAGTACTACCGTTTCATAGATGAGAAAACTGAAGTTCAGAGACATGATATGACTTGTCTGGACCATAAAACTAATAGGTATCTTATCAGGGTTGAAAATGAACCTATTTTAGCATCTCTGAATGTAATGCTCTATCCACTATACTGGACTATCTCTTGTTCAAACTGGGCTTGAATAGTAATTCTTTTTTCCAACATCACTGACAAGTCGTCGTACAGTCTCTGCTTGAAGACCAATTAAGGCAATCCATTCCACTTTTGGAAAGTTCTAGTTATTAAATAGAAGATTTTTCTTATGTTGTACTCAGATGATCTCTCTTTAAATGTCAAATTCTCTTAGATACATCTTCTAGGGTCATACAAAACAAGCCTAGTTTCTTTCTCACATGACAGCCTTTTAAATACTTGAAGACATTCACCATTATTCCTCTGTTCACATTCTCAGCCAAACATATTCCCAGTTTCTTTAGCTAATGCATGTTTGACATGGTCTCAGGTAGCTACACTAACCTGGTTATGCTCCTTTGTTATGCTCAGAGGTTATGCTCCTGGTTATGGTCTAGCTCACCAATATCCAAAAATGTAACACACAGAAGTGAGCACAATATTCCATACATGATTTGACAGGTCAGAGCACAGTTGGCCTTTGACCTCCAAAGTCCTGGCCAGGATGCCTCTTTTAATGTAATCTCATGTAGTATTACCTTTCTTAGCCACCACATGACCTTGCCAAGGTATATTGAGTTTGGAAACCAAATGGAATCTCAAGACATGTTTTACTGCAGATATTGTCTAATCACAGAGTTCTCATTTTTAATTGTGCATTTAGTGCTTTTGAATTCATGTATGACTTGTTTGTTTTTAGACAATGGGGTCTGAGTGACTTGCCCAGGATCACTCAGATAGTAAGTGTCTGAGACCAGATTTAAACTCAGGTCTTCTTGACTCCAGGGTTGGTGAGAACCATTGCACCACCTTGCCTCTCATGTAGAATTTGAATATATGGTCCCACTGAATTTCATCTTACTACATTTTGCCTATCATTCTAGTCATGATGTTTCTGGATCCAGAGTCTGTTATCCAAGGTACTGGTTATTCTTCCCAGCCTCCTCTTCTTCAAATTTGTTAAGTACGACTCCTACACATTCATTCAATTCACAGATAAAGATGTTAAATAGCACAGGGTCAAGCACAGATCCAAAAGCCTTCTTGTTGACCTCTTTTGTTCAAGCTGTCACTAAATCCTGTTGTTAGAGGGGAAGGGGTTAAGTCACAGGTGAAATTATAGGTTGAGGCTGAATAGGTGTTTCTGTAGAAAGCTAATGTGATCTATCCTCCTCAAGAGGAGATCAAGTAGAAATAAGATGGGAACCAGGAATGGCAAATCTGGTGGAATAGGCAGGAGTCAAATCAAGGAAAATTTATAAAGCACCTACTATGTGCTAGGTCCTGTGCTAAGACCTGGGAATAATTTTTTTTAATGTATTCTTTGTTTCTAAGGAGCTTATATTCTGATGAGAGAAGAAAGTCAGGAGCTGGGCCCAGAGAGGAATGAAAGAGTGAATATGCAAACTTGGGCCCTTCCTCAATGAGACTTTCCAATCATTGAGTTGGTCACAGGATAAAGTCATTCCAGGGCATCAGGTAGTGATATACATAGCTAGAAAGAGGGGTTGTAGTTAGAAAATGGGCATAACATAGGGGTTAAGACAACTGGTGTGGAGTTATAGGAGGCTGGAGAGGATGTAAGGAGGGTGATAGAAAGACTGACCTAGGGAAGATCAAAAGATATGAGCAAACAGTTCTCCAAAGAACACTTGCCAAGTATCAACAACCATTTGAATAGTTGTTCCAAATCATAATAATGGTAAATTAACTTTAAGCAACTCTGAAGTTTCATCTCATACTATCAAACTGGCAAAAGACAGAAATAAACAACCTCAAAAGGGCTATGTGAGGAAAGGTGTACTAAAATGCTTTTGATGCCTATATGAATTGGTCCAGACATCCTAGAAAACAATTTGGAATTATTTAAGAAAAGTATCTAAGGTTTTTCTACCCTTTGATCCAGAAATCTTGTTATTAGAGATATATCCAAAGGACATTATGCGTGTGTTCGTCCTTCGTTGCTGAAGAAGACCATGCCATCAGAGCAATAATGACATGACTTGCACTTAACTTTGTTTTGAGTGAAGGAGGGCTGTGCAGGTCACCAACCTCACTTCTCCTCCAGAACCATCTGAATCTAGTGACCAGATATTCATCAGGAAGACTAAAGATGACTCAAGATGAGGAAATTGGAGTTAAGTGAATTGCCCAAAGTCACACAGCTAGTGAATGTCAAGTGTCTGAGGTGAGATTTGAACTCATGTCCTCCTGACTCCTGCGCTGGTGCTCTATCCACTGCACCACCTACCCGCCCACAAAGGACATTAACAAGAGAAAGAAAGGCCCTACATATACCACTATGTTGATAGGAATCCTTTTTGTGGTAACAAAGAACTAAAAAGAAAGTGAGCATCCTTCAATTGGGGAAATGGTATGTGAAGGTAATATAATATTATTGTGCTGCAAGAAACAGTGTTTAGGAGGAATTCATAGAAACATGGGTCAAGTCAATAAGCCAAGTCAATGAGAATTTATTAAGTGATTGCTCTGTGCTAAGCACTGGGCTAGACAAAAAGAAAGACAGTACCTGACCTCCAAGAACTTGTTAGATGTATATGAATTGATATAGAGTGGAGTAAGAAAAACTAGGGAAACAAAATAACCATAAATAAACAATAAATCATAAAGCAAAGCCAAATGTTGTGTAATTATAATGAGCTCTCTTGGCCAGGGAGAAAAGATGAAGAAATTCACAATCCTCCTTGTTCATCCTTCTTCTTAAAGATGACCAACTGATGTGGTTTAGGGGTACAGGGACCCCAAAACTATTGAGGTATAGGGCAGAGTCAACTGGAAAGAATTCATAGACTCAAGCAGTCTAAATTGCACATGAATTGAATTTGAGCAAGGCAGAACTGGGCAAAGGTCTTTCCCAAGTCTCAGTTTGTCTGTGGCCACACCCGTTCAATAACTAAGAGCTAGGTAAGAATTTAGACACAAGATGACCTAATCTACCATCACAAAAATATCAACCTCGGAGAAGACCCTCAAAGTTTCTGGCCAGAACAGAAAATAATTGCTATTTGCACTGATTCTAAATCATCAAAATGTAAACAATTAGCCACAGAGATTTGTGCTGGGAAGCTTTTATTGGCCATTCAATGAATGAGAGTGTGGAATGCTGTTTATGCTGCCAGACACGGTTTTGCTTAACTGTTTTTCTTTGCAACAAGAAAAAATGTTCACTGGCCATGAATAATGAATAAAGTTGGGGAGGGATAGGTCCAGAAACAGCAATGACATAAAAATAAAAGGCTTCAGTGCAACTTCAAACAAAACTGAAATGAAAATCCACAATCTATGTAGAACACAGGAAGCTAGGATCATGATCCAACAGGAGGAAGCCAAGTCCACATTTAAAAAGTGGATTAGGAGAGTAGGAAGACAAGCCTATTATAGTCATAAATAATGCCTCTCAATAACCAGCAGTGTGGGATATATGGGGGTTCAGAGTGCATCGAGTGTTCAGGGAGGACTAGCACCTTTTCAGAGCTGCTTATCCACGTGGCACTCAACTCTCACCTGTGACTCCAAGAAGCTGTAGCATATGCAGTGGCCACATTCTGATACAACCATCTGGGCAGATAAGCTTTAGCCAGGTTAAGGGTAACTGACAGGCCTTCAACTCATTGGTGAGTCAGGGGGATACCTACCCCAAACATGTAAAGACGTCCTCCAGGGGAATGGGTAGATGAGAACATTGGCCATGAAGGTGGCTGAAGCAGCTACTGTGGAGAGCTTAGAGTTTGATCAGACATTGAAGATGCCATGGTCATCCACTGCATCCTGGGTCAGGGTACATTTCCAGTCATCTTGACTTTTGTCTTGCAGTGCACTTCGATGGCTTTGGAAGAGAGAGTGAGGCTTACAACTTTGTGCAACTCTGCCTCACTTAAATCTAATTCACATGCAAGTCAAGACATCACCCCATGATGTCCTTGGTCCTCTTTGGAAACAGAGAACAAACAACAACAACAACAAGTAGTGTGGGATAAAGGGACCATTTTGATTAAGGGACTTGGCTCCAGCTCTAGCTTTGACTTACAGAAAGAGAGTGATAATTAGGCAAGAGGGTTGAATATGGGTGATCCTGAAGGAGGTAGTCTGACTCCTATTGAGGTCTAACCCCAAGGGAAAGTGAATACTGAATAGATATGTATTGGATGAGGATCCTATGCCGTCATGACCAGGTAAAGAAAAGGTTAAAACCTTTAAATCCACTACCCCCAAGAATCAATGTTTTATTGAAGAGACTAATCCTGACTTGAGGATTTGTTGCCTTCCCTTTATTACTGTGAAGTTAAGTTTGACCCAGTCCTACTGCTGCCTATGTCCCATGTGTCTGGTTATATATAACTGAATGAAGACATAACCACCTGGATAAAGAGTGGATTCTGATGGGTAAATAGATAGATAGACAGACAGACAGACACTCAGACAGACAGATAGATAGATAGACAGTTGGATTGATGGATAGATGGATGGATGGATATATGGATGGATGTATATATTACTATGACTACTACTATTCAGGGAGGTGAACCCAAAAGACCTTCTCTCCTCTTCTTCCCTTTGATATGAGTTTATGGCTTTAAGATTTAACTTTAGAAGTTCAAAGAAAGAGTACTCAATAATGCTACTTAGTCCCATGCAAAGTTCATTAGAAGAATGTAACTTTCAGGGAGAATACCCAAGGATGTCCTCTGTTCATGGAGGCAAGATCAACCCAAAAATAACAAGGGAGAAAAGTCGATCTTTGAAAGACAGTTTATTACAATAGTAGAGACAATATTGGATTAGGTGTCAGAAGACATGAGTTTGACTGACTTCTGGGAGCAAAGATGGCAGAGTAAGTAGTAAATTGCCATAACTCTCCTATATTCACCTCCAAATAACCATAAAATAGCACCTCAAATCAAATCCTGGAAAAGCAGTAGCAACAAAAAGATAGGGCGAAACAATCTTTTAGTCCAAGAAACTTAGAAGATTGTCAAGAAAGGTCTGTCTCATTCATATAAAAGAGAAACACAATCCAGGACAGAAAGCATCCCAGCAAGCCAGTAGCAAGCCCTACCTCAGCAAACCAGTGGGAGATCTTGAGATCCAGGGTAGCAGAGAAGGCAAATGCCAACACCAGGACCCCCGACATGTCTCAGCATAGCAAAGGGAATGACTCCAAGAATCGCAACATGTTTCAGTATAGCCCCAGGTGAGCAGATAGCTGACAGTGGCCAAACCACTTAGTGCTTCAGTGTAGCCCCAGGGAAATGCAGAAATATACCAAAACCTCAGCACATGCCAGAAACCATAACTAGGACACAGACTTAGCACCAGGTAAGCTGCCAGACCCCTACAGATTCCAGTAGCACCATCCACTCCCTAATGTTCCCCGTCCACACAGCACCAGACATGACAGTCCCTCATGGGCCTCAGGGCTACATCAGTGTAGCACTAGGTAAACAGTCAAGGTTTGCAGCCCCTGGCACAAGAAGCCTGAGATGGTTCTTTTTCCACCTCAGAGCAGAGATCAAATTTAAAAGAAAAAAGATGAGCAAAATCCAACAAAAAAAACAATCTGCCTTTAGAAAATTATGGTTACAGGGAAGACCAAGACACAAACTCAGAAGAGGCCAACAATGTCAAAACTCCAAAGGAAAAAGGGAAGTGGTCTCGAGCCCAGAAAGAACTCATGGAAGAGTTCAAAAAGGAGCTTAAAAATTATGTAAGAGATAGAAGAAAAATTGGGAAAAGAAATGAGAGACATGCAAGAGAATTATGAAAAAAGAGTCAATAGCTTGGAAAAATAAAACTACTCAAAAAGTAGAATTGACCACATAGAAAAGAAGATGCAAAAATCCACTGAAGAAAACAACTTTAAAAGTACAATTGGTCAAATGAAAGACAAAAGCTAATGGAGGAAAATAACTCATTAAAAATTAGAATAGAAGCTAATGACTTTATGAGACAAGAATCATTCAAACAAATTCAAAAGAATGAAAAAAAATTGAAGAAAATGAACTGTCAAGTTTATAAGAATACAAGCCGTTCCCCAATTTATAAATGGTCAAAGGATATGAAGAAGCAGTTTTCAGATGAAGAAATCAAAGCTATCTATAGACACATGAAGAAGTGCTCTAAAGCACTTTTGGTTAGAGAAATGCAAATTAACAACTCACTTCACACCCATCAGATTGGCTATTATGAAAAAATGGAAAATGATAAATATTTGGAGAAGATGTGGGAAAATTGGGACACTCATGGAATTGTTGGTGGAGCTGTGAACTAATCCAACCATTCTTGTGAACAATTTGGAACTATACCCAAAGGGCAACCAAACTGTGCCTACCCTTTGATCTAGCAATACCACTACTAGGTCTGTATCCCAAAGAGATCCTAAAAAAAGGAGAAGGGACCCACATGTGCAAAAATATTTATAGCAGCCCTTTTTATTGTAGCAAAATATTGGATATTGAGGGGATGCCCATTAATTGGGGAATGGCCAAACAAGCTGTAGTAGATTTTACAATAAAAATTGATAAAAAGGCAGATTTGAGAAGAAAGACTTGTACAAATGGATGAAAAGTGAAATTAGCACAACCAAGAAAATGTTGTACATAGTATCAGCAACATTGTGTGATGATCAGCTATGAATGACTCAGTTCTTCTCAGGACCACAATGATCCAAGACAAGTATAAAGGACTCTTGAAGGAAAATGCTATCCATATCCAGACAAAGAACTGATGGACTCAGTGCAGGTTGAAGTATACTTTTTCTTACTTTTCTTTATTCTTTTTTGTAGTTTTTTTTTTCATTTTGATCTGTCTCTTCTTTCACAAATGCAACTAATGTGAAAATATGTTTTACATGAGAGCACATGTATAACCTATATCAAATTGCCTCCCATTTTAGGAAAAGGGTAGGGGAGATAGGGAGGGAGAAAAATTTGGAACTCAAAATCTTGTAAAAATGAATTGCTAAAAATTGTCTTCACATCTAATTGGGAAAAAAATACTACAAAAGCAAAAAAGAAAAAAAGACATGAGTTTCTTTTCTAGCTCTGCTGCTAACTGCATGATCTTAGGCAAGTGAATTAGTGTCTAAGCCACAATTTCATAGACACATAGAATGGCAGAGATAGAAGGGACCTTCAAGATCAACCTGTTTAATCCCTTAATTTTCTAAGTGAGAAAATGAACCTGGTAGCTTGTAAAAGACAGTGTTGGGACTTGAACTCGGGACACTGGACTCTTTAATTTCACCTTAAAGCCTTATTTCCACATCAGTAAAATGAAGGATAAGGTCCTGAGGTTCAACTGTAAAATTGTATGGTCCTTTAAAAATACGATCATAATTTAGTTATGAAGAATGCCTGACAAGGTGGAGGAAATGATAAGGGAAATACTCAGAAATAAACATAATGTCAAAATGAAAATCATAATTTTTTTAATGGGTTGACAGACTTAGAGCTAAAACAGACCTAAGAAGCTGTCTAGGGCAACCCACTCAATTTACAGATGAGGAAACTGAGTCCAAGAGAAGTTAAATATAATATTAAGTATACTACAATAAGTACATGATAATACAAGTTGTAGTGAGTAGCAGAGACAAGAGTTGACCCCAGGTTCTCTGGCTGCCAATCCAGCATGTTTTCTCCCAGAGGAAACAAAAGGTTACCAATTTTGGATCCCTATGATTAGCACCCTGTTGAATCTAAGTGGAGTCTCTCATTTTAGAAGCCCTAACATTTCCCAGCCCCTTGTTGCTCTGGTGGTGGTGGTGGTGATGGTGGTACCATGGTAACAAAAAAAGATATCTCTCCATTCTTATACAACAAGAGTCAGAGGTGTTTGAAGAATTCAATGTGAAGTGTTTTCATTTCAGAGTTGGCAGACCTCTAGAGAAGTTAACGGAAGAGATTTTTACCTCCAAGGTTTATAGGCATCACTTTTGTTCTGTCTCTGCTGCCAGTGGTCCTTAAAATACAGCAGGACCTATGATCTCATGGGGAAGGAAGAGAGAATTGCTATAATGCTATCATCTTTTGTCATTGATATATGTCATGCAGTGGTGCTTTTTTAGTACTATCACCCCAAGGAAAGTGATAAGAGTATAATTGAAAAAGTCTTTGGATTTAGACTCACAAAATCTGGGTTCAAGTTTTGGCTATGCCACTTAAGTGACTGTGTAATTTCATATTCTGGAGACTCAGTTTCCTCCTGTGTAAACTGGAGATAAAGTACTTGTGCTACCCAGCTAATAGGGCTATTGTGAGAATCAAGTGAGTAGAAAGCATTTTGCCAGCCTTAAAGTATCTCCCACCCCCTTGAGAACCCAGATGTCATGCTTCTCTCTGTTAACTATAGTCAGACAATTGGGGTCCAATTGTCTGTTGAATTCTGGCAAAGGAGGCCATGTCTGTTGATCTTTTGATTTCTCTGTATTTTCTTTGAAATTCAGGGTGCTGATTCCCTGAACTAACTGAATGATATACATACTTGGTTAAAGGAATGATACATGTGCTTGATTAAAGTGACTGTTAACCCCTCAAAACCCCTCAAAAGTGACTGTTAACCCCAGCCTTTCCTTTTATGAATGCAGATCTAAGAACCTCTGATAGCAGGATCCCCTGTGCATATTGGGGTGCTTACTGCTGCACCAGGACCTGTATCTTTGTCAAGATTGCTGTAAAAAAATGGCTGGCCTAGAGCTTCTAGCATCCTCAATGGTCTGTTGGGGGTATGGAGGGTCTCCAGGGAATCCAAAAACCTCATTTTGTAAACTCTCCAGGAACCTGAGATATACTTGGTGCTGGGAACACTCATTAAGGGCACTGGCAAAGGTGCTGCCTCCTGGAGGCAAGCTCAGCCATTGCTACCAGTAGTCAGTCTAATAGCCACAGACCCCTTCATGTGCTCGCCCATGCACAAGGACAACATATGTATGTGGCCCCTGGCCCTTCCGATGGCTCGCCTGGTTCACTGCCCACAGCTCCAAGGAGTTGTTCACATAGAGGTCCATGGGATCAGGCTGCTGGGGCCTCCTTCATCAGGAGTCAGCAGTGGTTTGGGAGAGGCTATGCCCCAGTCAATGGAGAAGTGTGAACAGGCCACCTGTACCTACATATCCACTTCTAGGAATAGTCTTGACTTGCTGGGAAGATCTCTGAGAGCCCCAAGAGGCAGAGACAGCTGGGATTCCAAATGCTCAAGGATCTTGGGGCTCCCCGATTGCCCAAGGTACCCAGAATAAGGCCCCAGGGTCAGACAGAAAGGGCATCAGAGATGGACTCCTGGCGGACAGTCTGCATTCCCTCATGACCATAATGCTCCCTGGAAAAGACCTTACTGAGTGGGTCATACATGTGCACAGAAATGCCAGCATTGGCAATCATGACACAATGGCCTCCACTTCTTCTGAGAGCTAGGAGATGTGCAGCCCAGGATCTTTTCACAAACAATGTCTTGCACTGGGACAAACAAACTTTGTACTCAGTTCTCACCTCTTGGGAGGTAAAGTAGATACAAACTGGATGGTGAGGGATGAAGGTGGGGGTGGAAAGTTGAGGATGGGGGAGAGGGGGAAGGTGAGTGGAACTGAGTCTAGTAAGTGAGCTGTATCTGTTCAGATATCCACCAAAACAAAGAGCATCTGAAGAGCCTGAGCTGAGATGTGGACAGAAACCAGGCAGCTGTGGCCATAGTGCACCACGGACACTGAAGTCATCCATGCAGCATCCCTCCACCATGGCCTCAGTCCCTGGGAACCTTTCCAGAATGTCAGTGATGGTACCAGCAAACAGGAGAAGACCTTCTGGTGTCTGCAGGGCAACCATTTTTGGTCCGGACTTGCCAAACTCTCCAGATGGTCTTTAGGATCTCAAAGTTGTTGTTTGAGGGCAGGGCTTGGATGGCCTCTTGCAGCTGTGGGACACCCAAGATCTCGGCGGGGGGGATCTGATTGGCCAGACAGCCTCCTAGGGGCCCCCGACCCTGACACCCCCTTCCTTTGGGCTTGGCAGGAATCGTGAGCAGGTTATAGATGGTCAGAGACAGATTCCCCAAGTGAGGCCAGCTTTACTTTTGCTGGGCCACCATTCTAAGCACTGGAAATTGAAATACAAGCAAAAAGATAGGTAGTCTTTGCCTTCAAGGAGCTTATGTTCTAATATGGGACCTGAGAGTGGGGGGTGAAAATGAATTTACTCAAGGTGGGGGTGGTCAAGGTGGGGGTGGTAGAGAAAGAACAGTCAGAAGTGCAGGCTGAAGAAGAAAGAAGACATGATTGACTTGGTCCTCCACCTTAAAAATGGAGGTTCTGGGAAGAACCTGATGGTGGAAAAATAGCTTAAAAGAACAGAGGGTAATTAAATGGAAGAATTAGTCTAGGTGTGAATGGAGCTTCCAGGGGGAAGAGTTTTCGATAGTATAGTAGACATGATCCTATGGAAAGTGAAGAGAACTATTTGGAAAAGAATAAGGTACGCGATGAGCACTCAGTAAATATTTATTATAAGTGACTAAGTCATTTTGACTATTAAAAATATACAGATAAAAAATAAAGGACATATGAAGAAAGATGATATTTGCATCCAGAGAAAGAATTGATAAATAAAAGTAAGTACAGAATAATTTTACATACGTGTGTCTAATGTAGTCATCTCTAGGATGGGTAGTGGGAGGGAAGGAAGAAAAAAAGAAATTTACATAATAACTTTATTACATATTTAAAAGGAATAGCAAATCGTATATAACATATTTGGAGATTCATGTGCAATTATTTTTTCATTTTTGTTAAGATTTATTGGTAACCATGACAATTATTAATAATAAATATTATTGAATATTTTATTTATTTTCTATTATACTATGTTATGGAAATGCTTATTTTATTGTATACATTTTAAATAAAATAAGTTTTAAATTTTTTTTAAAAGAATAAATGATGAGAGTGTGCAGCTGCAAAGGCCTTGAGTGCTGTAAATAATTTCTCAGCTAGAGGACTGAGTTGGGTTCTTCAGGGTAGGCCTGCCTTGAAAGGCTGCACCACATCTTTATTGGAGAGGGCTGAGCCCTTAATCATTTATGGCCTGTGACAGCATAGTACTAAATAGTGAAAAAGACATTGGTTCCTGGAACCTGCCAATTTGAATCCCAGGTCTGACAACTGTTAGCTATGCAACTATGGACAGATTACATTACTTTGGAGCCTCAGTTTCCTCATCAGTAAAATGGTGGCAGTAATGCTTGTGCTATTTATCTCACAGAGCTCTTATGAGGAAAACTATTTATAAATAAAATACTACAGGAATGTGATATCACCATGACCATCATCATTTTAAATTAGCTACAAAGCATATTATCCATATTCTGTTCTCCAGTTTCACATTACTATGCTGGCTGTCCAACAGTCTTACTCCAATTTTTTTCAGTTACAATAGCCTTATTCAGAAAAGAATCATAGAATTGTAAAAGAATGGCCCTTAGAAATCTTCCAGTCCAATCCTCTCATTTGAAAAATGGAGAGACTAAGGCTAAGAAGGTGTTTTGTTCAATGCCAAACACAGCTCTCCTACTATATGAGGCGATATGAGCTTTGAAAGAAAAACTCATGAGTGCCGCTGTGAATTGGTCCTATCATTCTGTGAGAGAGTTTGAAATTCAGATGAGAGGGTGACTGAAATGTCCATGCCTTTTTGGTTCAGAGATTTCCATTTGGCATTCACCCCAAGGAGACCAAAGAGAGAAAGAAAATCTCATATATGTCAAATTATTCATAGTAACACTTTGTGTTGTAGCAAAAAGCTAGAAATAGAGTATGTATTCATTGATTAAAGAGGGACTGAACACTTGTGGTATGTGACTCTGTTGGAATATTAATACACCAGAAGAAACAACGAATATGAGGAATTTAGAAAAATATGTGAAGGCTTAAGGGAGTTGATGCAGAGTGAAGTAAAGAAAATCACAATAAATATTTACATGTATACTTTTACACCCATATACACACACAATCTTAAGCTAAATCTTGAAGGAATATAGGAATTAAATCTTATAGTTGTTTTGTAATTACAGTGACCATACTTGACCACAGAAATAAAGATTATGAAATGTACCTGTCTCCTTTCATTGCAAGGGTGGGGGACTATGGGTATGGAATGTTGCAAATGATGTTAAATGTAATTGATGTGTTGGTTGTTTTTACTGGCTTTTTTTTCTTTTTTTAATCTTTCTTATAACCCAGGGGAACAAGTGAAGAATTTTTGTGGAAATGAATATGATATAAGACCAAAAACCAATAGTAAAATGAAATAAAAAATAAGGAAGGGAAGCTATCCATATCCTCCTATGTTTTGCGTCAGATGCACTTTTCTCAGTTTAACCCCACCAGGAATGATGCCTTATATTGTGTCTCATTTGGAGTTTGTCTTCTTCTACAGCAGTCTTAGAGTTAAGGGCACAAGCCATTTTCCTCCTTCTAGTCTGGCACATTGGAATCTATAGAGTTGGTTGACATGGATTCTAAAAGCCAAAGGGAAAAGGATCCTAGGAGTTGGTGAAGAAGAATCTAAGGCTAGGGTGTGGGATGGAATCTCTCCCCATAAATCATCAGGCTTAACCTTTCATGTTGAGTACAGCCTTCCCCTCTGCAGCTGAAGACTCATGATTTATGCCAGGTGGAAAGCACAGACTGCTCATTTCTCTTATCTCATTATCTGTATACCTCCAGAAGAGAGGGTAGCATAAAAATAATATCTTTTGGGGCTGGTAAGTTTCAGTCCTCATTCTCAAGTCCATGCTACCCCATGCCTTTGCTTCTGAGTAGGATTGAAAACCTTCTCAGAAAGATAATACTAATACTTCTTAGCAACACAAGTGACATGCATGTCAGCTGTGTGCAGAACACCATTCTCTTTGGAGGCTCACTGTTCTCTGTACATGTAAAATCTCACCTTTTTCTTTTCCCAAATGATTTTCATAGCATCCCTCTACCTGAATTACAGCTATATCATGTAAGCTCCATTTTACAGATGTTGAAACTGAGACAAAGAATAACACTTAGCCATGTTCAAAGGCGCTGCTAAGACTGGGGTCTGACAGACCTATTTTAGAATATTCTGATTCGTTGTCCATGATACTATATTACTTTTGTCAGGTAGAGCTGGGGTCATGGAAACTAGTCTAACTAGGTAGCAAAATCAGATGAGACTACCATCACTAAAAAGACTGGGGAGAATTCTCAGAAGGTCAAGTTTCCAGGAAAAGGAATATTTCTATACTTTCAGCCTGATCCTGAGAAGTTGCAAAGAAAAGAATAGGTAGATATATGCATTCCGATCAAAGAACCCATAAGATCACTAAAGTAAATGCTAGTTGTCAGGGTCAAGATTACAGGTAGTCTGTTTGCCTCAGTTTCCTCATCTGCAAAGTGGGTGTAATAGCAGCATCTGTCTCCCAGGGTTATTGTGAAGATAAAATGAGATGATATTTCTAAAGAGCTTTATAAACCTTAAAGCACTAGGTACTATTATTATCATTGGTCATCATTATTATATGATTTATTGTAGGTAGCCATCTACAGTGGCCTGAGTGTCCTGCAAGGTTTCATTTGTCTCCACATATATTCTCCATTTACCTTTTATGGCCCTAGCCATTTTTCCTACTTTAAGAAACCCTGATCCAGGAAGGAATCTGAAAGCGCAATTGATTTTCCTTCCCAGTCAGCAACTCTAGGGATCTTTAAATAAATGGCCAATAGGTTATTATGAGAGTGTTGAATCTCACTAAATAAAACAGACATTTGGACAGAGAGGAGAGATGAGGAGGAGGAAGAGAAGTGAAAGAGAGGGAGAGTGGAAGAGAAAGAAGGAGAGAGAAGGAGGGGGAGACAAGGAGAGAGACAGAAATAGAGACAGAGAGACAATCAAGAAGAGAGAGAGAACTTTCATGAAAACTAGTAAATACATGGACCTGTGGAAAATTTTCTAGCTCAATATAAACAAGAAAATCTAGGGAAAATGATACCTAAAAACAAGAATAAAATCTAAAATAATAACCTGAAGGCATAGACACAGAAACATTCTTGTTTCGGTGAAGAAAATGGAATAAGGTTACCTCTCCTGGTGCTCCCTAGACTTGCTTACTTGATATGAGGTCAATGACCTTCCTTCAAACCAAATCAAGAGAAACAGAATAAGAGGAAGTGGGGTGGAGGTGGGGGGCAAGGAAAGCAAAAAGTGTAGA
This sequence comes from Notamacropus eugenii, assembly GCF_028372415.1. Classification (NCBI taxonomy): domain Eukaryota; kingdom Metazoa; phylum Chordata; class Mammalia; order Diprotodontia; family Macropodidae; genus Notamacropus; species Notamacropus eugenii. The sequence continues at coordinate 480,228,235 of NC_092873.1, read as the reverse complement.
TCAATCTTGACCCCTGAGAAATGGAGAGAACTCCTACATGCTCCAAAAAGAGAGTGGTGTGTTTTCTGGCATAGAGCCATAGAGAAAGTCGTGTGTGAATCTTTTTTACCCTAAAGAGTAGGGGGAAGGATTTGTGGAATGTGTTTTTCCCATCTATGTCTTTCCAATATTTCCTTTCTAGTAACTTCAATACTTCCTTCCTTCTGGAGTCTCTCTTACCTGGTCTTTAGTTTCCCCTAAGGGCTAGAGAAGAAAATTGTGCCTTCTTCATTCCAGATTTGAGAGTCAGTGGGAGTACTGTCCTTTTATAAGGGACAGACCAAGTCTGAACCAATACCCTTTATTTTTAACAACAGAAGCTACATCTCTTCAGTCCAGTCCCATCATTGCTTATTGTTTTATCTAGAGCTGGAAAAAGGAAGACATAGTTACATTCCCACTCTCAGCAGTGGGATGTTATAATGTCAACTAGTAATTGCAACATTACCAAGGACAGTTAGGCAGGCAGATTCCCAGACCCCATTCTTATCGGTAGGATTTTGTTAGACAACATCAGTTTATTATTTCTAGCCTGATTCAGGCTTACCATGGTACTCGAATGTGGTATTTGGAGTTAAGAAGACCTGAATTTGAATGCTGCCTCAGACATTCAACTAGCTGTATAACCCTGGAAAAGTCATATAACCTCTGGCTGCCTCAATTTTTTTTGTCTGTAAAAATAGGAATATTGCTAGCATCTACCCCTCAGGGTTGCTGTGAGGATAAAATAAGATATTTTAAAGCTCTTTGAAAACCTTGAAGCACTTATAAATGGATATGTGTGTATATACACAGTTGTTACATAAAGGGCTATATAAATATATAGTTATTAAACACAGTGCTGTACATACACACATATGTCCTTCATAGTGTTGTTATTACTGTTACTGTTGTTATATAAATGCCATACTCCTGGACTCCAGCTTCCACCACTGACCTGACCCTCCTCCTATGGTGCCACAGGTTTTTGTCTAGTGAAAGTTCCCCATTTTTGCCCAACCCAGCTCTTTCACGATTCCCTCTGGCTATCTTCATGCTGTATCCCTGGGTGTGTGCTCCTTTTATTTTCCTTCCCACCTCCAACTCAAGGAGCACTAATGAAATCAGTACCACCATTCCTGGAAAAGATGTCAGTCAACTGTTCTGTGACTCCAGTTACCATCCCTTTGACTTCCCAGAACAAAACCTCCTCCGCTCGCCATGTTGTGTTCCCCTGTTAGAATGCAAACCCTTGCATTCAGAATCCAGCTTGCCCTTTCTGTCTGCTTCCCCAATGCTTAGCACAGTGCCTGCTATATTTATTTGTTATTGTTTAGTCATTTTCACTTGTATCCAACTCTTCATGACCCCATTTGAGGTTTTCATGGTAAAGATACTGAAGTGGTTTGCCATTTCTTTCTCCAGCCCATTTTATGGATGAGGAAGCTGAGGCAAAAAGGATTAAGTGATTGCCCAGCTAGTAAGTATCTGAGGCCAGATCTGAACCCAGGTCTTCCTGACTCTAGTCTCTGTACTCTATCTACTTCACCACCTACCTGTCCCCCTAGTGTATACTAAGTGGTTAATATTGGCATTTTCATTCATTCAATTATAGTGAGCATTATTTTTAGAAAGTGCATCAGTTTGCTTATATTTGATTGTATACCATATTGGGGGAGGAGGAGGGAAGGAAAGAAGAAAAAAATTGAACTCAAAATCTTGTAAAAGTGAATGTTGAAAATTATCTTCACAAGTAATTGGAAAAAATAAAATAGTATTAAGTGGGGGGTGAGAAAAAAAGAAAAGGCATAAATTTATTATATATATATATTACCTGGGAGAAGAAGGAATAAGGGAAAAGAGAACTTTGATAATCTTCTCATTAGCACAGATTAGTTTTTCTAGTCTTTCACTCACTCATCCATTCCTTCATCCATCGTTTCATTCACTTTAGAAATATTTGTTGAACAACCACGACACTGGTACAAGATATAAAGATGAATATGACAATTTACCCAAGTCTGGCCTCGGACGCTTACTAGCTGTGTGACCCTGGGCAAGTCACTTAATCCTGTTTGCCACAGTTTTCTCATTTGTAAAATGAGATGGAGAAGGAAATAGCAAAACTTCGCCAATATCTTTGCCAAGAAAATCCCACAGGGGTGACAGTCAGACATGACTGCACAATAGCTCCTCATTTGGGGAGGACTTTGAGAAATGAGAGATGTGAAAGTTTGGCAGCTGAGGAAAGACTTGAAGAGAACCTTCAGGACCTTCCCAGTATTGCCTGGAGCTGATTTTGTGTATGGTGCAATTTTACAATTTGATCCAGGTGTTTGGGCTTGGAGTAGGAGCTCCCTTTGTGTCTTATTTCACTTCAGTGCCACTTAATCCAAAGATTCAACCCTGTGAGTCTATTGTCCTGGGACCCCAAATGAAGAGCTGAGTGATTTATTAGATTCTCCTCTCCTTGTACTTGTGAAGTTGATTTTTTTTTTTACCCAAGGGGAAGACTACATTTATCCCCACTGAATTTCACCAATTCATCAAAATTTTTTCAGATCCTGACTCTTATTGAATTGTTAGCTATTCCTTTGAGTTTCATGTCAAAGGCAAATTTGATGAACATACCATCTAAGCCTTTATACAAGTAGTTATGAAATTTTAAACAGCACAGGACCAAGTATAGGTCCCTGGGAAGCCCTGCTGGAGATTTCTAGTGCTATTTGAATCCTAACTATTGCTCTTTGAATCTACCTACTTAGTCCAACATCACTTTTATGTATTGTTATCTGGTCCATATCTCCATGTTTTTTCAATTTTGCTCTGGTAAAATTTACATAAACTACAATTACAACATTTTTCTCATTTATCAGTTTAATAACTGTCAAAATATGAAACAAGGTTAGTCTGGCATGACATGTCTGATAAAATCAACTCTTGCTCCTTGTAATTGTTACTTCCTTTACTAAATGTTCAGTAACCATTCTTTTAACAAATTTCTGTACAGTTTTCAGCAATTGAAATCAAATTCATTGCCCTATAGATTGCAAACTCTATTCCTCCCCCTCCCCTACTTTTTTTTTGAAGAAGTAGACATTTGATTTAATGCCATTTATTTAAGGGAAGAGGTAATGTGCTATTGATTGCCTTTTCCATGATCTTTCTTTTTAAAATACATCTTTTACTGAAACTATTGGTTTTTATATCAACTGAAATTTTCCACCCTATTTCTCCCTCATCCAAGCAGCCCACCATTACCAAGGAACAAAATTCCATGATCTTCCGATGTAATGGACAACCTCTTGATAATCACATGCGCCAGTTCTTTCAGTACTCAAGATGTAACTTACCTGGGAAAAGTGACTAGAATTGATGAACGGCAGCTGTATGCTCTCTTACACTCTCCTTGCTTTCCTTGGGAACTTCAGATACTTCTGATAGCCATTTCTGTTTCAAAATTCCTAGTGCAAAGGTTATTTTCATTGTAAAAGAGGATCAAACAAAATGAGAAGTTCCGTTTTCTCTCTCTTTTTAAAAAAAGCTCACTTCTTTGTTGCTTTTGGCTTCCCTTGCCAGTCTAAGCTCATACCTTTAGCATACCGAAACCAATTTAAAAAAAGAGCAGGACTAAGCAACAATAATAACAAACTAGAATTTTGATAGTACCTACCATGTGCCTAGGCACTGTTCTAGGAGTTTTATCAATATTATCTCATTTGATCCTCACAACAACCCTGGGAGATATGTGCTATTATTATCCCTATTTTATAGTTGAAGAAACTGAGGCAAACAGAGATTAATTAACTTGCTCAGGGTTGAACAGTTACTAAGTGTCTGAGGGTGGAATCAAACTCAGGTCTTTCTGATTCCAGGCCCAGCACTCTATCCACTGTGCTGTCTAACTAACCTTACTCGTGTATTCTTTTTATATCTTTCTAAATTCAAGTGAGCTCCTTGAGCAGCCACATGGGTACTTTCAAATATCTATTTTTATTGCTCATTGGAATGGTTTCCTTTTGTGTCTTCAGAATTTCATTCCTAAACGTTTTTTGTTTCTCGGGGTGGTGGACCAACTTTCTCTATCAAATCTAGTCCATTGAATCCTATCGATCTTTTCTTTGAACCCTTGGAAGCACGTATTCTTAAAATCCAGGGTACATGTCAGACTATGCCCAACTTCCCTTTCTCCTCAATCATAAATTTTAAGAGGTAGTGGCCACTTTTTCATAACGTTTCAATCATTTTCATTCCAGCAACCAGTTCCTTTGGAGAGAATCAGATCCAGCATAGAACTTCCCCTTATCTTGATTTTTCCACTTTGGGGGAGATAGAATTATCATCAATACCACTCAAGAGTTGAGAGAGCTCTAGCATGTTGAGCGAGTAAACAGCTGGACCACTGAAGTCTTCGATCATTACTCTGTGCTTATGCCTCTGGATGAGGTTTGTGATATCTTTCTCAAATTCCTCATTGGTTCCTCCTTCCAACTTAGTAGAATTTGAAGACAAAAATCCCTTGTGTTTCCCCCTCCACTGATCTTCACCAAAGTCATGTGTTTGCTTCTTCTTCCCAGATTTCCTCATATAAATACTGATATTACTTTTAAAATGAATTCAGGTAAAGTGACTAGACCTGACCATGTGCCAAAGTTAACATCTTTTGAAAGTCAACCAAGGGAGCAACATCTTTTATTAAGAGGGTATACCCGTGGAAATATTGAGAGTAGAGCTCAAGTGTTTTGTAACTGCAGCTGATTTTTTGGTTATTGTAAAGCCTGAGTGGATCTGTTCCCTTTCTCACGTTTGTTGTCTGCTTGGCTTGGCTTACAGTTGTACGCAAGAAGATGCTGCTTATCTAGATCATCTCCCAAGTTCTTGGCAGACTGATTTTCCCCCTCCATTACTGTTTTTATACTATTTGGTGACACAATGATGCTATATTACAGTGGGATGCTGCATTGCAACATGCGTGTGATTGGCAAAGAAGTGAGTTCTTTCCTGGTTACAGCAATTTCTGGGCTCTTTGGGATTTTGCAAAGTGACTGCCTTGATTCATTTTAAAGAAATGATGGCAGCTAGAGTCACTACGGCTTTACTTTGGGGAGTTGTTCAGATCTCTAAACCTGTTCGTTTGGAACTCATGGTATTCTTTTCCTTTTCTATCTTTTCTTCTTAAAATCTAGCACTTACTTTGACCTTTTGATTTAACTGTTCAAGATCCAACTGCATCCTAGCAACTGAGATGAAATGACTTTTCCTCTGAAACTAGACTTTATCCTACCAGTTTTCCTCAATGGGGAAAAATTCACAATAATTTCTGATTAAGTTGAGCTGAACCACACCCTAGATCCCCCCACCCAGAGATTTTATCTTGTGGGGGAACCCAGTTCAAGTGGAATCTTAGCTTCTAGTGTCCTTGCCACTTTCCTTTGGGATTCATGGCATGAAGGGCAAAACAGACAGAATCAAGTGGCTTTCCTTGCCCCAACCGACAAGGGCCACTGGGGTTTCATGACTTTTCTGTCTCTCTCCTCCTAAAATAATAAAAATTTTTCATGAGTCTCTTTGATTGGTAAAATCTACTGGACATCTCCTAGGATGGCAGATTTGCTACCCTGCTATCTTAATTAAAGATACTTTATTCCTCAGCTCATGGCTTTGATTTATTTTAGGACTTGACATGAGGGAGTATTCCAGGCATAAGCAGCAGTCAGTGGAAATTTAGGATTTCAGAGGCACTGGGAAAATCATCCCATACCCCTACCCCACCCCCCAAAAAGAAGAAAAAGGGAGGACTATCTTCTTAAAAGCTCCCTACTGTATTCTCTGAACCTCTTTGTTAGTTTGAGGCTTGGAAATGTTTGTTAAAATGTAAATCTTCCTTCTGGAGTAGTAACTTAAATTATTATCAGTCCTTTATACTTTAGAGAGAATGTTTTCAGAGACTGGCTTGAGAGCATTTCTCAAAAACAGATTGAGGAGCCTAGGGATTAGAGGGAGAAGTGTGCATGTGCTTGTGTGTGTGCGTGTGTGTGTGTGTGTGTGTGTGTGTGTGTGTATCGGTATTAATGAGGATATCACAAAGGAGAAAGAAAACAAGATATAGAAAGGAGGTAGAAATATTCACCTCCCATTTTTGCCTTTGTCTGGCTCTTTTTTCCCCTCCCCCATTTTCTTTCTCTTCCTCTTTTGTGGACTGTGCCCTGAAGGTGTTCATCTCTGGCCCTCTCGGTCCCAAGTGGGTGCTCATTTAGAGGAATTGGAACCATAGGATCTGAAGCAATGACTCATAACCTTTAAGGGCTCTGTGAAATGAGTGCAGTGCTTCAAGTTTGTGTGTAGGCTACTGCTGGTCTGTAGGAGCTGTCATCTCATTTTAAATTCAGCCGATTTCCTAAGAACTCTTGTCTGGCCTCTCATTGTGTTTCCCTTTGCCTTGAAGTCCTGAAGGTCGAAGCTACCCCTAACAAAATATCAAGATAGCAAAAAACAAAAATAAAACCCAACAACCACTTTAAATTCCTTCTTTGCAAACTTGTTTTTGAGAGGAACCATTGCTCCCATTTTGATGCACTGGTGATTTTCAGAAACAGATTTAACCTTTCAAATTAGTCCTGATGAGAGAAGACAGGGACATTCCCCTATGTTGATCATTTATACTTCATAGAATTCAATTCAATTAAACTTAATTCAGCAAATATTTATTAAGTACTCACTGTGTTTACAGTACAAGATTAGGGTTGGGAATACAAAAGCAAAATGAGAGAGCTTGCTCCCCAAAAGTTTGCAATCTTACATCCAGCTAGCAATATATAAAATAGTTCCTGGGGAAGGCAGAATTCAGTTACTGTCAACAGGAGTTTCATACAAAGAAATCAGAGGATCCACTTTCAATTACCAGACTTCTCTATTTTGTTGAGGGCACCACTGTCCTTCCCATCATTGATATGATTCTATCAGTGGAAATGGCATCAAAGAAAGGGCTTTACCATTTGCTTTTTCACTATACCCTTAGGATACTGATACCTTTCCATCAGACTTGCAGCTGAAATGTGCATTATTATTATACATTAGGATGTGAGCTCCCTGAGGATAGGGGATGTCTTACTTTTTATGTTCCCAGTGCTTTGGCACTGAGCTTTGCATTCAGTAAGTGTTTAATAAATGCTTTATTCATGCATGCAGTCAGTAACCCAGGTTTGGAACTTTGGAGTCATCCTGGATTCTTTACTTTTATTCATCCTTTATTTCCAACCAGTTGCTAAATCCTGCCAGTTTCACCCCTCTATTTCTAACATCTCTATGCTTCTATCCTCCTATCACTTACAGGGTCACTACCCTTGTTCGGGCACACCAAACCAACCTCTATGTATGGTCCAAACTTCACATCTTTTTTTCAGTCCATTGCCAGAGCCCCTAAAATATCTCCCTGAATTCAGCCTCTGGGATGCATGGAGTCATTCTCTAAACAGCTTCCCAATTGATATTCCTAAAACATAGGTCTAACCATGTCACTCTCCAGCTCTGTAAGCTTCAGTGGCTCCCTACTGCCTCCAAAATAAAAAAACAAGCTCCTTTGTTTGGTATTCATATGTCTTTGCCATTTGACTCCTACTTACCTCTCTAGGCTGATTACACTTTATTCTCTTCCTATATTCTATGTTTCAGCCAAATTGCTTTACTTGCTGTTTCCTATACATAATATTCTACTGTTTCCTTCTCTGCCTTCTCTGTGCCTACCTGGACAACTCCTGCTCCTCATCTAGATCTCTTGGTAGCCCTTAGCTCCCTTCAAAGCTCAGCCCAAGTGCTACCTCCTATAAGAAGCCTCTCCCTATTTCCAACTTGTTAGTGCCCCCAATTTCCAAATTATGTTGTATTTGCTTATCTCTGTGTTTACTGCTTCCCTTTGGTAGAAGGCAAGCTCCTTTGGGTGGGACTGTCTCACATTTACCCTTGTATCTCCAGTGCTTCACATAGTGCCTGGTACATAGTAGGCAGCTAGTCAATTCTTATTGAATTGAATCTGAGTTGGAAGGGAAATCACAGGCCACCTAGTCTAACCTACAATTGATAGGAATCCCTTCTGATATCCCCAATGAGAGACTGGTCATCCACCCATTGTCTGAAGCAACCTCCAGGGAGGAGATGGCATTTAAAATGAGATGGAAGAGATGGATTTTAGATGGACCAAAGAGGTGTTATAGTTCAATCTGATCATTTTAAAGTCTCCAGGTAAGGAAACTGAGGTCTGCAAAAGTTAAACCATTTATCCAAGGTTACAGATTGAATTACTAGGAGAGCTGGGAATTTGTACCCTTGTCTTTTGACTCTACTGCTGCTCTATGACACAATGTGCTTTCTTCTTAGAATGTCTCTTCCCATTTCCCATTGGTCTAGGGATCGGGGTTCCTCCTGGTTTCTTTCTCCCACAATTTCCTCATAAGGATATAAGGTCAGTTCTTTGTTATTCAGTTATTTCCCAGTCCTGTCTGATTCTTCATAACCCCATTTGGGTTTTTTTTTGGCAAAGGTACTAGAGTGGTTTGCCATTTTCTTCTCCAGCTCATTTTACGTAGTGATGAGGAAACTGAGGCAAAACAGGGTTAAATGACTTGTCAAGAGTCCTACAGCTAGTAAAGAGCCTGAGGCCAGATTTGGACTCATGAACTTCCTGATTTTAGGCCTGGCATTCTACACTGTGCCACTAGCTGCCTCTAATGATATAAATTAAATTCTAAAATGCACAGTCCAGTAAATAATATTGACAAAGGTAATATGAGTGTCCCAAAGACTGGCTTCAGATACAAAAATGATTAATGCTACAGTGAGAGCAAAAGTCTCCACTTTCACTGAGGAAGAAGAAAAAGGAATTATCTCAAGCTGCAACACAAAAGATTTAGGTTAAGTCTAAAGAAGAATTTACTGAGTGGATGGGCTTTACCTGGAAAATTATGAAATAAATAGCCTTTAGGGTTTACCTGGAAAATTGTGAAATGGAGTGGCCATTAGAATTATCTACACCCCAGTTTTTCAGGTACAATTTAGGAGAGTTCTTCCTAGAAGTGAGGAACTAAATGAGCTCAGGTATCAGGTATCTTCCAATGCTAGGAGGCTACAATGCTGGAATTGGGGGTGGGCTGTAAAGTGGGGGAGAGTGATAAGAGTACTAGATTTGGAGGCAGAAAACCTAGGTATGATGAGTCCTTCCTTCTACAATGGGTACCCTGTGTTACTACCATCTTTCATTCCTCTCCTGACTCTACTTCTGTCTCTCTAGACATTGCCACCATGCCTGCTGTTTGGTCTCCTGACCCACCCAAGTCCATTCTCCACTAAGATGTCAAAGTGACCTTCCAAAAGCACAGGTTTTACCATGTTCTACTCAACTAATTCCATTGGCTCCCTTGATCAAATTTAAAATCTTCTATTTGCTGTTTGAAGTCATTCATCAGTCCTCATCACCATTGTCATCTCAACTACTTATTTGTATACCACTTACTATAGTTTCAGGCATCTTGCTAAATGCTTTACAGTGATTGTCTTATTGAATCCTTAACAAACTTCCCCCTCCCCACCTTTTTATCTTTCTCATACCTTTTACCTCTATCTCCATGTACTCTGAATTCCTTGCTGTTCTTTGAACAAGACACTCCATCTCTCTCTATTTTCACTGGGCATGTTGACTGGCTGTCCCCCATGCCTAGAAAGTCCTCTGTCCTCATCTCCACTTCCTCTTTTGCTTCAATTCTCCACTAAAGTCTCACCTTGTATGGACAGGAAGCGTTTCTTGATCCCCCTTAATGCTAATCCTTTTGCTATGTTGATTATTTTCAATTATCTTATGTATATATTTAGACACAGTTGTTTGCATGTTGTCTCCCCCATTAAACTGTGAGCTCCCTGAGAGAAGGGGCTGCCTTTATCCCTTCTTTGTATCCCCAGCATTTGGCACAGCGCTGGCTACATAGTAAGTGCTTAAAAATGTTTGTTGACTGACTGTACCTTAGTTACCTTACAACACTAAAAGTTCCCTTAGCGTCTGTGACTTTCTCACTCCGGCACATCCCCTCACCATGATGGCCCCCTTTTCCCATTGGTGAATTCTTCCTGAATGCTCCGTTTTAAGGAATGGCCCAGGTCAGTCATCCTTCATTCCTCTACTGTCTCTACTTCTGACTCTCCAGACTTTCACCATCATCCTTCTCTCCCCTTAGTTTTCCATTTCCCTTTAATGTGTTATCTTCCTCCATAAGAATAAAACCCCTTGAGGGCAGGGACTGCCTTTATTTTTTCTTGTATTTGTATGTCCAGCACTTAGCACCATACTGCCATATAATGGCATAAATGCTTAGCGACTTGACCTTTCCTCAGTGAGCCTCGAATTCCAGTTGGGATAATAATATTTGTGCTATTATTTCATGAGGAAAGATTATAAATGATTATATGAATACTCACATTTATAAAACCTTGTTCTTATATGACTTCTTGCTCTTTTTATTATGTGACTATGGACTTTTAATTTATTTTTAATTTTTAATGCTTTTGGATCTCAGTCTCTTTATCTGTAAAAGACCAGGAGTTTAAACTTGTTGTTTGTCCTTCATTTTCAAAGAAGATCAATGATATTGTGGGGTGATGTCTTGACTTGCTTGTGAAATGGTTTTAAGGGAGGCAGAGTTGCACCAAGTCTTCAGCCTCGCTCTCTCTTCCAGAGCCATTGAAGTCTGGTGCCAAAACAAAAGTCAGGACAACTGGCAATGACCTGGGATTCAGGGGATGACCATGGCATCTTCAATGTCTAAACAAGTTCTAAGTGCTCCACAGTATCTTCTTCAGACACCTTTGTAGCCACTGGAACAAAGTGTTCTCATCCTCCCATTCTGCCAGAGGAAGTCATTACACACTTGGGGTAGACATCCCCCTAACTCACTGATGGATTTGAATATTATTGACTAACCTCAACCTGGTTTAGCCCTTCTGCCTCAATGGGGTGGGGTGCTGGTCATGCTACAAGTTCTTGGAGTCACAGGTGAGAGTTGAGTGAAAGGTGGATCCCAATGGTGGATAAGCAGCACTGACAAGGACTCAGCAAACTAGTCTTCCTTGAACCCAACCACATTCTAGACAAATTCCAAACTCATCAATTCTAAGATCACAGACCTTGAACTGGACTGTATCTCAGAGTCTAACAAATAGTCCTATGTTCATGGTGGGTTTTTTTTGTTTATTTTACACATATGATTTCATTTGATCCTTGCAACAATTCTGTAAAGTAATGCTAATATTATACCCATTGTATAGATGAGTAAACTGAGAAAATTGTCAAGGATGGGAAAAAGTGGAAAATAGCCAATGATGAAGGGACTGAAGGGATATAAGTACATTAACATAGGGAGTTGTGAATCGGTCCAACAATGTTCTTGTTTTATGCATGAGAGCACAAAGATCCAGCAAGGTTAGGTACCTAGTCAAAGTCACAAAGTCTCTATGCATCAGAGGCAGGATTTGAATCCAGGCTCTCTGATTCTGTAGCTGATTCCTCTATCCTACTGCCTCCAGGGACTTTTCAGTTCTAGAATTTTGTGTGTAAAGATCTGAGAATAAGTGATGACATTTGGGGTTTTATACCTTCTCTGTGGAATCAAGATCAGCATTCAATTTTTCTTTTCAGAATGAACTCTGCCTTGTAGATTTTCTAGGACCTTTTCTTAAGAACCATAGGCATGAGAAATCAAGAATGTCATTATCTTAATGTAATGGGGAAATTGGATGGTGACAATGGCCCTGAATGGGTCATGGAGAAATCATTATTTTAGCCTCTTCTATAGAAACTGTGAGAATTTGCCCAGGGCAAGGATTTCTCCTACTGCAGTGATAAGCATCCGAGACCAATAATTACTCTGAGGATTCTGTCAGATTCACTAGAGAGTTTCTTCCTTCTTGGGGATTTTCTACTTTCAATATTTCTGAATAGCTCCCTGAACTTACCCCATTATAACACCCCAGTCCATGGCTACATTATCAGCTTCCTCAAAACTGAAACAGAAGAAAGGAGGGGCAACCAAATCAGCTCTGATTACACAGTGCCTCCTCCATAAAATACCATTCACTTCCCTGGACTCCTTACTGTCTGATCTATTTCCGAATGAATCAAAAGGATGCATCTCGAACTATCTGCCTCTCTATATGCCAGCATGATAATTCTCATGGTTTGTTATCTGACTCACAGTGTGACTGTTTACATCAGAATAATGCATATTCTGTTACGTTGCTACACATTTGCCAAACTTCATTTCATTTCATTTTGAATAAGCCCATTCCCTGGGGATTGATCCAATCTTAAACCAAAAACTCTTCCTTCTGGATCCCAGGGCTTCTAGGGCCAACACAATGCTTTTCTCTTTCTCAGTTTCTCCTTCTCTCTGTCCAGCAGCCATAGATCCAAGAAGGCTCCTCTTGTAGTTGGGTTCTGAACTCTCAGTAGCAACAAAAGTAATGGTCTTTTGGGAGCTCTTACTTTCTCTACCATTTTCCACCCAGATGTCAATCAATCAATCAATCTATATATATATTTATCAAGGACCAACTATGTTATCAAACCTCTAATCTCCTTCTGAAATTACCTATTGTGTTATCTATTCTTTAACAGGAGATATAATCCACTCCTGCACCCCCATGCTCAGTCCTTGATCTTCTTGCCTTTGCCTCCACTGGAGGTGGAGGGGGGGAGGAAGGGGGAGGAAGGTCACTACTCATCCTTTTTTGATTTTTTGGACACAATCAGAGTTAAGTGACTTATCCAGGGTCACATAGCTACTAAGTGTCTGAGGCCGGAATTAAATTCAGGGGCTCCTAACTCCAAGGCTGGTACTCTATCCACTGCACTACCAGGCTGCCCTTGTGTATGTGTTCTTGTGGCTGCAACTGTGTGGTCTTTGGTAAGTCCCTTAAGCTCACTGAACCTCAGTTTTCTCTTTTGTGAAACATTGGACTTGTCCTAGATCAGGGGGTCTTAACTGGGGATCTGTGAACTTGATTTTTTAAAATTTTATAGCTTAATTTATAACATAAATTTATAATTTAACTTATCATATTTATAATATAGTTAGATTTCTTTGTAATCCTACATGTTTGATTTGGGGCATTTACAAGTATTATTTTGAGGAGTCCATGGGCTTCAGCGAACTGATGAAGGAGTCCACAACACAAAAAAAGGTTAAAAATTTCTATATTTGATGATTTCTAAGATCCTTTTTAGTTCTAAATCCATAATCTTGTGATGATACCTTACATACCTATGTTATTATTCTATTGTCCTGCAGATAGGGAGGAGAGACCTGGGTTCAAATTCTACCTCATCAAATTCATTTAACCTCTGTGAAACTCAGTTTTCTCATCTGTTGAATGGAGATGATGGTACCTTTCAGGGTCATTGTGAAGATCAAATATCAGTGTATTTAAGACACCATATGTTGTGGTTCAGGCATGTCCGACTCATCATGACCACATTTGGGGCTTTCCTGGCAGAGATACTGGAGGAGTTTGCCATTTCCTTCTCCAGCTCATTTTTCAGCTGAGGAAACGGAGGCAAACAGGATTAAGTGACCTGGCCAAGGTCATTTTGGTAGTGCGTCTGAGGATGGATTTGAACTCAGGTCTTCCTGACTCTAGGTCCAATGTTCTAACCACTGTGCCATGTAGCTGTTCAGGGCACCATATAGACATCAGCTATTACCATTATGATCATTATTATTCTAATTCTAGAATTCCAATTTACATATTCAGCTGTGATTTCGCATCTCTTCTCTGGATCTACACAAACAGGTTTATAGTACGTTTCTACTCAGATGTAACAACAAAATTTAACACATCAAAAACCTGAATTAATCCTTTCCGTTCCAAGCAGTCTCTGCCTCTGGACCTCTGGACTGCTTTCTCTCAATCCTCTACCTTGCCCAGCCTAGAGGATCCCTCAAAGCATTGGAAGGTTGATTCACTCCTCTGTTTAACTTCCTGTGTTCAATCTCTCACTAGGACCTGCTTGCTCTTCCGTTGAGTACAGCTCCTTTCTCCCTCCCACAGGTAGCCACCAGTGCAGGTATTTCTTCTCACTTCGTGTCTGGATTCCTGTGACAGCCTCCTAATCAGTCCTCCTGCCACGATTCCAAACCCTCTTACACCCACTTGGCAGAATAATCTTCCTCAGATGCCATTTTTTTTTTTTTTTTGCACTACCAGTCTGCTAAAAAAAAAATCTATGGTGGTTTTCTTGTCTCTTATTAGAAAACTAAATTTCGCAGCCTCTTGTTGTAAGTATTTGTTTACCGGAATCAAATCAAATGTTTCAACCTCTACTCTTCTTTCCCACACTTTGCAATGTTTTCTGGTTCATTCTTTCCTCATTTAACAACATGACCTCTCTGTTCTGGTGGTCTCTCTGTCCCTTGTATCTCAGTCATAATAGCCATCATTTATATTGTGCTTAAAGGTTTGCAAAATACTTTTCATATAGTATTTCATAGATTTCAACAAAACTATGAGATAGAGGCCTTCATTAACTCCATTTAATGGATGAGGAAACTGAGACTGAGACAGGTGAAATGACTTGCCCAGGGTCAGAGCTTATAATCATCTAATGTGGTACTTGAACTCTTGCCTTCGTGACTCCAAGTCCAACATTCTATCCACTGTGGTACCTGGTAGCCATCATCCACAGATCTCAGAGATGCTGTTCCTACTAGAAGGAAAGGAAAGCCTTGTTAGGATGGGGAGAATGAAGGGATCTGATGAGTAGTTATAGTAGTACTTTCAAAGTACTTCAAAGTTTGCAAAGCACTGTGTTATCTCAGTTGATCCAACAATGAGGTAATTGTTATTATCATTCCCATTTTAAAGTTGAGGACACTGAGGTTGAATTGTTAAATGCCTTGTTAAGAGTCATGCAGACGGTGTCTGAGATAGGATCTGACTCCAGGTCTTTCTGACTCCAAAGCCAGCAATCTCACCCACTTTGCTACCTAGCTGCATGTCATAATCAACCCTTGTGGCCAACAGTTCCAAAGAAGCCTTTGTGGTCCTTCCATTCCTGTAAAAGCAGGTAGAATTCAGGTCCCTGGGATGCTTTTCCCTGAACTGACCCCTTATAACGTGACTAAAATCTGAGTGTGTTGACAGGTAAAACAAGTGAACAAACCACAGGACACTGAATTTTGTCAAGAGTTATGTGACTTTGGAGGAGTTTGAGTCAATTCAGCAAGCGTTTATTAAGTGCTTACTGTGTGCAAACATGATGGTATGTTTGTCCAGATTCTGGATAATGGACAATGCTCTTGGGCCTACCCAGTCACCAATGGAGTGAAACAGGGCTGTGTGCTTGCTCCTATACTTTTTAGCATGATGTTTTCAGCCATGTTGACAAATGCTTTCAACGAGGAACACGACATCAAGGTCAACTATCGTACTGATGGTAAGTTCTTCAATTTGAAAAGGTTACAAGCCAAGAACAAAGTAGAGGGAGTGTTGGTGCATGATTTTCTGTTTGCAGATGATTGCGCACTCAGTGCAGCCTCTGAAGCTGAGATGCAACAAAGTATGGATCAATTCTCCACTGCCTGTGCTAATTTTGGACTAACAATTAACACCAGGAAAACACAGGTGCTCCACCAGCCACCACCACACCATCCATACTTGGAACCATTGGTTACAACAAATGGAGAAGTTTAGAATGCTGTGAATAAGTTCACTTACCTTGGTAGTGTACTTTCCAGGGATGTACACATTGACAATGAGGTTGATGCACACATTACCAGAGCTAGCTCAGTGTTTGGGAGGCTCTGAAGAGAAGTTTGGGAGAGAAGGTCTACAGAGCCATTGTGCTGACCTCATTGTTACATGCTTGTGAAACATGGATAGTCTACTAGCGCCATGCCAGGAAACTGAATCATTTCCATTTGAACTGTCTTAGGAAGATTCTGAGGATCACTTGGCAGGATAAGTACCAGACACTGAAGTCCTTGCTTGAGCTCAACTGCCAAGCTTTCACACTATGCTTCAGAGTGCAACTCTGATGGGCTGACCATGTTGTTCAAATGCAAAATGTACACTTGCCTAAAAGACTATTTTATGGGGAACTCACATGGAACAGGTGATCACATGGTGGTCAGAAGAAGTGATACAAGGACACTTTCAAGGTCTCTCTCAAGAACTTTGGATTTGACTGTGCAACATGGGAGACCCTGACACAGGACCATTCAGCATGGTGTGCCTACATCAGAAAGGGTGCTGTGTTCTTTGAGCAAAGCAGAATTGAGGCAGTACAAAGTAAACACAGAATGTGCAATTTTGGGATACCTACCCAAATAGTCACATGAACTCTCTGTGCCCAACCTGTGGTAGAGCATTCCGAGCTCTTATTGGTCTTATCAGCTACAGTCATACACACTGAAATTTCACTTTATCATGGCGATGTCATTTTTGTCCTCTTCAAAGACAAAGGACAACTTACAACTGTGTGTAAGGCATTGTGCTGGATACTAAGGATACAGAAAAGGAAAGTGAAATAATACTCAAGAATTCTATGGGGCACTAGATACACCTATACATACACATATATTGAGACAGAGACAGAGAGAGGAGGGGAGATGGAGGAAGGAAGAGAAAGAAAGGGAGGAAGGAAAAGGGAAGGAAAGGAGAAACAGAAAGGAAGGAAAGGAAGAGAAAGAGGGAGGAAGACAGAATTAGGGAGGGAAGAAAGGGAAGGAGAGAAAGAGAAGGAGGAAGGGAGGATGGAAGGGAGAGAGAGGAGGAGAGAGAGAGAGAGAGAAAGGGAGAGAGAGAGAGAGAGTTGAGAGTTTACCATGACCCGTATTTCTGGTATGGCATTACTGATTATCTGACCCCACAAAGGTATTAAAAGGAGATTTTTTTAAAAAAATAGAGAGGTCTGAGGGCAGACAAGGGAAGACAAGACAAAGGCCTCAGTCTCTTACAATGCAGTCACACTGTGCTCACCAGAACAAGTGTTGGAGACTCAGTCACCTGATCTTGGGGTAGGCAGTGACCAATGAGGACAGCCCCTAGAGACCCAGAAATGCACTCCAGGTATGGTGATAAGGTGTTACACTGAAGGAAGCCCCTGGGGATAAGAGCCTGGGAAAGCTAACTGAGCAAAAGGTCTGAGTGACTATGTGGCCTTAAGGAATTATGCTGACTGGTTTAGTGATGGGGTGGGTTGAACAAGACCTTCTGGGAATATGTTGTTCAGGTTTAAGGGAGGCCCTTGGAAGAAGGGTTAATGGAGTAGAAAATTATTCCACTCAAGTGGAACATTCTAGGCAGGCACCAACATAGCCTTGGTAGAGGTTAGTCTTTGGGCTGCTCAATGAGGATAATCCCTAAATTTACTGGAACTCCATTCAATTCACTTTATCTGAACTTGTATCAGAAGAGAAAATTGCTAACCTCTCCCAAGCCCCTACTATATTAGATGAATCCTTGAGCAGAGCTAATTTTGGGGAAAGGGTTGGGAATATTCTTACAATGAATGTGGTAGCCCAAGGCCTATGTTTTCAACGGTAAGGGAAAGCACCCAGTGGGCACAGCCTTTAAATGAATGTCTTTGCCTTGGTTTGTGAGTCAAAAAGAGAAGAAGGTCCAGAAGATGGCATTTGGCTAAAAGTAAGGTGGGAAGAGGAAATAATTGGTGTAGCCATGAGCACAGACCTGCCCTTTGAGAGACAGATAGGAAAGAATTGCAGAAAGAAGGTTCTAGAGGGTACTTAGCAAGCCATAAGTAGAGGCAATAACTAGCATTTATATGGTAACGCTAAGGTTTGCTAAGATCAATAAATGCTACTTGATGGACATTATCTAGTCAGGGAAATGTTAATGCTTTTCTCTTTTTCATAGAAGAGGAAACTGAGACTAAGTGGCTGACTGACCTTTTTAGATTCACACAGCTAGTAAGGTGTGATGGGATTTGAACTCATGTCTTCCTGATTCTACTCTGCTATGCCATGACTATATCCCATAGATTTTTATTTTTGTGGAACTATTGTCTCAGGAGAAAACAATGGACCAGTACTAGTCTCATGAGACTAGCAAGGAAAGACCTTGGCAGTGCTCAGTTGATTTCCCACCTACAATAAGTGGTGAGACAAATCATTCTCTAACCTTCTCCTCTGGGGGGGGAAAGAGGAAAGAATGAACTTAGATCAATCAATCAATAATCAATAAAAATTCATTAAACTTTCATTATTTGTCAAGCAGCTAGGTGGCACCATAGAGCCAGGAGTCAGGAAGACTCATCTCTGAGTTTAAATTTGACCTCAGACACTAGCTGTGTGACCCTGGGCAAGTTGCTTAACCGTGTTTGCCTCAGTTTCCTCATCTACAAAATGCACTGGAGAAGGAAATACTCTGGAATAATACTTCTGGAATAAACTCCACAACACTGGAGTTTGTTGAGTGGGGAGGTGCAGGGGTGGGGGGAGGTGACATGATCAGACCTGCACTTTAGGAAAATCATATTAGTGACTGAAAGAGGATGGATTGGAGTGGGGGAGAAACATGGTGTAGGCAGACCAACCAGCAGGCTATTGCAATAGTCCAGGTATAAGGTGACAAGGGCCTGCACCATAGCAGTGGCAGTGTCAAAGGATGGAAGGGGCTACATCTGAGAGATGGTGCAGAGGTGAAATCGGCACATTGGGTATGTGGGTGAGAGGCAGTGGGCCATCCAGGATGATTCCTGTAGCTGTGAGCCTGGGATTGGGAGGATGGCGTTGTCCTCTAGAGAAGGCAGAAGGAGAAGGGAGGGTTTAGGGGAAAAGATAACGAGTTCCATTTTGGACATATTGAGTTTAAGATGTCTCTGGCTGGGTATTCTTATCTCTGAGAGGAAGACAGTCTTCCTTTGTTGTGTGAGGCGGGCAGGCAGCAGATGCTGTCAGTCGCTCCAATGAGAACATCAACGTTGGTGACACTAAGTTTGCATGAATATAAAAGAAGAGCCCAGGGCTCCAGGGTGGCATTTCTAAACTGTCCTTTATACTTTGGATATAGAGCTGAGTGTTGACAGGAGGGGGAGGAGGAAAGGTCGATGGCATTTCATTGTGTCATAGCCTTTCTGCTTGGCAAATTGTGGTTACCTGGATGGCTTTTGCAGAGTCACAGAAAGTGAGTCGGGGCAACGAACTATAGTCTGACCAGTATCCCACAACAAAAATGTCTCTTCCATAGTACTGACGACAAGTAGTTATGTAGATCCTGAATGAATATCTTCACTAGGAAAGCAGAAAAGTAACGAAAGGGGGCTGGTTTTTGATTCAGATGATGGGGTGCGGGTTGGAGGGAGTTTCAAATCCTTGCTTTGCCATTTGAGACCTAACTGACAAGTCACTAACCTCCTGGTGTCTGTTTTCTCATCTATAAAATGAGGGAAGTGGATTAGATCAACCCTAATGTCCCTTTCAACCCTTTATTTATGCTCTCAAAGCAATGAATTGCACTTTTTGTTATGTTTAAACATTATGGAGTTTTTCTCCTTAACCTTTGTTTTTCTACCACTTTCACGTGTTGCTCCTAGTTCAATCACTCAGGGCAAAGTAGAACCAGTCTTACTCTTCTAAGTGTCAATCTTCCTAATGCTTAAAGCTAATTTGCATGTTCTTGTCCACCCCCTTCCAATTTTCATTTCTCTAGAATAAACATTCCCAGTTCCCTTGACCAATCCACATTGTCTCCAATCTTCTCAGCATCTCGATCTTTCTTTTCCAGAGGCATGGTATAGTGGATAGAATGCAAGGACTTAGAGTCAAGAAGACCTGGATTTAAATTCTACCTCATACCCTTGAGGGCAGCTACATGGCACAGTAAATAGACTCATTTTCCCGAGTTCAAATCTCACCTCAGACATTTATTAGCTGTTTCACCTTGAGTAAGTCACTTAAAACTATTTGCCTCAGTTTTCTCATCTTAAAATGAACTGGGGAAGTAAGTGGGAAAATACTCCAGTATCTCTACCAAGAAAACCCCAAATGGGTCATGAAGAGTCTGACACAACTGAAAACTACTGAACAACTACACACTTGCTAGCTCTGTGATCCTCCATGAATCACTTAACCCCTCTTGGTCTCACTTTCTTATCTGCTTAGATTTAGGGAGGAAAAATTAGGCAGAAGAAAGGCTTTTTAAACAGGGTTAAAAGCTGCAGAAAGGTCAAGGGTGTGAGGCTTAAGAAAACATCATCAGATTTTGCAATTAAGATATCACTAATAATCTTTAAAAGAGCAGTTTCAGTTGAGTGACAAGGTCAGCAGCCAGATTGCAAGAGACTGAAAAGTAGGTGGGAGTGAGGCTGTAGTATCAACAAGAGTAGACAGATTTTTCTTGGCATTTGACTTTAGAATGAGAGAGAAAAAATGATACATTGAGGAAATGACAATGTCAAGTCAAAAAAATTGTCTGGAAAAAATTTTAAGGACGGAGAAAAGGTAATAGCTTCAAAGTAAGGCAACATCAAGTCAGGTTTTTTTTATCTTTTTTAAGGATGGGGAAGTTTGAGGAAGTTTGTTGGTAGCAAGAGAAGAACTTGTGGATAAGGAGTGAGGAAATAAAATCAAAGACATACATGGAAGAGCTAGCCTTGAAAAAGCATAGTTCTATTTCTCCAATAAAGACTGAAGCAAAGAAGGAGAGGATGGAGAGTGATGTTAATGAGTTGTGAAGTACAAAATTGGGGAGAAGAGTGAGCTCCCAATGAGCAGTTTCTATTTTCATGGTAAAGGATGTTGGCAAGATACTCTGGCAATGAGATCTGGAGAGTGTAGTTGTTGAGAGGGATTTTGAAGTAGATGCTATGATAAGAAAGCATTCAGGTATTAAATTATAATTAAAAATTATATAGATATATATTTATATATAAATAAATATTTAAAAATTAAAAAGGATTGCTATGATGCTATGAAGGCTCTATTTAGATTGGAAAACCAAAATTTGTATTGGCTGTATGACATTCAACAGTAAGTGATTAGAAGTGGAGACGGCAGGTGGTGGGGATGACCCAAGGTTGAAGTTTGACAAAGCATGAGCATTAGTAGGATAAAAAGGCAAAAGATTCAAGACCAGGGGTCTCCCTCACCTCTGACATCCTGTGATGCCCTTGCGGAGAAGTGGTAGTGAGAAGCAAGAAGTATGCTTTCTCTTATTAAGATTTATCATGATTCACAAGAGAAAGTTCACCTAGTACTGGAGTAGTAGTCCAGGAATGAAGTATCTCTTGGGGGAAGGAAGTTTTTATGATAAGAAGATGTATGAAAGGAAAACATATAATATGAAAGACAGTTTGTTAACAACAGAATGTGAGTTGTGGAAGGCATGGTAGAAACCCAGGGCAGAATAGAATAGAATATTCTAGGAAGTACGATAAAATTGAGAGAAGTAGAGCTGAAGTTTTGGGTATCAGGGGATATAGTTTTTCATGCAGGCAGAAAACAGCTCTGAATCTCAGAAATTTTAGACTTAACCCATTGCTCTAATATAGGATCATGGATCATAAGATTATTGATTTAGAGATGGAAGGAACCTAAGAAGCCCTCTAGACTAATATCCTTACCTGAAAAATATAGGAATTGAGATACAGAGAGGTTAAGTGACATGCTTAGGTCATACAGCTAGTGTCAAAGGTGAGATTTGAGCTCTATTCTTCCTGACTCCAAGTACAGAGTTCTAGCCACTATGTCCATGATTTTTAAACTTTTTGGTCTCAAGATTCCTTAACATTCTTAAAAATTATGGAAGTTTTGTTTACATGGGTTCCATGTTTACATGGGTTTACATGGGTTACTTCTATCAATATTTTCCATATTATAAATGCAAACTGATAAATTTTCAATATATTTATCAATTCATTTAAAATCAGTTAATCTATTACATGTTAACATAAGCAACATTTTTAAGAAAAAACATTTTTTCCAAAACAAACAAAATATTTAGGGAGAAAATGGCATTATTTTACATATTTTTGGCTTAATAGATGACAGTTGGATTCTCATATCTGCCTCTGCATTCAATCTGCTGCAACATATTATTAGGACTGAAGTATGTGAAGAAAATCTGACTTTACACATGTGTAGTTGGAAAAAGGAAGAGTATTTTAGTAGGCAAATAACATCTTAGTATTATTATGAAAATAATTTTGACCTCATAGACCCTCTGAAATAGTTTTGGGGACATTCAGATGTCCAGACCTGGTGAATGGCCACATTATGCCATCATGCTCCTATGTTGAGGTCATTTTGGATCTATTCCCCATTATCACATGTGTTAGTCAGTTTGTTGTTTGCCAGTTTTGTAAGTCCACTTTATTACTCTAGGTTATGTCTTTCTCCGAAAAAGTCTTCTGTGTTTGGTTTGTGGCAAGCTGCCTAAAAGGCTTAGACATAAACTGTCCCAAAGATATGGGAATGATGATGTTATATCACAAGACCAAGATACATAACCACATCCTGGAGAACACTTTCTGAGTCTTTCTTTAGTGTCTTTTCATGCTTGTGGAAAGATCACAAAACTATTATAGTCAGTAGTCATGGGACCCTGAGACACTGAGTTATTCCTTCCTGCCTTGAGGTGCTTTTTAAATGTGGGGACCATTGTTAAGATTGAAACCACCAGAGAAAACTTCTGACCAGTGATTCTCATTCCAGTGCATGGCTAATGTCCTGCTGAATGGAACGGGAGAACTTGCCCCGGTAGATATTGATGAATTAACTATGTGCACCCCAGATGGATAATCACATACGGGACATTTCACTTCTGTTACAGATTATGCATTGATAGTTCAAGCCCCCACGTACCAATATAGACTATCCTCAATTGTGATCTGTGATGAAATGGAAAAGTAAGAAGATAATCCATAAACTAAGGACTCAAATAGAGGGTATGGCAAAAAAGCAGAAGCCCTAAACAATTCAGATGCCTTGTGCTAGATGAGGGGTATATAAAAATGTAAAATAATAATCTCTGACTTCAGAGTATTTACATTTTAACTGGGGATGGTGGCAATGGCAGTCAGGGAGTGGGCATATGACATTTATACAAATAAACAAGATATAAAGTACAAGGGGCTAACTCAGAGAAATCTGAAGTACTCTAGGGAATTTAAGGAGGGAGAAAACACTGTCATACTGTTAACTTAGGATCATCCATGAAGGTCTCATGGAGAATCCTAGATCCTCTAATCTAAAGATTCTTGGGGTCTATGAATTTGGATGGAAAAAATTACTTATTTTCATTAACTAATTGAAAGTTACCATTTCCTTCTATTTTATTTCTCTACGCTGGCATAAACTGCTGAATTCTACCTTATAACAAAAAATAAGGATCACGTCCTATATGGCACAGTTTGGTTGGGAGGCAGCTGGACGGCCCATGGGATAGTGTTGGACCTTGAATTAGGAAGACCTGCGTTCGTAGGTAGTCTCAGACACTTACTAGCAGTGTGACCCTGGACAAGTCACTTAACATCCGCGTGACTCAGTTTCCTCAACTGTAAGACAGGGATAATAATAGTACCTTCTTCTCAGGGTTATTGTGATGATCAAATGAGAGAAGATGAAGTGCCATATAAATGCCAGCTATTATTATTATTATTTACGTTCTTATTCATATGGTTTAGGGTCTGCTTACTTCACTTTGCATTAGTTTACGAGTCTTTCTACTTTCTCATAGCATTTTTTTTACAGCTAATTAGTATGCTGTTAGACCCATATATCTTAATGTGAGTGACTTTTCTCTATTCTATGAGCAACCACTTACCTAGGGTTTTGCTACCTTAAAAGCTTCTATAATATACACATAGGTATATATGTCTGTAAGCATATATAAAATCATAGATCATGGGATTAGAGATTTAGAATTGGAAGCTATCTGACAAGACCCCTCCTCCCCCAGGCTGACCTCTTCTCTTGATAGGTGAGGGAACTGAAACATCTCAAGGAGGTTGGAGAAGATGTGTGTGCGTGTGTGTGTGTATGTGTGTGTGTGTACAAATACATTGGTGAATGGATGACCATATTTTGGTATATGAATGTAATAGAATACTACTGTGTGGCATGAGAAATACCAAAAGAAATGGTTTCAGGGAAACCTGTAAAGACCTGTATGAGCTGAAGTAGAGTGAAGTGAGCAGAGCCAGGAGAGCAATTCGTACCATGACAAAAATATCATGAACACGATTTTGAAAGGCTTAAGAACTCTGATTCTAGGAACAGATGATGAATCATGTATTCATCTCTTGATAGAGAGGTGAAGAATCCAAATTCTGAATTAATAAACATCCCCTTAGTTTCCAGTTCTTTTTTTATCTTAAAAAGAGTTGCTATAAATATAGTTTTACATATTGATCCTTTTTTCCTCTTTGAGGTCTAGTAAAGGTACCCAATGGCTCAAAGAGTACATTCAATTTAGTGACTTTGGGGAGAAAATTCCCTTTCCAGAATGCCTAGTCCAATTCACAATTCCTCATTAGTACATGAAAATGACTGGGCTCCCAAAAACCTGTGCCAAAGGAACACAACCTCTGACGGATATATTGGATATGGTCAATGGGGAAAATTGCTTTGTTTCATTATATATATTTATTTTTCTTTTTTCCCTAAGGAGAGAAGGTAGGAGAGAGAAATAATGCTCAGTAATTGGAAAATAAAATTAAAATATAATGAGGCAACAGAGGGAAACTTTGGTGGAGGATAGTGAAGGATATAATTTCTAAAATGACAGTAGTGATGTTTAGTTTTTCAAGAAGCTGATCATGCCATCTCTCACAGTCACTAAGGACTAAAAGATGGAGTAATCTAGAAAATGTTGGGTTTAGTTCCTTCTTGCCTAAGGTGACATTTCCTTACAAATGGTTAGCAGTTTTCTAGGGAATTCAGGCTTTGCAGCTCATCTGGATAACCCTAATCTCTACAGGTATTCTGTCTACAATGTCCACACTTTCACTGGGCAAGAGCATTCTGCTTAACTTTGGTTCTGAACCCCTGGATAGCTGGGAAAATCTGTTGAAGTGGATAGGACATTGAATATGGAATCAGAAAGAATATGTATCAGAAAGCTTTAGTTTCTTCATTTGTAAAATGGGGATAATAATAGCACCGACCTCATGCGGGTCAAATGAGATGGTGTAAATACAGTGCCTTGCAAATCTTCACGCACTCTAGAAATGCTCTGATGGTAATGATAAAGATAATGCTATTCCTTGCATAAAATTCTGACTCATGATGAGCATCTTCACTGGCTGTCTTCCATGCCGACTATGTTCATCCTCCTCATCTCCACCTCCTGGCTTCCTTGGCTAAAGTCCTACCTTCTGCAAAAAGTCTTTCCCAGTACTCTGAAATTCTAATGCCTTACCCTCTATTGATTATTTTTTATCTATGCTGTAAATATCTTATTTGTACAAAATTGTTTGCCTGTTTTCTCCCCCATTGACCTGAGATCTCCTTGAGACTAGGGGTAGGTTGGTTTTTCACCTTTCTTTGTATCTCCTGCATGTAGGATGGTACCTGGCATGGTGCTTAATAAATATTAGTTGACTTCTTTTTATCATTCTTATTCTTTCCAGGAGTTTTCCAGAATCATTATATCAATATAATCTTTCAAATTCCATCAAGAAGGCATGTGAGAGTAGTCAACGATTATAGTAATCTACTGCTTGATAAACCCAAAACTACAGTTCCTGGGATAAGAATTTACTATGTGACAAAACCTGCTGGGAAAACTGGGAAATGGTATGGCAGAAACTAGTATAGAACATCTTACACTGTATACCAAGATAAGGTCAAAATGGGTATGTGATTTAGACATAAAGGTGGTTAGGCAAATTAAGAGAGCAAGGAATAGTTTCCCTGTCAGATCCCTGGAGAAGGGAAGAATTTATGACCAAACAAGAGATAGAGAACATTATGAAGTGCAAAATGGAGAATTTTGATTATATTAAATTTAAAAGGGTTCGCACAAACAAAGTCAATGCAATCAAGATTAGAAGAAAATCAGGAATCTGGGAAACAATCTGTTAGCGACTCTGATAAAGACCTAACTTCTAAAATATATGGAGAATTGAGTCAAATATAAGAATACAAGTCATTCCCCAATTGATAAATAGTCGAAGGATATGAACAGGTAGTTTTCAGATGAAGAAATTAAAGCTTTCTATCATCATGTGAAAAAATGCTCTAAACCACTATTGAGTAGAGAAATACAAATTAAACCAACTCTGAGGTACCACCTCACACCTATCAGATTGCCTAATATGACAAAAAAGGAAAATGACAAAGTCTACGGGAGATGTGGGAAAAGTGGAACATTAATATATTGTTGATGGAATTGTCAACTGATCCAACCACTGTGGAAGGCAATTTAAAACTATGCCCAAAGGGCAACCAAACTGTACATACCCTTTAATCTAGCAATACTCTTACTAGGTCTGTATTCCAAAGAAATCATAAAAAGGGGAAAAGGACCCAAGTGCACAAAAATATTTATAGCAGCTCTTTTTGTAGTGGTAATGAATTGGAAATTGAAGGGATGCCTATCAATTAGGGAATGGCTAAACAAATTGTGGTATATGAGTGTAAGGGAATACTATTATGTGATAAGAAATGATGAGCAGGCAGATTTCAGAAAGACCTGGAAAGAGTTGAATAAACTGCTTCTGAGTGAAGTGAATAGAACCAGGAGAACATTGTACTCAGTAATAGCAACATTGTACAGTGACCAACTTTGATAGACTTAACTCTTTTCGGCAATACAATGATCTAGGACAATTCCAATAGATTCATGATGGAAATTGCTACCCACATCCAAAGAAGCAACTAGGGAGTCTGAATGCAAATCACAGGATACTATTTTCTCTTGTTATTTTTTTCTTTCTTGTGTTTTTTTCCCTTTTGCTCTGATTCTTCTTTTACAACATGACTAATGTGGAAATATGTTTAATGTGATTGTTCATGTATATCCTATGTCAGACTGCTTGCTGTCTTGGGGAGGGGGCAAAGGAAGGAAAGGAAGCAGAAAGAGAGGGAAGGAGGGAGAAAAAAATTTGGAATTCAAAATCTATAAAAATTAATGTTGAAAAAAATAAAGAAAAAAAAGGTGTATGAGACTAAAATCAGCACATTTGAATGCTTTAGGAGAAAGATGACCATAGAGTAGCCCTGGGACCAATTTGTTATCTCTGTGTTCTAACTGTGTTTACTGTTTATATATTCTGAAGATTACCTCTCTATACTATTTCACTTCCTATCCTTTGTACCCTAGAGCATTTATTACTTTTTCTTTTGTTTGGTTCTGGCTTAAGGTCTGGGAGTAGAGGGGAATTTGAGAGCTTGTTAAAGGGATTAAACTATGGTACCCATTCACCATTGGGAAAGACCAGCAATCCTAAGAGGAAAACTAAGGAAGCATTTTTGTCTGTTTTATTAAATCTTCATATTTCTTTGTTGGAATTTTCTTATTTCCTCTTCTCCCTCCCTTCCAGTGAGCAGAGTTATGATATTGTGTCTTTAGGGATAGTTAATGGAATAGGTAGCATGATGAATAGAGTGATGGATCTGGAGTCAGGTAGTTAAATTCAAATCCTGCCTCAAATGCTTATAAGCTGTGTGACCCTGAAAAAGTCATTTAAATTTTCTGTGCCTCTGATTCTTCATCTGTAAAATTAGGCCAATAACAGCACTTACCTCTCAGGATTGTTGTATAGATAAAATGAGATAATGTTTGTATAATGGTTTGCAAGCCTTAAACCATTATACATTATGCATTAAGTATACGTTATATTGCTTCCCTTTGGTCTTGTTATTCCTCATAAACATAATTCTCCATCTCCTGTCTCCAAGTAAAGACAGTCCTCCATGCCTGGAAGGTACATCCTCCCCATCTTTACCCCTAGGAACATCTAGTTTCCATCGTCTTAATTCAAGCACCACCTTCTGCATGAAGCCCTTCCTATTCTCTCAGTTTCTAGTACTTCCCTCCATGTTTTGTACTTTTATGTAATGTATGTATGCATATACAATGGCCTAGATATGTATATGTATTTACTCATAATCATATATTTCTATAATATGTGTATATGTATACATATATGGATGTTTGTTTATGTGCGTGTTGTCTCCATAGATCCAATGTAAGCTCCTTTCATTTCTATTTATTTCATTTCTGTCTTTGAATTCCCAGTGCCTAGCATGATACCAGGAACAGTAGTAGGAGGATATCAATCAATTGATCTATTGGCTGATAGTGGTTTCTCTCCTCTGGATTTTCTCTAGCTTATCATTGTCCTTAATAAAATGTGACACCTGGAAGTGGCCCCCCTAGTCCTGGACACGATGTGTTTCTCAATGCTTCATAAGATTATATTAGCCTTGTTGGCTGCCATCTTGTATTAACTTATATTAAACCTGCATTTCCCTGATGTTCCCATGTATTTTTTAGATCAACTTCCATCTAGCCACACTTTTCCCATGTTACAGTTGACAAGTTGCTTTTTGGATCCCAAGAATAATATTACATTTATTTCTATAAAATTCTATCATTTTGGATTTGGTCCAATTGTTTCCCTATCAAGATCTTCTTGAGTACTGCCTTTGCCAACCAGCATATTCGTGATCCCTTCCAATGTTTTCATCTGCGAATGTGATAAACATGCAATGTATGTCTTTGTTCAAGTCATTGGAAAAATTGTCAAAAAGCCTAGAACCAAGTATCTATCCTGGGAAACTCCATTGGAAACCCCCTTCCAACTTGACATCAAACCTTTAATGACTACTTTTTGGGATCTAGTCATTTAACCAAATTCAAATGCACCTAAATCAAATATCTCCTAGACCATCTCTTTCCATTCTTTTTCAAAAGATTATTGCAGAGGGCCTTATCTAACAATTACTGACACTGTTCAAAAAGGAAAAGAGCTTAATTGACATGCTCTGTTCTTGATGAAGCTATGTGGGCTTTTTGTAATCAGTGCTTCTTTTTATAAAGAGATAGTTCAGAGACTGTCTCTTTAATCATACAATATATGATTTTATCAGGAATCAAAGTTAAACTCTCTAGCCTATAGTTTGCAGATTCCATTCTCTTCCTCCCCCCAGCCCTTTTATAAATCAAGACATTTGACCTCCTTCCATTCCATGATGGTTTTCCTGTTCTCTATATAAGCTTTCAAAGATCAGTGATTAGCTGAGCATTTACACTTGCCGGTTCTTTCAACATGGAATACTATATATCCTTTTTGTGAACCTTCTGAAATTTGCTTTCCCTAAATCATGTCAAGTTAGTCCTGGCTTTCATCTCCGCCATACCAAATTCTAAGATAGACTGGTCCCTTCATCCTCAAGATTGCCAACATTTCCATACCAACAGTTAGTTCCCTCCTTACTAACAACCAGATCTATAATCAATTCTTGGATTCTCCCACCTCTTAAAAGACGAAATTGTTATTAAGACGAGCCCAGAAACTATTTGCTGCTCTGCTTTCCCGCTTTTAATTACTTCCTATTTATCTTGTATGTAGCTTGTTTAGCTCTATGTATATTTGTTCGTTTGTTGCTTCCCCCATGAGATTGAGAGCTCCTTAAGGACAAGGACAGGGCAGAGAAAATTTCAGCCAATGTCCTTATAATTGACGACTTGCTATTTTACTTCTCAGCCTCAGTTTCCTCATCTGTAAAACAGGGATAATAATCTCTATAGTACCTCCCTCACAAGGTTGCTTTGAAGATCAAATGAGAATTTACTTCAAGTGCTCCTAAAACTTCAAAATAATATATAAAATCTGTTATTACTGTCCATGAACTTATCGTCTCTTTTTTCCTAGATGGTCTATAAGTATTCTTTGATGACACTATTGCTTTTGTTTCTGTTTTCATTGATTTCCACTCAGATGTTCTCCATTTTAGTACCTAATTCCTCATATAGTTTCTTAATACACAACATTTTTGGTCCATCTTATTTCCTTAGCCTGTTCTTTTTGGAAAAAGGTATTTCCAGAATTAAATTCTCTTTTATCCACTCTGTTTCACCCGTGAGATCTTCATTATAAAATTTTCTCAACCATCATTTGTGAAAAAAATGACATTCTCAGAAGTCAAGTGAGTACAGTCATATACCTAGTAAGTGACAGAGACAAGATCAGAACCAGGTTCTTTTGTTCCAAGTAAGTATAGAATGTTTCATAATACACACAGCTCCTCACAACAAAGAACTTACAATCAGGTTAGGGAAGCAAGATTTATGCATGCGATATAATATAGAATAATAAAAGAGAGGATAATCAAATGCTAAATTGTGCTGAGCATAACTCAATACATTCCTCTCTTTGCATACAAATATTATTTTAGCTTTATTCAACAATATCACAATGCTGACTCATATTCAATTTCTAGACCCCAATGCCTTTAACACTTACTTTCCTGCAGTTCTTACAGAAGGAATGAATAGCCTCTTTTATTTATGTGCCTTTGTTTGTGCTTGGCATTTCCCCCTCCATTATCACCCCAATCTTTGCTGGGTTTGTTGTCTATCACCTCTTGGTTTATAATAGGTTTCACTCAAAAGTGGGACAACATGGACTGAGCCTTAGCAAAGGTTCCTAGGTATCTTCCAAAAGATCCCTTCCAAGTAGCTCTCACATCCGCAGCCACTTACACTTCTAGTGGAGAGCATAAGCCAGTGACAAAGACCTCCTTGCTGTTCTACGAACAAGACATTTCCTCTTTGGCCCCAGGTTTTTTCTCTGGCTGTCACACATGCCTGGAATGTTCTTTCCTGATTTCCCTGACTCCTTTTAACATCCCATCTTCTACAGAAAACCTTTCCCAAATCCTCTAAATTCTAGTGCCTTCCTTTTTAATTACTTCCTATTTATCCTGGCTTAGAATGAAGGTCAATAGTATCTGTTTCTGTTTAAAACAACAACCCTGAGGCTCCTGCCCCTCCTGGTTTGATTTATTTATTTTAAAAGAGGCCATCCCCTGACTACCTTTTAAAGAGGGCTGTTCATTGAATGGGCATTACCTCACTTTAAGCGAGTACCTGAAAAGTCCTTAACTTAAAAGGTCCCCCGTTGCATCCAGTGCCATCTCCAGTCATCCTGATGAATATCTAGTCACTGGATCCAGATGACTCAGGAAGAGAAAGTGAGGCTGGTGACCTTGCACAGCCCTCCCTCACTCAAAACAAAGTCAGGTGCAAATCATGTCATCATTTTTCTGATGTCAGAGTCCTCTTCAAAAACAAAGGATGAATGCAATTTATCCTGTATACAGCTTATCTCTACATAGCAGCCTGTTGTCTCCCTGCCCCCTACCCCCTTTAGATAGTGAGCTCCTTGAATATCAGGTCACTGGATTCAGATGGCTCTGGAGGAGAAGTGAAGCTGGTGACCTTGCACAGCCCTCCCTCACTCAGACCAAAGTCAAGTGCAAGTCATGTCATTGTTTCTCTGATGGCATGGTCTTCTTTGGCAACAAGGGACAAACACAGTCCTTGAAGGCAGACACTATCTTTTGTCTGTTTTTCTTGTATCCCCAGTGCTTAACACAGTGCCTAGCACATAGTGGGCACTTAAATGTTTGTTGACTGACTGACCAACATAGATTTGTGGCTCAAAGGGACTTTAGAGACTATTCAGTTCATTTTATAAATGAGGAAACCAGAGCCTAGAGAGACCAATGACCCAGGGTCATAAAACTAGTAAATAACTATTTAGAGAAGTAGGTTTTTGAACCCAAGAGGTGGTCCTAGAGCTATTATTTGAACTTTCTGATTCAAGATCCTAGGTCTTTTCTATGATAGCACACTGTTTCTTGGGATAGAACTCCAAATTTCACTTCCTTCCCCCAAAAAGTACACATTTAGGAGCATGAAAAGTTTCCTAAGCCCTACTTCATTCAGATTATTCTTTGGGGAATTCTTTGCAATGTAGTGATAACCTTGAAAAGAAAGCATTACCTCCAAAGTATAAACTTTCTGTAGGATGGAGCCCACAGTTGCTCACTTCTATCTCTCTTTCCCACTGGTGAAGACCCAGCTACAATTTTTCTACAGTTATCTGAAAAGAAAATAACTTTTTAACCTGATGTCAGAGATGCAACACCATTCCCTTGACCCATGAAAAATGTTAGATGGAGAAAGTCCAGACACTGCTTTATGAGAACAAAGAAAGTGATTTGAGGGTAAAAAGCAATTTCCTGGGGTTGTTAAAATCAGAATGAGGTTAGAATTAGAAGAGAAAGTAACCTGGGAAAAGATCTGTGCAGCAAATCTTTTTGATATGTCTGATATATATTTAATTTGATACAAATGTATAAGAACAAAAGTCATTCCACAAGAGATAAGTGAGTAAAGGGTACGAACAAAAACTTCTCAAAAGAAGAAAGGCAACCTATCAGCAACCTTATTAAAACATGCTCTAAAACATAGTGAGAGAAATGCAAATTAAAACAACTCTGTGGTTCTGCCTCAAGCCCATCAGACAGGATGACAAAAAAAGAAAAGGAAAATGACAATTGTTGAAGGGTCTATAAGGGACCAGATAAAATAAAGCACTACGGGTAGATCTGTGAATTGGTCCAACGATTCTCAAGAGTAGTTTGAAATGAAACCCCCAAAGCCACTGAACTCTGCATACCCTTTTTGATCCAGTGGGACCCCTTCTAGGCTTATTCCCTGAAGAGGTAAGACAGAGACAGAGTCAGAATGAAAGAGACAGACAGTGACAGAGAGACAGAGACAGAGAGGCTAAGACAGAAAGAACTCATCTACACACAACTAATTAGAGCAGGAATTTTTGTTTTAGAAGAGGAATGAAATTAAAAAGGGTGCCCATCATTAGGGGAATGAATGAAGAAATTTGATATACATGAGTTTATATGCTTTAAATATTATGATACCATAAAAAAAAGATAAAAAGGATGGTTTCAGAGTAGCCCAGAAGGCTTCTATGAACTAATGTAGACTGAAGTGAGCAGAACAAGGTGAACAATATATGCAAAGACCACAAACTGTATAGGAAACCAGTGAAACAAATTAAATTTAAATTTAATTAAGAAATTAAGAACTATAATGCAGTACAATGAACAATCATAGATCCAGAAGACATTGACAATGAATCATGTTTCTTACCTCTTGGCAGAAAGATCATAGACTAATGGTGCAAAGTTACACAAAAACGTTTCAGAAATGTACTGTGTATAGATTTGTTTTATATGTTTATGTTTGTTTTATGCTAGAGAGGGTTTTTTCCTCTACTGAGGAGAGAGGAAAGATAATTACTAGGAATAAAGATGATGGCAGTGACCAGACCTGTGATTTCATTGGTATAGGGAACATGCCAGCAAGGAAACCCTTTCTATCTATGCCAATTGGCACCTTTACTGCAACTTAGGAATTACCTGAAGAACTGGGAGATTGAGTCACACAGACAGTAAATTCTGGAACAGTTAGCTGAACCTAGTTCTACCAATGTTCAAGGTCAGTTCTCTTGTCTCCTGCTTTAAAACAAAAGGGAATAAAAATCATTTTGAAAATTCGTAGAAGAGAACAGAAGGAAGTTCATAGGGGAAGTGGCTGATTAGGGTAATTTTGGAATTGTCATGATAAAATTGACACATATGTAAATAAATGTATGTGCATGTGTATACACATGTTTATATCTCCAATCTCAGGCTTGGCTTCAGACAAATATAACAGTCATTCATTTGGCCTCTTTTTATTAATCTTTCACAAATTGGTAGCACCCACCAGAGCTTCTTTTTGTATCTGTTTGTTTCTTAGGACTGGGTCTTTCCACCTCACCCAGGCTAGAAGTACAACAATCTCTCACAGACTGTTCCCAGTGCTGATTGACATGGGAGATTTGATCTGCTTTATTTCTGACCTGGGCCAGTTCACTTCATTTACCTGCCCTGCTCCCTGGTACTCATCATATTAGTGTAGGACTCAGGGGGCACATTTGATTGGCTTTAGCTCTATTAGAGCCCAGAACTCCCAGGCTCAAGCAATTCACCAAACTCAGTCTCTCCCATGACACGGATTGAAGAAGTGTGCTACGATTGCCAGTCAGACCTTCTTTAATTCAACAATTAAAGTGTTCAGAGATGCAAAACATCCCAGGGGGTAGGGAACTGTCCTCTGAGTCAAGAAGGTCTAGGTTCAAAGTCCTGCCTCTGGCTTACACTAGTCAGATGACTTCAGACAGATCACTTGACCCCTCAGTCCCATCTCCCCCCTTTTCCTCACCACAACAACTCTGTAAGATCATAATTTATAGAATAGATCTATTGGAAGAAGGAATTTTTTCACTGGGAGTTCTTTATAGCAATGAAATCATGGGTCAAGTCCCCAAAACACAAATCAAGTATTCACTATATGCAAGGTGAACCCCAAAAGACCTTTGAGGCACTTAGGCAACATAACGTGACAGATTCCCCATACTTCTTAAATACTTCAGTGTACCAAAGGAGCTGGGACCTCACTAAAGAGATCATTCTTTTCATTGATGGAGATTGGAACTAAGCCTTTCATCCTCCCTCATCAGACTATTATTGTTCATGTTGACTCATAGATCCTTCATAAATGTCCTACTCGTGAGTGCCAGTTTAGCAATCAAGATACCCCATATGTTATTTGCTGCTCTAATAATGATGATGAGGATAGCTAATGGCTATCATTTATAAAGTGCTTACTATACTATATGCCAGGTACTGTGCATACAATAACAATTACAGTTGCTATCATGTTCCTCATAACAACCTGAAGAGGTAGGGGCTAGTATTATCCCCATTTTACAGATGAGGAAACAGAGGGAAACATAGGTCAAGTGACTTGCCCAGGGTCACACAGTTAGTACATTTCTGAAGCTAGATTTAAACTCGGGTATTCCTGACTCTAGTCCTTTGTTCTATCCACTGCTCTACCTAGCTGCCCCTACGGTATATTATGTAGCTACATTGTATTATGACCCAATTTCCTTTGCTGATCATACATTTGTTTAATGTAATCCCTTAGGCCCCTTTTACATAGGGCATCACTGGAATTATAGGGTAACATATTTCCACCCTTTCTATTTCTCTTTCAGTATGGTAGGATAGCAGAATCAGGACTACCAGAACTCAAATACTGCCTCAGGCATTCATTAGTTATTTAACCTTGGACAAATCACTTTACCACTCTCAGCCTCAGTCTCCTCAGCTGTCAAAAGAAGGTGATAATAGTACCCACCTTATAGGGTTGTCCTGAGGACCAAATGCAGTAATATATGTGAAGTTTTTTGTCAACCTTAGTAGCCTCCATTCACCATGTAAATACTAGTTATCATCAATGCTTCATCCAGCCCCTGCCACAGAGTAAGTGCTTAATGTGTGCTTGTTGACTGACTGACTTACTGATTCTTTGGAGAACCTGGTGTCTCAAGTCTTACTTCACCTCACAAGGAGAACATTAAAAATGATGGGTTTTAGTGTAGGAGAGTAGATTGATATTGTTAAAAGCACTGCTGAATTTTCCAAAGGCAATGCAACGATGCTAATCCTGTATAAATGTGCTGATGTAGACACTCAATGGACTATCCATTCAACTGCCTATCACAATCTGGACAAGCAACATCTTTCGTCCATTTCCTTTCCCCTGCATGGATTAGTAGGCATCTCTTCAGTTATCACAGATCTCACTGAGGAGGCCTTGTAATGTTCTGAGGCTTGATCCAATGATCATAATTCTTCTGTCAACAAGAGTATTGTAATGATATTTCCAGCTGAGTGGACAGACTCCTAGACTAGGAGTCAGAAAGAACTGAATTCAAATCCTGTCTTAGACATTTATTAGCTATGTGGTCTTGGTCAATAATAAAAATAGCAAAAATAACAGCTAACATTGACATATCACTTGCTATGTGTCAGACACCAGGATAATTGCTTCACAAATGTCATTTGATTCTCAAAATGACTATGGGAGTCAGATACTACTTTACAGTTGAGGAAACTGAAACAAACAGAGGTTAAGTGACTTACTCAGGATCACATAACTAGTAAGTGTTTGGGTTTGGATTTGATTTTAAATA
This sequence comes from Notamacropus eugenii, assembly GCF_028372415.1. NCBI lineage: Eukaryota > Metazoa > Chordata > Mammalia > Diprotodontia > Macropodidae > Notamacropus > Notamacropus eugenii. Next base: position 480,192,096 of record NC_092873.1, on the reverse strand, counting down.
TTGCTGACTAGTCCACTACTATCCATTGACTGGGTCAGCTAGCTTCCTCAGTGGATGGTCTAAAAATTGTGTACGATGCTTAGCACTTTCTGCTCCCTCTTCTCAACTCCACCACCACCACAGAAGTGGAAAGGGACCAGGTAAGCCTAAGGGTCACTTTAAATTGTCTTTGATTCTTGGGTTTCCATGGCCAAAGATTCTGTCACCTGGTGGCCACCCCACTGGTGATAAGCTTCTCAGCTATTGACTACGTTGGACTTAGACTATTGCACAGACCACAGTCAATGACAAATTTTTCAGGGTTTCTGTAGCCATCTATTTTCAACATCAGTGTGAGGAGAGCCATGACATTTGGATTCTAACACCTCAGTTCCCCAAAGTATTATGCAAAGAAGTAGAAATAGAACTTAGGAAGATGAAGTCTGGAAGGAAATTTTGATCAGATCAAATAGACAATAAAATCCATGCTAGGTGACAAAATCTTGGAAAGAGATCCCTTAATACTTTCAACATAACTTGGGGAGTGGGGTAGACTGGAGTAAGCTCATAGTAGCTCTCAGGAGCCAATTATATTGTTTATTATTGTTAGATTAGATTGTTATTATTATTAATCTAATTATTAACCAATTATTACTTTTCAGCATAAACATTTATACCTTGGAAATCAACAAACACTATAAATCAGGGCCTGATTCATTACTTGGGAATTGTTCAGTCTTGAGATAATTATGAATAAATTGTTAATAAAACAAATTAAGCTGAAGGTTATCATGTTAATTTTCTTTTCAGAGAGCTTGTTCTTAAACATTTATTAGTATATCCCTGGGAAAATGCCAAAAGAAGGATGAACAGGTCATAGATGATATTAATATCTATAAAAGGTAACAAAGAAAAGTCAATTCAACAAGAAATTATTCTTATTCATTAATTTTAAAATTTCTTTTTTATTTTTACTTTTGAGTTCTAAATTCTCTTCTTTCCCCTATCCCCTTCCATATTCAATGAGAAGGCAAGCAATATGACATCAATTATATATGTGAAATCATGCAAAACATGTTGCCATGTTAGCCATATTGTACCAACAACAGGAAGAAAAATAAAGTGAAAAATTATACTGCAATTTGCATTCAAAGTTCATCAATTCTTTCTCTGGAGGTGGATGCCATTTTTCATCATGAGTCCTTCTGAATTACCTTAGATTATTGTATTGATCAGAGTAGCTAAGTCTTCAATTAATCATCTTTACAATATTGCTGTCATGTACAATGATCTTTTGGGTCAGCTCACTTCAATTTGCATCAGTTCATATAGGTCTTCCCAGGCTTTTCTGAAACCATACTGCTCATCGTTTCTTGTAGCACAATAGTATTCCATTACAATCATACTCCATTTGATCTTCTTCAGCAGTGAAGGGCGAACACACACAATCATAAGCCATAACTTGTTCAGCCACTCCCCAATTGATGGGCATCCCCTCAATTTCCAATTCTTTGCCACAACACAAAGATCTGCTATAAATATTTTTGTACATCCTTTTCCTTTTTCTTTGATCTCTTTGGGATACAGATGTAATAGTGGTATTTCTGGGTCAAAGAGTATACATAGTCTTATACCCCTTTGGGCATAATTCCAAATTTCTTTTTCTGACCTTATAGCTATAGCTAGTATTCCTAGTACAATATTAATTGTGATAATGGACATTCTTCCTTCATCCCCGGTCTTATTGGAGAGGCTTCTAGCTTATCCCCATTACAGATAATCCTTGCTTTTGGTTTTAGATAAATACTACTTATTGTTTTACCAAAAGCTACATTTTTTCTAGTGTTTTTAGTAGGAATAGGTATAGTATTTTGTCAAAAAACTTTTTCTTCATCTATTGATATAATCATACAATTTTTGTTGTTTTTATTATTGATATGTTCAATTATACTTATAGTTTTGCTAATATTGAGCCAGATCTGTATTCCTGGCATAAATCCCACCTGGTCACAGTGTATGATCTTTGTGATATATTGCTGTAATCTCTTTGCTGGTGTTTTGTTTACAGTCTTTGCATCAATACTCAGTAACAAAAATGGTCTATGGTTTTCTTTCTCAGTTTTTGCTCTCCCTGGTGTAGGTATCAAAACCATGTTTGTGTCACAAAAGGAATTTATAAAACTCTTTCTTTAACTATTTTTCAAATAGTTTATATAGTAGTGGAATTAATTGTTCTTTAAAAGTTTGGTAGAATTCACTTGCAAATTCTGTAGATTCTTTTCTTAAGGAGCTCACTTAAGGTTTAATTTCCCTCTCTAAGATAGTTATTTAAGTATTCTATTTCTTCTTCTGTTAATCTGGGCACTTGATATTTTTTGTAAATATTCATCCATTTCACTTAAATTGTCAGTTTTATTATCATATAATTTGGCAAAAATAGTTCCTAATTGTTTTAATTTTGCCTTCATTGATGGTTTACCCTTTTCATTTTCGATACTGGTAATTTGGTTTTCTTCAGTCTTCTAAAAATAAAATTAGCCAATACTTTATCTATTTTATTATTTTTTTCATAAAACCAGCTTCCAATTTATTTATTGGTTCAATGGTTTTTCTATTTTCAATTTTATTAGTCTCTCCTTTACCTTTCAGGTTTTCTAGTTTAGTGTTTAATTGGGGATTTTTAATTTGTTCTTTTTCTAGGTTTTTGATCACATGCCCAATTCATTGTTCTTTTTTCCTTCTTTTTTGCTGATATAATCATTTAGAGACAGGCATTTTCCCCTGAGTACTGCTTTTGCTGCATCCCACAAATTTTGGTGCATAATCTCATTGTTGTCATTATATTTAATGAAATTATTGACTTTACATGAATCGTTCTTTGACCCACTCATTCTTTAAGATTAGATTATTTAGTTTCCAATTAATTTTTAATCTATGCTTCTAAGACCATTTATTGAACATAATTTTATTGCATTATGGTCTGAAAGGAGTACATTTAATATTTCTACTTTTCTGCATTTGTTCATAAGAACAATTTTTAACACCCTACTATATAATCTATTTTTGTGAAGGTGCCATGTTCAGCTAAGAAAAAGATGAAGAACTTCTAAGTACAAAAATATTAATAGTAGCTCTTTTTGTAATGGCAAAGACTTGGAAATTGAGGGGACGCCCATCAATTGGGGAATGGATGAACAAGTAGTGGTATAGGATTGTGATGGAATGCTATTGCGCTATAAGAAATGACAAACAGGATGCTTTCAGAAAAACCTGGAGAGACTTACATGAACTGATGCAAAGTAAAGCAAACAGAACTAGGATAGCATTGTACAAAGTAAAAGTAATATTGTACAATGATCAGCTATGAATGACAACTATTCTTAGCAATAAAATGATCTAAGACAATTCCAAAGGACTTGACTTGACAGCATGAAAAATGCTATCCACCCCCAGAGAAAGAACTGATAAAAATCTGAATGCAGATCAAAGCATACTTAAAAAAAAAATTTTAAGAAAACTTTTTTGGTTTGTGTTTTCTTTTCAATATGTCTCCTGTGAAAAGGTTTTGCATGTTCGCACATGTAAAATTGATATCAAATTGCATGCTTTCTCAGGCAGAGGTTGCGGAGGGAGGGAAAAAATTTGGAACTCATTTTTTTTCACGTGAATGTTAAAATATTTTATATGCAATTAAGAAAATATTTTTTATAAATATTTTTGAGGAAAGCACAATTAACTACTGGGGCATAAGGAAAGTCTTCCTGTAGAAGACTGAATTTGATCTGAGCCTTGAAGGTCGCTAGAGTCTCAGCATCACAGAAGAGAGGCAGCTGATGACTCAGTGGATGGAATGCTCAACCTGGAGTCAGGAAGATCTGATTTTAAATTATGCTTCTGCCGCTTACCTGCTGTGTGACCCTGGACAAGTCATTTACCTTGTCAGTCTTAGTTTCCTCATTTGTAAAAAGTGAATAATAACAACATCTACCTCCCAGTCTTATTATGAGATTCAAATGAGATAATATTTGTAAAGTGTTTATCATAGTACTTGACACATAGTAGGTACTTCATAAAAGTTAACTAGTAATAGTAGTAAAATGCTTTGTAAATTTTAAAATTCAATATAAGCTGCTATGTATTATTATTATTATTGTTATTGTTATAATTATCATGAGAAGAAGGAGAGCATTCCAGGGACGGGGGACACCTTGTGAGAAGGTTCACAGAAGGGAGATGGATTGTCCTGTATACCATCAGTAGGTCAGTTTGACTGGAATAGATCTACATTTTGATTTTCATAAAATTTTTGCGAGAATGCTCTCCATGTTTTATGATTACCATGAGTTTAAAGATGAAAAGATAATAAACACACAGGCTTTCACAGAAGACTCCCTAAAACAGACCCATATTTTTTACAGTCACATGATTGATTGAGACGTACAGAGAATACAAACCCCACTGAATTTGTTGATTACAGACAACAAAACAGAAGAAAACAAAAACAACTGACTTGTTCCCTGAAAATTGTCCCCTGACAAGGAGTTTCTCACCCACATGATAATATCATATAAAATCCTTCAACAAATGTAACCACAGAGATAACTGTCTTCTATGATTATCTGAAAGTTAATGTCTAGTAAGGCATTCCATTCAAGGTGCATTTCTTAAGTACTTACTATGTGCCAGGCACTATGCTGGGCACTGGGATACAAAAACAAAAAAAAAAGCAGTCCTTGCCTTGAAGCCTTGCTGTGAGCATCCAGTGAGATAATGCTTGTAAAGTACTTAGCCCAATGCCAAATGCTTATTTCCTTTCCCCTCAAGAGGTTTATCATCTACTGGTGGAGGCAGCAGGGCTGGGAATGGTTCAAGAAAAAAATGCACACAATGAGAAATATAGAAAATACAGAGTAAATGCAAAGTACTTTGCAGAAGCAAGGAAGAATATTGATGACTGAGGAGATAAGGAGGGTGGGGTCAGTGGAGGCTTCTAGTAGAAGGCAGGTGGCAGCTGAACTGGGCTTCAAAGCAAATTCTAGGGAGTCTCTCCTGTGGAGGTGAGGAGGGAGGGCATACTGAATATGGGAACAGTCTGAGTAAAGGTAAGGAGACAGGAAATGGAATGGCATTTAAGGCAATAGCAAAACAGACCAGTTTGGCTGAAATGGAGCATGCACAGTGGAGAACTGTCTTGTGACATCATCATATGTGATCTATGAATCAGTGATCAATCTGGAAAAATGGGTTGGAGCCAGATTATGCAGAACTTTGCACAGAAGAGTCTGAAAACTATCTAAGAGTCAACAGGGAGTCACTGAAGTTCCTTGAGCAGGGTCATGGCAATGTTTGTACTTTAAGAATATCAATTGGCAGGTTTGTGGAAGTTAGATTGGAGAAGTAAGAGAAATGAGGTAGGGGAGCCAGTCAGGAATATTGCAATAATCTAAATGAGAGATGATGAAGATGGAAATTAGGATGGTGCCTGTCAAAGTGGGAAAGGGGATAGATATGGAAGCTCTTAGAGAGGCATAGTCTGTATAGGACTTGATGATTGATTAAATCAGGGGTGGATAACCTGCAGCCTTGAGGCTACCTGTGTCCCTCTAGGTTCTCAAGAGCAGCCCTTTGACTGAATTTAAACTTCACAAAACAAATCCCCTTGATAAAAGGATTTGTTCTGTAAAACTTGGATTCAGTCAAAAGGCCTCACCCAAGGACCTAGAAAGCCCCATGTGGCTTCAAGGTCTCAGGTTCCTCACCCCTGGATTAGATATATGAAAGGGGAGGTAGGGAATAAGCATTTGTATAGCACTTACTATCTTCCTGGCGCCTTTCTAAGATCTTTACATATATCTCATTTTATCATCACAACAACTTGTGATGTAGGTACTGTTATCCTCATTTTATCCCCATTTTACATTTGCAAACTTAGGTTTAAGTGACCGGTCCAAGGCCACGTGTCTAGTAAGTGTCGAAACTAGATTTGAACTCATGTTGTCTTGAATCCAGAAGGGGTGAAGGTGAGTACAGTATTAAAGTCAATCCTAGGTTGTGAACCTAGGAGGAAATAGGAAGGGTTATGGTACCCTTCAATGAATGGGGAAGTTAGAAAAACAGAAGGGCAGAAAGAGATAATGAGTTTTATTTTTAGCTATATTGAAACTGAATTGCCTGTAGGTCAACTACAACTATGTGTAGATGTCCAGTAGCCAGGTGGTGACTGGAGTTCAGAAGTCGGAAGACGGTAGGACATGCAGATGTCAGAGTCATTAACATAGAAATAAAGATTAAACTCCTGAGATCCACTGAGATGACGAAGAGGGAAAGTCAGCTCAAACAAAGAGGATTCACCACATGACTTCAGGGTCAATCCCCACGTGGGGGTAGGACATGAGCCATAATGCAGAAAAGTAGACCAGGAAGGATCAGACAGATAGTTAGGATGAGAATTAGGAGAGATCTGTATTATAAAAATACCGGGAGGAGATAGTATCTAGGAAGAAAATGAGGTCTAAAATGTTGAAAGCTGAAGAAAAGTCAAGAAGGATGAGGATTGAGAAAAATCTATTGGACACATCAGTTAGAAGATTGCTGATAACCTTGGGAAATGAAATGTTAGTTACCTGATGGGGTTGGAAGTAAGATTTAGAAGTGAGCAGGAGATGTAATGCAGATATCAAACGGAGACTGCTTTTTCTAGAAATCTGGCTATGGGAGAAGAGATATAGGCAGGGTCAAGTAAAGGGTTTTTAGGATGTAGAAGTTTTGGAAATGTATCTAAGCAGGAGGGAAGGAATCGGTGCATAAATAATAGTAGCTGGAATTTATTTAGCTCTAAGTTTTTCAGATTACCTTACATATTACCTCATCTGATCAGATCATCACAACAGCCCTGTGAAGGAGGTGTTTTTATTATTTTCATTATACAGATGAGAAAACTTAGGCAGACCTAGGTTAAATGACCTGCCCAGGGTCACAAAAGAGAGATTGAAGACCATACTGAGAAAGGGGATTTAAGAAAAAAAAAAGAACAAACTCCCAAATAGGACAAGATAGATTAATTGCACAAGTAGAGGGGTTAGCCTTCATGAGTCCTAAAATAGAGCTATGACTCACATACTTGAATTCAAACTTGGCTCCAGATATTTACTAGCTGTGTGACCCTGAGCAAGTCACTTAACCTTATTTGTCTCAATTTCCTCATCTGTAAAATGAGCTATAGAAGGAAATGGCAAATTACTCCATGATCTTTGCCAAGAAAACCCCAAATGGGGTAATAACGACTTGGATATGACTGAAAAACAACTTAACAACAACAGTGCTTTACAAAGGTATTTTTCCCTTTTATGGAAGAGGTGTTCCTACCCGAGCCTTCTTGCCTTTTCACTGGTCTTCGGTGGCCAACCAGATAAACGTATTGAGAGAAGAGACTTTCCAGAGTCGAACAAGGGTTAGGCTTTATTCAGGGTCTTAGTTACATATCCATATGCAGGGTGAATTCTTCCTCAGGAGAGAGGAATCCTCCTCCTCCCAAGGGGCAAGGATCATACAGCAAGAGGATGGGAGAGGAAGAGGGGAGGGACCCTCTTCCCTCCAAGGGCCCCTCAGTGCGAAGAGCCCCCAGAGGGGACCCTGCATCCAAAAGAAGGCCTTCAGGCTTCCCTGTCCCTACTTAAGCTCTCCTGCCACATAGTTTGCACGTGAATACCGTGTGTGCTCTCAGCCCCTAGCTAATTAACAACAGGTGTGCTCAGACCACGGACCAATCTCAAGGGTGGGATGCTCTCTTCAGCAAGTTTTCCACTGAGAAGAGGTGGAAATACACAAGATAGCCCGTGTTTCACGCCTCAATCCCCAGCTGTTCCCTGGGGGACCTCGTGAGAACTCTGAGGTTTAGAAGTCCTCACTTTTACCTGCCTGAGACTGTTCACGTGAAAACTGAGCTTATACCCCCAACAAAAAGGTGTGATGAAAGAGGTATGAAAGAGGAAGAATGTTTAAGTGGAAACGATCTTCTCAATAAGTGGTAAGATTGATTTAAATCCCACTTCTGACACTAGCTATGTGACCATGGACAAGTAATTCAACCTTTGCTAAGCCTATTTTTATCTTCAAAATGAGAATAATTATATCTGAATGTATGAAAATGTTTTGCAAACTTCAAACAACCATAAAATGGCTATGATGGCATTACTGATGGTTACCCATCGTGGTGCAAAGGTGGTGGTGGTTAGTGTTCAGGTGCTCCTAGTTGTGAAAGATGTTTTGTTCATCACATTAAGACCCTCTAGACTGGAGAGACTCTTCAGTGATCATGATTATTTTTCAAAGGTCAACATAACAATCTATGTCAAAAAAAGAAAAGACTCTAAACACATGAAAATGTCTATTGCCTTCACTATGGTATATAATCCATTTAGTCAGTCCTTTACCTTTACACAAATTTGAGACTGGCCCTGTTTATGGTCAGTGAGGGAGGTCCAAAATTGGAGAGGATGAAAAGGAAAGGCTAATTTGCATTGGGAGAAACTGCTTAGTTTTTCTTTCTTAATTATTCCAAACTTCTCCCTTATGCAAAAGAAGCATCTTCTCATGACAAGTGTTCTTCTAACAATGCTCTCTGGTTGTAAATTTTGGAACATTATGATCTTTGAGGCATACAACTTGTGGGTGACACAAAGCACAAGGGTGAAAGAAAGCAAACCTTAGAATATTTCCAAATATGACCTACACTCAAGAGGAATAAGTGGTATTATGGAGAAAAAGTATTGTCAGAAAGGAACATCGGTCAATCTTGAGTCAAGAGTGATGGATAACAGAAGAGCAACAATGTTCCTCCATTGGTTTCCTTAGAATGTGAAAAGATCTAGCCTGAGGAAGGTTTGTAGCATGTTAGAGAATATCTTTTGTAATACTTATGGAAGAACATTGAGACCTCAGATCCACCAGGTCATCATAATGTAGCCACCACATTGTAGTGGAATGACCATTTTGGGATTAGAAGAACTGGATTTGAATCCTCTGCTCTTTTACTTCCTACCTGTGTGACCTTGTTACTACCTGTGTGATGTGGAGCAAGTCCCTTAGCTTTCCTCATTTTCTCAATCTACAAAATGATTGGATTGTACTAGAAGATCTCTAGATTCTGTACCTAGGATCCTATAAAGAAAAGGTGCATAGTTGCTGACTGAAGATCTGAATAGCTCTCTTGTGGACAAGTAGTGGCTACTCTTCAGTTTGAGGTTATACCTAGAATCAATCAATAAACATTTATCAATTGCCCAATATATGCCAGGCATTGGAATAAGTGCTGGAGATACAAAGAGAGACAAAAGAGAATCCTTGTCCTCAAGGGGCTTATAATCTAATAGGGTAACAACATGCAAACTAATATATACAAAGTAAGGGATGTTCTGTTTCAAGAAAGAGTGTGTCCCCCTCTCTGGTGGTCTTCAGGCAAAGACTGGATCACCCCTTGGAGACGTTGTAGAGGAAATTCTTAGTCAGGTATGAGTTAGCCTGGATAGTCTCCAAAGTTCCTTCCAGTTCTTGGATTCTCTGAGATAAAAGGGGCATTGCCGCTTTTGGAGCTGATCAGTATAAGAAAAAGGATAAGGGATGGTATGTTAATTCAGTTAACAATTTGTCTGAATCAAAGAAGTGTGAGTAACATAAAATAAGTCAGGAAAATTAGGTTAGAGAAATTGCAAAGAATGGTAAATGCCTCGTTAAGGAGATTGTATTGCCAAGAAGGATTCATTTGAGGTTTTGATCAGATGAGTCACATGGTCAGGTCTCAGCATTAGGAAGATTATTTTTCTTTTTTTTTTCCTTTCCCCAACTCTCCCCTCACTCCGACCCCCAACTCCGTGACATCTCGGCAGGTGGCTGGTGGGGTATGAGGCTTCAGGGTAGAGTGGAGAACCATGCTCCCTTCACTCCTGAGGCCAGCTCCTCACCTTGGTCCCAGTTTGGACTCCACCCACTGGTCTAGTTGCCTGTGGGATCCAATCTCCACTAGCCTCCACTTTTGAGCCAACATATTGTCACCACTCAGGACACTAGAAAATGCAAAAAAGAAACCCCAGAAACCCAGCACTTCTCATGCAACACAAAGACCAGTGTACTCCTGGGATGGACTCAAAGGTTTAGAAGCTTGGCATTTTTCCACTCAAATAGGTGTTTAGGATAGATGGATTTGAGAGGGGCAGGAATAAAGGGAAAAACATGCATTAGGAAGTTAATTACTCTCTTTTTCTGGTAACTACCTCAGTAGTATCTTCTCTGTCTCCACTGCTGTCTTAACAGTGGTGTGGACAGTACCTGAGTCTATCCAGCAGTAAAGCCTAGAATGAATTTTGTCAAGCAAGTGCTTTTCCAAATGCTTTGTATACCCCCCCAAATCTAGAGGGTGCTCCCTGGGTACCTTCCAGAGTTTTTCTCAGGCTCTACAATAGCTTCTAGGCTTTCTCTGTTGGTTGTGCAGTATGAGTAGTGCCTGTGGGTAGTCGCCCCAATTCTTGTAGTCTAAGGGGTTGGTACATATTTATCAACTGGACTCTTGTTTCATGATGCTATCTATCACTAAGAAATGCTGCATGTCCCCCTTCTGTCCCTGACACTTTACAATTGAGGTCATTTACAGAGGGCATAATATTATGTAATATATTAGAAAGAAATAAAAACAAGCAGAACAAAGCACATGATGAGGCCAGGCAGCCAGGGCTCAAAGAAATACAATTCAGGTGCTCAAATTTGCTACTGAAGAGGAGGAGGAGAAGTCACCCTCTAGCAGAGTCTCAGGGCCCAGGTGGTTCTGGAGTACCTGGCTGGATCTTCCTCTGATTCGCTTTGAGTTCAGTCTCCTTTCTGCCCTTGCTCTGGCTAGATACACAGTTAGATCCACAACCTGGGCAGTTCTCACTTCATCAATGCTGAACTCTTTGACCCTTTTCTCCTGGGCCTGGTTCAATCCAAAGAATGGTGAGAGGGCTAGTCAAGTCTTATGGTAGGAAAACAACTACAGGGAAAGAAGTGAACTCTGTCTTTTTGAAAATACCTGCCCCAGTCCCTGCCTTGTGCCCTCTCTGAGTAGGGAAAACCACCCAAGGCTCAGCAAAGAACCTTACTGGCTGTGGTCCCTTTCACATGCTTTTTGAATGAGAAAAGGAATAATTCAACGATTGAAGAGCCCAGGGCGAAACTACTCTGTTATGGAGAAATCGAATCTTAAAATTCCACATTAGATATGAAGTCCAGCACATATTACTGGTCATCGATCACTGGTGGGTTGGGAGTAGGTTTTCAGTCTGGCCTTTCAAAAAGAAATACTTATCATATAGTAGCAGGTCTGGCAGGTAGAATTTGCATAATTGATTTTGAATCCTTTGCTGGGAATCCATCTCAAAGGCCAATCTTACCATCATGTGACACCCACACCAAGCTCCCAGTCCTTGGGTCCAGCCAGGAAGCTCTCCTAGATGGCAGATCTAGGGGGTCCAAAGTTTTTACAAGCTCCAGGTCCCTTGCCACCTAGGTGGTACCCTCAATAGATTATCTAATAGCATTGTATCAGCTAGTAAATAACCTTTCTCCACAATAGAAGTCTCTCTCCTTGTAAATGCTAAGGATTGCCAGTGGGAACCCTGTTTGCCTTGTTGTGGGAATCGATCCTGGAGCACTCAGCCTTCACACAATAGAGCAAACAGCACCAGCAGTCTCAGTCTGTTGAGCTGGTGTGTGCAGCCATGTGATGGGGGTGCCTCTTGCAATTAGACCCTGTGCTGAGCCGAGCTGAGCAGAGCAGAGAAGGATGTCTAAATGCTTTGGTAACTGATCTGAAGCAAGCAGGAACCACTGGGTGGGAAGTATAGCTCCTTGTCTGAACATTTTCAACTCCTTTCCCTGCTGTAAATTCTAGATGGGGCTCAAACCTCCAGGGGATGTCTTTGATCAGTCAGGAATTGTCAGATAATCTTTTCCTCTTCGGTAAGAATGTAAGTTACCTTATGGAAGATTTCCTTTTCATTCTTGCCTTTGCCTCCCTCCAAAGTCTGGCATAATTGCTCTGTGTGTTTCCTTTTCTCTCTTCTCCAATCTCCTCCACAGTTTACTGACAAATATCTCTCCCTTTCTGGTTGTCATGTCTTCTGAGCCTCATGAAGGAGTGGGCCTTTGACCTTGGTGGAGGAAGGAAATAAATGGACTGAAGTTAAAAGTTAAGCAGAAGCAGATGTCACAGCCCGCATCAGGCTCACAAGTTAGGGTTTATTTGATGGCTTCTGAACATGCATTCTCTTCTATCTATGCTCCTCCTGTACAGGGGAACCTGCCCTAGAAACTCATTAGCTTGTCAGCACTCTCCCCAATAGGACTGTAGAATGGGAGCAATACCCCAGCTTTCCTCCCTTCTGTTGTCCTCCAGGGGGTTATTTGCCATTGACCACAGGGTGCAAAATCTGAAACCTGAAACAAATGAAGAAACATTTATGATGCACCTATGACGCCCAATCATTGTGCTAAGGAATGGAGATAGAAAGAAAGACAAAATAAACAGTCCCTGCTCTGAAGGAGTTCAGTCCAAATGGAGACAATATTCAAAAAACTACAAACAAACAAGGTTATCTATCAATATCTATATTCATATCTCTCTATAGATATATATTTATCTATAAAGCATATAGTCTATGTATAGATAATAGATATCTCTATAGTTATCTTTATTACACATAATTTACATAGATAGCTACTTATCTATATATCTGCCTATCCCTATGATAATATCTATCTGTCTGTCTGTCTGTCTGTCTTTATGGATATAAATGCCTATAGGATAATAGATATGAATATCTATAAAATAGATAGATATGTAGGTACACGTATAAATACACATATTATAAATAAGAGATTATTTAAGAGACAACAAACTTGGATATCTAGTCTAGTCAGCAAGCATGTAAGTGACTACTATGTGCCAGGCATTATGCTCAGCACTGACTCCATACCATCTGAATTTGGAGAGAGGAGACTGGTAAGAATTTTCTTTACCTTACACTTTGGAAGAGGGAAACGCTTGCCAAGGACAAAGAGTAAGAATGGTTCCTATTTCGATAAGGTTTTGAAGTTAAAGAATGATTTTCCTTACCACAATCATTTCAGGTAGATGATGAAAATATTACTCCCATTTTACAGATAATAAAACTGAGGCACAGAGAGATTTGATGATGCTCATGATCACTCAACAGGAAAAAGGCATTCAAAACAATGGGCGTTTATTAAGCATGCTATGTGCAAATAACAGTGCTTCACAGTGGGTATTAAAAACAAATCCAAGTCTTTGCATTCAAAGAGTTTGCATTCTTCTAGTAGAGACAACCTGTAAATAGATAAGGAAATACAAGAAATTTTAAAGAAGGAGAGAACATTAAAATTAGGAAGCCTGGGAAGGTTTCCAATTGTAGATTGCACCTGAGCTGTCCTTGAACGAAGGAAAAGATTTTAAAGTGTAAAGATTGAGAAGGAAAAATATTCTGGTCATGAGGGAATACAACTTTTAAAAAAGCATGGGAAAAATATTTATAAATAATTTTTTTTAAAAAAAGGCATGTCGTTAGGAAATGGAGTGTCAAATTCTAGAAATAATATGTAAGCCAACGTGTTTGGAACATGGAATACAGTATAAGATGAGGAATGATAAATAATATTTGGAAAGATTCAAATTGTGAAGGTCTGTAAAGGATAAGCTGGGGATACTGGAGACAGGAAAGAGTCATTGATTATTGAGAAGGGGATTTGCAGTAAAACAATGAGCTTTAGGGACATGACCTTGCTAGTATCTGATTCCAAGTCTAATGTTCTTTCCTACAGAGGTCCCCCCATCCCTATGAAAGGTCTCTAGAAACTCTAGAAGTCTTTCATTTCCCCAACCCCATTTCCTGCAGAAAAGCTCTAGGACTATTGGTGAGCTCATGAGTTTTTTCACTCTACCTGACTTGCTAATCTATGGTTATTGCCGAACAAATTTTCTTCCTGCAAAGGATTTTTTTCCTGACTGTGTTTTAGCAGGTACTCGTCTCTATTTGTTTATCCCTGATCCCCCAAGGGCTTGTTACTGGCTTTGATTTCTTTGTCTATTGTCCTTACACTCCTGGGGTCATTTGGAAGAATAATCCAAATCAACCCTTTCGGCTGGCTTACTTTCTCTCACAGTCAACATTTGCCTTGAATTTGAGGACTGGAAATACATTCTGTTCTTTGGGCCTACATTAGGCTAAGGCTGAGGTCTGTGTTCCTTGAGGCCTGATTATTTAAATGACTGTGGAGATAGAATAAGAAGCTATACGTGGAAATGTGCTGGATAAAAGCTCACGCTTCATAGATCATAGATAAATAGATTTAAAGCTTGGGGGCCCCTTAGAGATCATGTAGTCCAACCTTTTCTTTATACAGATAAAGAAGCTGTGTCCCAGAGAGATTCAGTGATTTACACAAGGCCATCCAACTAGTAAATAGCCGAGCTGAGATATGAAATCAGGTCCTCTAATTTCAAATCCAAAGCTCTTTTCTCTTACATGGGTGATTCAAGGCTTAAGAGTCTTTTGCTCACCACCACCCTGCCAATTGAATAGGGCAAGTGTTATTATTCCCCATTTTACAGATGAGAAAACCAAGGCTAAGTCAGGCTTCTTTAAGGTCACAGTACTACACCACATATAGTCCAGGTGATATTATTAGTAATATTTGTTAACATGCATAGTGATTAATGTCAATATTGATGATAGAAAATTCATTGCAATGAACTAAAAGAAAAGGAGATTGATTGGGAGGCATCAAAGAAAGCTACGTATAGCAGGTAGCATGGACCATGTAGGAAAGCAGAGCCATCATTAGACTGGAGTAGCTAAGCTTGGTACCAGGCACTGACATTGAAAAGGCGAACTTCCAGAAGGGAGATTTCAATCAATCAATCAATCAATATTTCAACAAGCATTTGTTAAACCCCTTTATGCCAGGCCCTCCACTAAGCACTAATGATACAAAGACAGAAGCAAAGCAATCCTTGTCCTCAAAGGGCTTCCATTCTAATGGAAGGAACAACATATACAAATATAAGTAAACACATAAATAACCACACACATACACATATATATACATATACATACAAGCATATATATATACATACCTACAGAGAGAGAGAGAGAGAGAGAGAGAGAGAGAGAGAGAGAGAGAGAGAGAGAGAATTTACAAAATGAACACATGATAGTATAGGAAAGAAGGCACTAACAGCTAAGTTGATCAGGAATTCAGGAATTTCAGGAGGTGGAGATGAGGAGGGAATTCATTCTGGAAATAAGAAGTAGTCAGTACACAGGTACCAAGATGGAAGACAGAGCAATGTGTGTACCCAATGTGTTATCGTGTGTACCCAATATGGCAAGACCATAGAATACATGAAGAGGAATAATAGGTAAGAATACTGGAAAAGCAGAAAGGGACCAAGTTGTAAAGAGTTTTAACTGCTAGGCAGAATTTGATGCTGCAGGTTCTAGGGAGCCCCTGGGGTTTATCAAGTAGAGGTGTGTGAGAGAGAGATGGTCAAACCTACAGCATAAGTAAATCACTTTGGTTCCTGTGTGGGGATGGATTTGAGCAGGGAGAGATTTGAGGTAGGAAACCCAAATATGAGTCAATAGTCTGGGTGAGAGGTGACAAAAGTCTGCATGAGGCTATTGGTTGTAAGAATGAAAAGAAGAGGATGTATTCAAGAAACATTGTAGAGACAGAAACAGATTTTGACAACCACTTGGATTTGTGGAGTGAATAAGAAAAATGAGAAAGTGAGGATAAATTTCAAAATTAGATAACTGGAAGGATGGTCCTTGATAGTAACAGAGAGGGGGAAGATAATGAATTATTTTTTGGATATGCTGAATTTAAGATGCCTGTGAGGTGTCCATTTAATATCCAATAGCAATTTGTGATGTGGGACTAAAGATTAGGGTAGAGCCTGAGTATATAGGTCTGCATACAGTTAGTCATGGAACCCCAAAGAGCTGATGAAGCCACAAAATGAAAAACTGTAGGGAGAAAAGAGATAAACAGCCCAGGACAGAGTTTTGGGATATGACCACAGGGAGTAAGCATAGCATGAATGCTTGCACCAGCAAAGGGTCAGCCAGGCAGGTAAGGAGAAAAGCCATAAAGGGCCATGTACATCTCAGGTATTGCTTCCTGTCCAAGACCTTTTCTGAGCCTCTCAGTAATTAGCGTACCATCATCAGCTGTCTCAGCTTTTGTCTTGCCTCTAGGCTTTGATGACTCTAGAGAAGAGAGTGAGACTGATGACTTTGTACAGCTCTGTCTCACTTAAATCCAATTCACTCAACAGTCAAGACATCACCCTTGGGATATCTTCTGTCCTCTTTGAGAATAAAGAACAGAAAACAACCATTGGCATTCCATTCATTTGGAAAGGACTTTGTGTTTCTTTTTTCATGCTTTGTGTTTACTTAGTTGGGTTCATGTGGAATCCCTCCCTCTGCACCTCCAGGTTCCACCGGCATACCTGCCTCCAGCATCATGTGACCTCCTTGAGGGCAGGGACTGATCCATTTCATCTTTGTATCCTTAGAGTCTTACAAAATGCTTTGCGCATAGTAGATGTTTAATACATTTGTTGATTTGAATTGAACTGACTTTGAGAAATTCTGCAGTGTTTTTAATAATTCCAAGTTTCTCCATGAAATAAAGGCTCACACTTTTAATGTAACTACTTTTCAAGTGATATGATGTCAAGTGTCTAAAGAATTAAAGTTGTAGACAACGAAGAGGCACGTGGTAAGCGTAAGCAGACTGCAACACATTATCAGTGGTAAATTGTACAGGAAAAGCTGTATAAAGAATGTTTTTGGGGCCTGGTGGCCACTGCCTGCTGTCCCTACTCCTGGGGAGGCTGGGGCTTGATGTGGGGAATCTTAAGCTACAGAAGGATAAATCCAATCATGTCTGCGTGAAGCATAGGAACAATATAGTGAGCCCCTGGAAGCAAGGATGGGGCATCAGGCTGAGTAAGGAGGGAGGGAATGGAACATATTAAAGCTTAAATGCTGATCAGCAATGAGGTCGGCCTGTAAGTGACCTCGCTCTGAACTTTCAGCCTTGGCAAGGTAGGAAGACCTAACCACTCACTCCCCCAAAAATGGCGTCAGAGAAGTAATGTGACTGGGAAAGGAGGCTGAACTAGTCATGTAGCAAGAGATAACTAATAGAAAATCTGAATGATATGTTGGCATATATTTAATATTAAGAGATCTTAAGGGCATAATCCCAATGGGGAACTGACAAGAAGGAATGAAAAAGGATGGAATTCATGAATGAGTTCCAATCTGCTCTGTTGGAGGAAGTAGCTGTATGCTGAAGTCATGGTTCCTTCAATTTATTGAAATATTGGCAGGGTAAAGCAGGGGTGGAGAACCCAGGTTACATGGCCTTCTAGATCCTTAAGTGCAGCCTTTTAACTGAATCCGCATGTGGCCTCAAGGACGTGGATTCCCCATACCCCTGGTGTAAAGTGTTTCACTTGCAATGATCCTGTGAGTGTAAGTGTAATTTTTTCTGTTTTACGGATCTGGAGACTGATTCATGGAAAGTTAGATAATTTCTCTAGAATTATTATACATAGCATACCTTCTAAGCTAATCTCTTAGTTTACTTTTTCATGTTGGTGCCCTGAGAGACAATCATTGGAAGGTGAAAGTGCTATGTAGACCTAAGCTGAATACTATAGCTTGTGAGGCCCAATCAATGTGTTTAATAGGCAGCCAAATAACACAATTAGCTCAAAGGAAAGGCATTTACTGAAATGTCATAGCATAAACAGGAGTAACAAAACACCCTTCCTTCAATAAACCCATGAAGGGGTGTGTCCTCTCACCAATGCACACATCAGAGGGAGGAGTGGACCTATCTACAAGGTACATTAGTTGAAATATGTAGGGAGAACATGTTTCCAAGGAAACTTACACATCAACCACTGAAAGACTCCATCTTTTTTTTCTTCTCTTTTCTCCTCTCCTCCTGCTGCTCCCCATAGGCACCGTATCTCTGCTGGGCACATCATTCTGCTGGCTCCCTAGAATCCTCTCCACATACCACCTTGACTCATTAGCTGTACTATGTGGGGCTGCTTTCTCCTGGGTTTGGCATCTCCTAGCAGAGGACTTACTCCATTGCAAAGTATCAGTGCTGGTGAACTCTTTTTGTGATATCAAAAACTGATGTGGTGACTATCAGGGAATGGCTAAACAAATAATGGCACAGAAATATAATAGGATTTTATTCTGCTGTGAGAAATGATGGAGGGAGTGGATTCAGAGACACCCAAGAAGATTCATATGAACTGATGCAAAGTGAAGAGAACAGATCTAGGAGAACAATTTATTAACAACAATATTGCAAAGATGAACAACTTTGAAAGACTTAGGAACTCTAATCCTAACGCTAACCACAATTCCAGACAAGTCATGATGAAACCTGCCTCCAGATAGAGAGGTGATGGACTTAAGAGAGCAGGTTGAGGCTTTTTTTTGGACATGGTCAATGTGGGAATTTCTTTTGCTTGGGTTTTATTTTTCTTGTTTTCTCAATGAAAGGAAATGCATACCTGAGAATTAAATTAAATTAAAATTTTATAATGAGAAAAATTAAATTTAATACTGTATCATTTGATTATTAATATTATTTTGCAATATTCCCCTGTAAAACAACAACAAACAACCCTCCTAGCACAATTAGGCTGGGGATTGTAAACTGCTCTCAGCCTTCAGCATATCTATCTGGGCAGGGACCCTCTGGATGGACCCAGATCCTCCCCTAGAGACATATCTCCTTGTCCTCCTTACTCTCTTCATCAAGATTCGGGGTGATTTGGTCTAGAAAAGGGAAACTAAGTCAGTGAAAATCTGAGATAGCTTATATTTTTCTAGTGAAAGATTGCTGGATGAGGAATATGGGTTTCATAAATCAAATAATATTCCATTTCTTAAGAGAGGGATGGGTCAACCTCATTTGAAAGTCATTTTCCCTAGCCGTAATGAAGCAATAGGGATCAACCCTCTTGAAGAGTGGTCATCCACTCCAGTAATGGAGGAAGAGCTGTAAACTCTTGTCCTATCTCCTCATTAAAATGTCCATTAGTCAGAGTTACTAAGGAAATCCCCAATGATGTGCTGGCAGACCAATCAAAGGAAAGACACACCTACATATTTAAAAAAAAAAAACAAAAACAAGCAGCCAGCTCTCACTCCTGGTCTTTTGGCACAAAATGGCACAACCAACAAAACCCTTTATTT
Organism: Notamacropus eugenii; assembly: GCF_028372415.1. Lineage (NCBI taxonomy): Eukaryota > Metazoa > Chordata > Mammalia > Diprotodontia > Macropodidae > Notamacropus > Notamacropus eugenii. The sequence goes on along the minus strand of NC_092873.1, from coordinate 480,172,768 downwards.
TTAAATTGAATACTCATGTTAATAAAGGATATCTCATTCAATTAATTGCCTCTGTTTGCTCTTTGTTGAATTCTAGGTGCCACAAAAAAATATCATGGCTGATGATGGGAAAGAGAAAAGAGAGAAATCTCCTCCCCTCCCCATTGACTCTTCCTTACAATCTGAAAGGAAAAAGGCAAAGAGTGATTCCTTTTTAGAAACTGGACTCTTCCTCCTGTCTTGTTACTATTTAAAGGCTACTTAGGGTGTGGCTGAGCTCCAGCCAGCCAATGACTAGAAGCTCTATAAATATAAAATTTGTTTGAGGAACTTATTCATACTTCCCAAAGGAGCAAAGAAGTGTAAATGCTTTTTTACACTTCTTTAACAAGCTGTAAATAGGCCACTCCCATTTTCATACCCTTGAAAATATATTTTCATACCCTTTTTATCTGTGACTGGGTCATTTGGGCTGTGAACCACTCAAGTTTGAAAGCCCTTTATAAGAGTTGAATGAAACTACCAAAAGTCTGAAAGGGGTAAAATCTCAAACTGCATTGTCTTTGTTTTCTGCAACTCAAATTATCTTGGGTCCTGATTCAAGCCTTCACTACACATGGCTTATAAATGTTGGCTCTGGTACTCAAAACCAGGTCTTTTGATGGAAAATTCAATGCTTTTCAACTACTATATGTCTAACTATGTTTATTCCCTAAAAATCTATGTCCTGATGAGTAGATGCCTCAGTTACTGCCAGATCTATAGTAGGCTAGACATCCTTCATTTCTTGGTGATTTCTTTACCAGCCACCATGAGAACTTGCCAAATCCTTTTCAGGGCTGCTCATCCACCTTTGGTGTCCACCTGGCACTCAACTATTACCTGTGTTTCCAAGAATCTGCAGCATCTGCAGCGACAGTTGACAAAACCCATCTCTAAAAAAAATAAACATTTTAAAAAGCCATCTCAACAGACAAGCTAAAACAAGTTGAAGGCAATTGACAAGCCCCCTAGCCATTGGTGAGTTAGGAGAATGTCTACCCCAAGCATGTGAAGACTTCCTTAATGGAATGACCAGATGAAAGCAATTTGTTCCAGTGGCCATGAAGATGTTCTTCAGACATCAAGATTCCAAGGTCATCTACTGCATCCTGGACCATCTCCAGTTGTCCTGACTTTTGTCTTGCCCCTGGGACTTAATGACCCTGGAAAAAAGAGTGAGGTTGATGACTTTGTGCAACTCTGCCTCACTTAAATCCAATTTACATTCGAGTCAAGACAATGGTCCTCCATGATGTTATTGGTCCTCTTAGAAATTGAAGGGCAAATAATGACAGGACTATAATCAAATCAACTCATTGTTTCTACATCAGTAGATGGGCCAGTCTGCATCCCTAAGGTATCACTCACCATCCCTATAATTTTGCAAACTAAAATATCCCTCTCTGGAAACCAGTCTACTATATTTATAGTTCCCTTGAGACCAGAGAATGGCTTAGGTTTTGTATTTGTTTCCCCAGCACTTATCATGGTGGTTGATTTAATAATTATTCATTCAATGAGTTTATAGTGTCACTTTCTTTTAATTTTATTTAATAATTCCATAAAATGAGGCTATGGAAATAGGAGTAGTTGATTAGATGATCTCCAAGGTGCCTTGCACTGGTGTGTAAACATGGGCATTTCACTATATCTCTCCAAGGTTCAGTTTCCTCATCTTAAAAATGGGGATAACCTTGCATGGTGACTCATGCCCATAATCTCAGAGTGGCTGAAGCAGGGGATCTCTTCATCTCAAGGGCTCCTAGCTGCAGTGAGTCCATTAATCTGATGAGCCTCTGAGAGGTGGGGTGGGGCACCATGATACCTAAGGAAAGGTGAACTGGTTCAAGTAATAAACAGAGCAGATCAAATTTCCCATGATGATCAGAGTGGGAATGGGTCCATGAATAGCCCCTCTACTTTCTGCTTGGGTGAGATAAGGAAACCCTTTCTTAAAATAAATTAAATTTAAAAATGGGGATAATAATATCTGAGGTTGAAACTCAAATGCGAAAGACCTGGGGTTTGACCTAGGAATGGGGTATAGGATTGCTTTGATATAGAGAACACCCAGTTAGGAAACTCCCTCTTTCAATGCAGACAAACACCTTTTCTGCAATGTATAGTCTTTGAGGATTGCCTAAAGCAGAGAGGTCAAGAAATTTACCCAGAATCACATAGCTGCTATGTGTCAGAGGCAGGACTCCAATTCAATTCAAGACTTCTAAGCTTTGAGGTCAACTTTCCACTCACCATTCCCTTGTCAGCAAGTGTTCTATAAATGTCAGCCGTACTTCCAATACCTCAGTAGTTCTGGGAGCTCATGGATGTGGGCACCACCTTCTATGATGCAGATTGCAGCCAGGTAGTCAGTCAATTGAGTCATTATCAGTCCTTCCGGGTATATCTCCTTATATAGATCTTAGACAGGAGGTCCTTCCAGCTTGCTGGGGCCCTTCCTCTAATTCTCAAGACATTTTTTGGATACCAAGGTTGCACATAGGTTGTCTCACCACATAAATAGCCCACCTTCCTTTCTGATCCCCCATCTCTAGAAGACCATCTTTTGCAGTACTTCTCTTATATAATTCCTAACTTGTAATGTGTTACAGCCCACTCAAACTTATCCTACATTCATTTCTCTTGTGCTCTTTGGGTGACCCTCTACACTAATGCCTCTGAAACTGTGGTAATCCATGACTCATAACCATCCAGTAACACTGTAAGAATATTGTTGTTAAAAACCTTGGCCTTTATTTCAGGAAGAAATTTCAGGGCCATCAATAGTTTAATTTCCTAGAGGCAATGCAGCCCACTCTCCTCTTCTCATTCAATTCAAGGTTCAAACTCATTGTCCAAATTTAGTGTCTGTCACAAATGTATGTATGTATTGATACACTGACTAGTTCTTCTGTGGCATAGCTCTCCACATGGAATATCGCCAGGACAACTGGTATTTTTCATCCTTTTGGTTTGTCCCACATGGATGAACTTAGGCTGAACTCTTCTCTAAGACATCACGTACTTTATTTGGAAGGCTTGGTAATCACTATTCCAGGGCTTATTGCAATAAGCACAGTAACATCCACAAACCAAAGCACCTGAAGGATATCCCCAATTATAGGGAATCCCTTTTCCATTTGGAGTCTGTGATGGATATGTCACTAATAATAATGACTGAGATTTATAGAGTTTTAAAGTTCACAAAACACTACATACATTATCTCAATGGAGTCTCAAAAATCCTGTGAAATAATTGCTACAGATATTATTTTTCACCTTTTATAAGTGGGGAAATTGAGACTCAGAAAGAGGAAGAGAATTCCTCAGGGGCACATAGCTAGTACATTTCTGGGGTAAAAGTCACCCAGATGTCTGTGAATCCAAATCCACCACTCCATCCATCATACCATGCTACCTCTCACCATCAACGATATCTTCTATGATGGCAAAATAACTTTGATGGGCATATGGGTTTCTATTTTATGCCTTTATGAATACAGTTACCATGATCGTCATGATCATAAGCATTTTCTTTTTCTCATCTTGGTTGGGTGCAGTATAGGAAGAAATGGTCTTGAGACAGGTTGCTATACAGTCATTATTCTTTTGTATTAAATATTCTGTAGACTATTGAGCAGGATAAAATGACTGATTTTTTGTAATTTAATGAAAGTATTGAAACATGAAAGTGTCTTCTAATAGGCTCACTGAAAACATTTTTGGGGTCATTCCAGTAGGGAACAGGATGATGAGAATATTATAGACTTCATCGCATTCCCACATGGTTTTGTGCTGTTATTATTTTGTTCAAATACCTATGTACATCCTTGAAAATAAGCAATGTAATACATCCTTTCTTCAAAAAAAACCCTTATAATCATTATTTCCATTTACATAGGATTTCCCACATGCCTTATCTCATTTGATGGTCATAACAGTTCTGTGATGGAGGCAGAATAGTAGGATACTAGCTCACACCGATATAATTCTTTATGGTTACCAAGCAACTTTCATGCATATTTATAGTCTTGTAGTGACTCTGTAAGATAGGTAGGACAGATTTTGTTATTCCCATTTTACAGAAGGGTAAATCAAGGTTCAGAATTTAAATGACTTGCTTTGAGGTCACATATCTGACAAGCAATATTTTCTCACTGGCATCTTTATGTATAAGACATAGGTGTTAAGTTATCTCCTCAGTTTCTGTCTTGCTTGGTAAAGGTCATGATGTTCAAATTACATCCTCTGGCTATTTGAAGGTGTAGGATTGGGTAGAATAGCCACCCCATCCCTTGGCACATATCTCCACCAAATGAAGATGGTCTCTGAAGGAATCACATTCTTGAGTACCCTTATGGTCCAGAGATATGACTCCCAATGGCTTATGTGCACTAGGTTGAGGATGTACCTTTCTGTTTCTTAATAGGGGTGCACCTCTTCAAATTGCAAATGGCTCCTGGCAGAGTTCACAATAGGAAGATGCTCTGTAGGAGATAAACTGAGGTAGAGTTTTGAGTCCTGGCAGGTAAATACCTGACAGGGAATATCTGTCCCAGTTTGATTGGAAGTAATAGGTACGAAGTCATCCAGGACTGTTGGAGTGTTTACTCTTGAGTTTTATTTTCTCTCTTCATGTTAATGATGAAACAATGACCTTGGCTTTCTGTCCTGGGTTCTTCCTCTGTTAAAAAGTCAAGCTATGAGGAGATGAGGAACTCCCCACAACTTATCTGTGGTCAGAGATGAATCAAAGGCTACTTTTTTGGTGAGTGGAGGGGTGCTTCTATTCTCTGTTTATCTCTGTCTCCTCTGTCTCTGTCTCTATCTCTCTCTTTCTCTGTTTCTATCTCTGTCTCTCTCTTTCTCCAATAGAAGTTTAGCAGTCTTTGTGGACTTTTATTCATATGGATCCTTTCCTATCCAAGGGATAGTATCCCTTCTATGTTTAGGATTATTGCTAAGGATTCTCTTTTCGTTGTATAAGTGTCATTTTGATACATTGGTATGTCCATTAGTGAGCTAAGAATTCCCTTACAGTATATGCTGCTGATCCCCATTAAATATCCTTCCCTGTAGAGCAAAATTTCCTAATTATTTTACACGCTTTAGCTTTGTAGACATACTATGACCAAGGCCTAAAATTATTTCAGGAATCCTGATACCCTAATAGATTGGGAGTACAGTAAACAATAGCTTGTAGAAAATGAGGGGGTTCCCCCTCTTCCAGAAGGCTATGTAACGGCAAACTTTGCATTCAATTTTGGCACGCATCAGAGTTCAGTGAGAAAAGAAATCAAAGAGAACACAGACTGTGAAAAATATATTTATTGCTCTGCTACTGATCCACTCAGGAAAAGAAATACATTAGAAATCATGCCAGAACCTACAGCTAAGAAAGATTCCATAACTTTAAGGTATGGTTTACACCATAGGATTCAAGAATTCAGTGTGAATTTGAACAATTCAGTTCAATTCATTCAATCTTAGAGTTGAGAGGGGCCTTAGAAGTAATTGAGTCAAACCCATCCCTGGATAGGAATCCCCAGTATAAAGTCCATGAAAAATGGTCACTTAGCATCTGCTGGATGATTTACAGTGATAAGAAGTCCTCTATGTCCAAGGTATTCCATTACACTTTGGGATAGATTTATTTGTCCAGAAGTTCTTTCTTTTCTACATATATACATATGTTAAATTTGAATTTGTTCTTTGCGACTTCATTGAACAACTGAATTCAGCAAGTTTTTTTGTTTTCTGTTGTTGATGCTTTTAGATCTGTTGTTGTAGAGCACTGTGTTAGGCCCTGGGGAAATAAAAAGTTGAGATATAACATGGACCTTTCCTACATGCAATATATAATTTAGTGTGGGGCTATGATATATCCACAGCCATATACATAGGGATAGTAAAATGTACACATTGAGTACCTTACTAAATGAGGTCTGAAGGGAGAGAGTCATTATTGACTGGGAGGATCAGCCACCCTTCCTAAACAAGGTATCATTTGAATTAGATATTAAGGGATTGTTGTTTAGTCTTTGTAGTCATATCTGACTCTTCATGACCCCATTTGGGGTTTTCTTGGCAAAGATACTGAAGTATTGCCATTTCTTTCTCCAACTCATTTTACAGATGAGGAAACTGAGGCAGACAAGGTTAAGTGACTTGCCCAGGGTCACCCAGCTCTTAAGTGTCTGAGGCCAGATTTGAACTCAGGTCTTTCTGATTCCAGACCTGGCCTTCTATCTGATGAGCCACTAGCTGCCCCACACATCAAAGGATACTCGAGAATTTCAACAGGTAAAATGGGGAAGGGGCACAGAGGAGCAAAGACATAGACATAAGAAAATGTCATTCATGTTCAGGCATTTAGTCTAGCTTAATTTGAGTATTTAGCATTTGGAGAGAAGTAACATAAGGTCAGGCTGGACAGAGAAAAGTGGAAATAGCAACTCATAGTATTTGGATTCCAACCTTGTCCCTGTACTTTCCAACTTTTGTACTCTTTTACTTAGTACTCAGAATCTGTATGACCTTGGACAAATCACTTTTGGAGCCTTAGTTTTCTCATCTGCAAAATGAGAGGGCTAGACTAGATGGTCTTTAATGTTTCTTCCACCTTTAAATCCTATGATCCCAAGGGTTGCTCACTTCTGCCTTTTGCCCATTGCCCATCACTGTTATTTCCACCTCAAGTAGAAATCCTATCCCATCTTGATCAACCCATCTCTCCTCCCCAGTATAACTAAAAACCTATTTTGCTGCCTTTTGCTTCCCTCACTAGCCTCAACTCATTCTAAGCTTTAATACTCTACAAACTATTTTACTTGAGGGCTGTGCCATTTTAGTATATTAATTTTCCATCATTTGTCCTTTCTTCCATTTTCTGTACAAGTCTTTTAAAAATTTAAGCTAGTTGATGAGCTCCTTGTGCATCCACATTTATTTCTTTGGAAAACTCTCCCTTTTCCTCATTGGAATTGTTCCACTTTGGGTCATCAGAATTGAATTCTTGAGACCTTCCCATATCTTCTGAACTGACTTTCTCTGGAGATATTTTTGCCTATGGGATCCTACCTATGCTTTCTTTTTTTAATTAACTCATTTATTTTTAGTTTTCAACATTCACTCTTATAAGATTTTGAGCTCTAAATTTTCCCCCTCCCTCCCCTCCACTCTCCTCAAGATAGCGTGCAATTTGATGTGGGCTATACATGTATGATCATTTTAACATATTTCCACATTCTCCATAAAAAGTCTTTTTGGCAAGCGTATGTTTTTGCATTTGAACATGGCCGGCCATCAGAGTTGTGCTCTCTGAAGCATAGTTTGGATGCTTGGCAGTTTCTTTTCAGTAATGACCCCAGTGTCTGGTACCTTATCCTGCCAGGTGATCTTCAGAATCTTCCTAAGACAGTTCAAATGGAAGCGATTCAATTTCTTGGCATGGTGTTGGTAGACTATCCATGTTTGACAGGCATGCAACGAGGTCAGGATAACTGCTCTGTAGACCTTCAGTTTGGTAGTCAGTCTAATACCTCTTCTCTCCCATACTCTCCTTTGGAGTCTCTCAAACACTGAGCTAGCTCTGGTAACATTAGACATGTTTTGAAAAAAATAATCAGAATAATAAAAGGGAAAAATCATGAGAAAGAAAAAACAAAAAAGGAGAGAAAATAGTATGTTTCAATCTGCATTCAGACTCCATAGTTCTTTTTCTGGATGTGGATAGTATTTTCCATCATAAATCTTTGAGAATTGTCTTAAATCATTGCATTGCTGAGAAGAGTTGTCTAACAAAGTCTGTCATCACACAATGTTGCTGTTACTCTATATAACCTACCTATACTATCTCTGAACCCTTTTAAATCTATTCTCCTCAAACCTAGGGTGACTTTTATATTCAGTTTTCCTCTTGTCTTTATCATAAGCTTCTAATGGCATAGCTTTTTTATGCCTCTACTTTGCTTGTACCTTTCTATACGTTGGGTCTTTCTAACTAAAAAAAAAAAAATTAAATACCTTTGTCCTACTGACCTTCTCTTTCCACAAAATCTCTTTGGGTGGGAGTGGAAACATCTATTCCTTGGACTATAAACAAAGTGCTCTTTTCCATTTCAGTTTAGTTAACAGTGAGTCTACTCTTTTTTCCCCACTGTCTCTGTCAAAACTTGGGCAGTATACCTACACCGTTATTATCATCATCCACTAAATTGTGGGATTTGAATGTGGCAGTTCCATTCTAATTCCAACAATTTCCTTTCCATCTTTCTCTGGGGATGCTGAGAAAATTATTCCAGATTGACTTCTTAAAAGTCTTTAAAAGAGAGGGAGTTAAGAAGTTTTCGAGACTATTCTCAGTGCCTGGACTTGGAGAGGGGCACCTTTCACCCAGATATAAAGTTGTGTGTCCTCATTGAATGGAATGCTTCACAAAAGTATTAAGTTTCACATTAGCATTTGTCTACTGGACATCTTCATCTGGGTATCCTGTTAGCTTATCAAAACTCGGCATGTCCAAAACAGAATTCGCCATCTTTCCTCCTAAATCACCTCTCCCTAAAATCTCCCTATTTCTGCTGATGGAACCGTGATCATCTTATCCAGTTAGATTCAAAACCTCAGCCTTATTCTTGACTTCTTCTCTCTTCATCCTCCAACATCCATTCAGTTGCCAAATTGATTCCACCTCCAGACTACCCACACTCATCACCTCTCACCTGGACATGAATAATGTCCTCCTAATTGGTCTCTCTGCCTCCAGTCTCTTCCTCCTCCAATTTATTCTTCACATAGCTGTCAAGATAATTTTCTTCAGCCCCATCAACAGTGAAAATCAAGAATGATAATTTGTTGCTGCTGGAAATGTGAATTGGTTTAACTGTTGGAAAGTAATATACAATTATACAATAAAAGTTACAAAAATATGTGCACCCTTTGACTCCATTGATGTCATTGTTGGGTTTATATCCTGGGGGGAGGGCGGGAACTTATCTGTATAGTAATATTCCTAGCAATACTATTTGTTAGAGCAAAAACTTGTAATTAAATTATGCTCCAAACAATTAAGGAATGGTGAAATAAATTATGGTATGTGAATGTAATGGATTGTAATGAATATGAAGAATTCCAAGAAAGATGAAAACATATAAATTATGCAGAGTGAAGAATTAAACTAGTAGCATTTTCAAAACACTGACAAGCTGTCTTTGCCTCTGTGTGTTTGCCCCATGCCTAAAATATACAACCTCCTCATAGATGCCTTTCTGAATCCACTTTTTTTCCAGGGTTCATTTCAACTGCCACCTGCTCCATAACATCTTCCCTGCGCCCTCTCGCCTTGAATATACGTTATGTGAAGACAGGGGCTCTTTCATCTTCTTCGTATTTCCAGTGCCAGAGCAGTGTCAGATAAACAGTAAAAGTTTTAGAAATGTTATTGAATGGAATTACTTTGAATTCTTGTGTCCTGATGTTAGAATTATTGATCAATAGTTAGAAAGGTTTAGAGGTCATTAAGGGCAACCCTTGACTAAAACATAAATCCTTCTTGCAACATCTTTAAGGAATCTAGCCTTTGGTAGAAGGACTCCAGCCATGGGCAGCTCAATATTTTTTTTGAGACAGCCCAAGAAATTGTTCAATTTCTTATCATCATTATTTGTTAGAAAGAACTTGGTTATGCTAAGCTGAATTCTGCCCCTGTATAATTACAACCTGCAGTTCTGCAGAACCTAGTTCTGACCTGGAGGGCTAAGCTGGATATGTCTAATTCCTTTTCCATACAACAGTCCTAAACATATTTGAATTAGCAACTGTGTTCCATGGTCCCCAAGTCTCTTCTTTTCTAAAATAAACACCCCAAGATCCTCCAACAAATCCTTGGATGGCATGGTTTTGAGTCTCTTTGTCTCACTCTGGGGAGACACTTCTGAGAGACTATGTAAAAAGGAAGCTTAAAAAGCTCCTAGTTTGCCAAACAAACCCAAACTATCCCTGTAAAATATCCAAATTAAAAAAAAATAGAAAAAGAAAAAAACTTTCTACTTTGCTTTGGGATCATCACCCTATGAAGAGAGTCAAGTTGTTGTAATGGAATGAACTCAACTTGGAATCAGGAGACCTGGCTTTGAATCACACCTGTGTGGGATCTATACCTGTCCTCAGTTTCCTTATCTGTAAAATGAGAATGTTGGAGTAGATATTCTCTAAAAGTCATTCCCAACTCTAAGTCTGCTCCAAGGAACCAGTCACCTCCACTAGATCTCAGTATAAGCTTCTTAAGAGGCTGTTATATTTCTTTGTATCCTCTGCACCCAACACTATGCAATATGCACAACATTTATTGATGCCCTAACCCTGTTCTTGCTTAGAATATGCATCCCTGAAAGTGCCTGTCTTTTCAGGGATTTGCCCTCCACTTGTCCAGGGTTTGAATTGTATTCGCCTGAGATAATGGTCTTTGGAACAGCTTGTTAACGCACCAGAGGATCCTGTGCCCATCATGCATTTTATATGTTGAAAGAACACCTTGCACATTAAAAAGCGTTCAGAATCAGTTTATCTGGAAATAGACTGTGAGCTGGAATTAACAGGCTGTAGGAAGAAACTGAAGGCATTTCCCTTCATCAGGAGAGACAGAGCAGGGAGAAGTCTAGTCTACTAATTAATTGATTTTTGTGGCTGTCTTCTAAAATCTCAGTTGTTAAACATTTAGCTGCCCCTGAGTTGCCCTGTATCTCATGCCTGGTACAGATAAATATGACTTTCCTCTCTTTAAGTTTGTAATCTGAAGTGCCCTCACAATATACAAGCCTTGGCAGGGATGGTAGGCAGAACATCCCTGGGGCACAAGTTAAGGGGGATATGACTCAAAGTAGACAAGCACTGATTAAGTACCTACTGGATGCTGGGCACTAGAAATACAAAAAAATGAAATAACTCCTCCATACATACATACATATATGTGTGTATATATATGCACTCACATAAATACAAGTAGTTATATTTTGTGGAAAGTGTACGGAGCAAGCAAAAAATCCAACTGATCTTAGAATTTTTGAGGAGGTTGAAAACCAGAACTGCAGGGACTAGGGGAATTAAAGAAGATGATACATGAATTTAGGTTTGAAAAAATGTATTATACACACACATACATATATATCCTTATCTACATGGATATAGATATATAGCTTTACATATAGATATATACATACAAACCACATACATACAAAACAGACTCGAATTTCCCTTGAATGGGAGGAAAACACTATTATCGAAGGGAACCCAGAAAGGACTCCTGCAGAAACCTTGAAGGAAGTCAGGGACTCTAAGGTTTGAGAGTGAGAGGAGAAAGCATTCCAGGCAGAAGTGACTGTTAGTGCAAAGGCAAGGAGATAGGAGATACAGTGTCAAATGTGAGAAGTCACAAGCAAGTCAATATACATAAATCATAGAACATGTAGGAGGGAGAAATGTGGGGAAAGACTGGAGAGGAAGGAAAGGGCCAGGCTAAGAAGAGGTCTGGAAGCCAATGAGAGAAGTTTACTCTTATCTGCAGCTCAGTGGAGTTTTTAAAGAGGTAGATGGATGACATGGTCAGATCTGCCCATCAGAAGCATCCCTTTGGCATCTCTGTGGAGCCAGGAGTAAATCACAGGCACAAGTAACGGGTAGGAAGGTCACTGTGGGTACAGGTAGAGAGAAAAGTAAATAAGCTAGCCACAATGCTACCAGGCACAACTTGGCGGTAGGCCAATGCAGAATTGAGCATCAGCCAGGTCTGGCTCTAGGCAGTCAGGGGTATATGCCAATGGAAATTGACTGGAGCCAGGCAGTGTGATACAATGGAGAGAGTGCTGAATTGGTGTGAGTTGGGGGGGAAAGGGAAAGGTTGGAAGAATGCGGGATGGAGCCTGCTCAGCACACGGCCCATTTGAGAACTTTAGACAAAGGAGGCAGCTTTGAAAAGCAGACCAATATAGTGGATAGAGTGCTGGTCTTTAAATTAGGAAGAAGCATGGCATCACAGCTTTTGTTCCTTAGCACCCACCTAGCCCAGTCTATAATGAAACTCTTTCAATGACATACTTGACCAATAGTCATCTGCCCTCTTCCTGAAGATCACCCCTCAGAGCAATCACTGCATTTTGGGCAGCTCTAATGGTTAGAAAGTTTTTCTTGATGACAAACCTAAATTTACCTGTTTTCACATCCCATCCATTACTCCTGGCGATACCCTCTGGGCACAAATAGAGCAAACCCAATTCTTCCTGCTCGTGGCAGTCCTTCAAACACTTGAAGTCAGCTAGAAACTTCTCTGGATTAAATATCCCCAGTTTCTTTGGCCAACTCTCATATGCCATAGACCCAACACCCTTCCACCATCCTGGTTGCTTGCATCTGGACCCCTTCTAGCTTTTCATTGTCCTTCTTAAATTGTAACCTACAGTGCTGAACAGAATACTTCAGATAAATTCAGATGAGGATAGAGTATCATGGCATTTGTTGGTTTTTTGTAGTTGAGTCATTGCAGTCATGTCCAACTCTCTGTGACTCCATTTGAGATTTTCTTGGCAAAGATACTGGAATGGTTTGCCATTTCCTTCTCTAGCTCATTTCACAGATGAGGAAACTGAGGCAAACAGGGTTAAGTGATTTGTCCAGAGTCACATAACTAGTAAGTATCTGAGGCTGGATTTGAACTCAGATCTTTCTGACTTCAGGGCCAGTGCTCTATTTACTGCGCTACCTAGCTGCCTCACAGAGGTACTAACATTTCCTTATTCAATGACTTGCTTAATTGTATCAACTTTTTTTGGCCACATATCACACTGTGAAATCATATTTAGCTTGTAGTCCAGAAAGTCCTCAAACATTTTTCAGAATAATTACTATGTAACTGTGCCTCCCTTATCTTACCTTGGTGAAATTAATTTTTTGAATCAAGTATAAGACTTTACATTTATCCCCACTGAATATTGTCTTCTTAGATTCAGTATAATGGGGAGGAAGAAAGAGAATAAACATTTAGGTAGCACCTACATTATCTCCTTTGATCCTTAGAATAAACAGTTCAGTAACTTGTCCAGAGTCACACAGCTAGCAAGTGTCTGAAGCTGGATTTGAACTCAGGTTTTATTTACTCCAGGCCCAACACTCCAGAGCCCTCAGTTTGAATCCTGACTCCTTTCTGCATCATTCTTCATGTTAACTACCTCTTCCTGCTCTATGTCACCTGAAAGTGCAATGAATATGCCATCTATGCCCATATCTAAGTATTAAATTTTTTAAAAAGACTGGGTTCAAATCTGACCCTGGGTAAATCACTCAACCTCTCTGGGTCTCAGTTTCTTGGGTAAAATAGTTGGAATAGATGACCTCTAAGGTCACTTTCCTCTCTAAATCTATGAATCTATGAACTATCCACCCTTTGTCACCACATATTATCCACTATTATTTTCTAGATGTCATTGTCTGTTTAATCTTCCTTTACCACCAAAGATCTAGAAATTTGGGAAGCCACTAGATCCTCCTAGTTGTGGTTATCCTCTAGACTGGGTACCCAAACCCTGGCATCCGCTATGGCTTCTGTCATCACACAACTCAAGAGGACAGGGGCTCAATGGACTCTGTGGGATTTTGATTGAAGACTTTCTCTACAGCTGGCTCCATTCAACATCAAAAGCAAGTGGAGGCCACCACTACTGAGTAGAGGGAAGATGAAAGCTACCACGATGATCACTAGCAAAATGACTGCCTTGTTCTTATCACCTCCCACCCTTCCATTTTTCCTTCTGCATTATTCTTCCTAAATCTATTCATCGTTCTCCTCAAGACTCTTGCCTTTCTATCTTTTCCTGTTCTCTCAGTCTTGCTTTCTTCTTTTAACTTTCTTGACACCATCATTAACCAGTTTCACTATGTATTGTCCTCTTTCATTGAATCCACTATCTCCTTGTCCTTCTATTCACACCTCCATCATCTTACCCTCCACGATTTGTCTCCAACATAGGTTTCCAGCCTTATTACATATTACTTCCCACCATACATTCAGTGTTTGTATCCAAATAGGACTATTGGCTATTCTTCATATTTGACATTCTATTGCCTACCTCTGTACACTCACAATGTGTGCTCCATGAATGAAATGAACTCTCTCTTCATAAAAACCTTTCAGGATCTTTATCTTTCTTCGAGGCTAAATTCATGTATAATCTTTTTCAATTCCCCTGATCCCTGCGGTTGTTCTGGTTCTCAACCTCTTCAAAAATTGCTAGATCACTTAGATTTCTCTCCTGCTTCCTACGCTTCCAACAAAATATAATTACTTATGCACTGTTTATCTCAGTTTCCTCATCTGTAAAATGAGCTGGAGAAGAAAATGGCAAACCATGCCAATATCTTTGCAAGAAAACCCCAAATGCTGTCATGGAGAGTCTGACATGACTAAAACAACTAAACCACAACAATGCTATGTATTTACATACATGCTGGATTATAAAACAAAATAATTAAGTTAAAATTTGTATTAGGCTTGAGGTTTTGAATGTCTTTAGTAGCTTTAGGAAAGTACTATGCTCTCACAATTTCTGTATACTTCCTCATATGGATTCCAAATGAAAATTCTTCCTATCTCCCTTTGATTGTTGAATTCTACTTATCCTATAAAGCCCAAGTCAAACGATGCCACCTTCTTTACAAAGCTTCCGCTAATCCCCTGTAGTCTGCTAAATCTTATATGGCACTTTTTTACTCAATAATGTATTCATCGTATTCCTTTGTATATTGTAGTAAAATTAGCTCTACTCATTGTCTTAATGACCACCACATACACTTACCTTTCAAACCCTCACAATTTGACTTCCATTTGCACCATTTTATTAAAACTTCTTTCTCTCAGGTAACCAATCATCTTGTAAATGCTAAAACCAATGATCTTTTCTCATGCCTTCTCTGATTTGACTGGCTACATTTTTTGACCCAGTTAACTTCTTCCTCCCATCGAATAATCTTTCCTCCATTGATTTTAATGACATTTCCTAGTCTTGGTCTTTCTCTTACCTGTAAATCCTCCTAAGTCTCCTTTGCTGGATAATCATCTATCTTCTAGTTCTTAAACCTGTGTATTTTACCAAGGTACAGTTTTGGATCCATTTCTTTTCTTTCTTCATATTCTTTCCCTTGGTCATCTAATCTACTCCCATGGAATTAGTCATTATTTTTCTGCATATGTCTCCCAGATCTACATATTCAGTTCTAATCTTGTCTCAATATTCAGTCCCACTTCACCAACTACCTAATTACATCTCCACCTGAATGTCCCATTGGCATCTTTTAAAAATTAATTTTCTTTTTTATTATTAGCTCAAGCATCAATAAACATGAGCATTTCGAAACATAAAGAACAGAAAAGTATAAGTGGACTGTTTGTTTTTAAGAGCACATTAAATTTAGCATGATACTAACAATACTTCCCTACTTATTTGTATCTGCTTCTGAATTTCCTTCTTCTGTCTTCCATGTTTTTGTTGCCTTAATGCTTTTTCATTTTTTTTTTGCATTGCGATCCATTAATTTTCCCCATTCCAAATGAAAATCATCTCTTGTTATAAGTAATTACAATCAACCAACACAAATTAACTCATACTGTCCAAGTCTGAAAATATATTATCAATCATTCTGAACCTCTAGCCTATCATCTCTCCATGAAGATATCAAAGATATTATCAATATCCTGAAGTCATGACTGAGCACTGCATTGATTCGAGTTACAAAATCATTCAAAGTTATTCCTTTCTTTAATTTTGATCATTGAATAAATTGTTCTTTGGGTTCTGCTCACTTCACTCTGCATTAGTTCATTCGAGTCTTGCCACATTTGTCTGAATCCATCACAGTCATCATTTCCTATGTCACAGTAATATTTAATTGTTTTTCTATGTTGTCATTTGTTTGACCATTCCCCATTAAGGAAATGATTAAAGGCTACGACTAAGCAATTTTCAAAAGAAGAAATGCAATCTATTAACAATCTTATGAAAAATGTTCCAAATAACTAATAATGAGGAATATAAATGGAAATTACTCAGGTTCTACCTCGTACTTATCAGATTGGCTAAGATGACAAAAGAGGAAATTAGCAATTATTGAAGGGGCTATAGGAGGTCAGGTACACTAATGGACTATTGACAGGAAGATGGAAAGGTCCAACCATTCTGGGAAGCAATATCCAAAAATGATACCAAGTAACCATTCTGGATCCATGTCCCCCAAAGTCACTAACTTCTGCAAATTCTTTAACCTAACAATATCACCACTAGACATTTACACCAAGGAGAGTAAAAGACAGAAGGAAAGGACCTGTATATACAAAAATATTTATAGCAGAACTTTTTGATGTAGTAAAGAACTGAAAACAGAGTGGGTACTAATCAGTTGGGGAATGACTGAACAAATTTTAGAATATAAATATAATGAAATATTACTGTTCTATTGGTATCTCCAACTCAACATATTCAAAGTTGAACTTCTCTATTAAAATAGCCTCTTCTAAGAACATCCTTATTTTGATTGAGGGCACATACATCTTGTTACTTTAATTCAGTTTGCACTTTCAAAGTCAACCTAAATTCTTTGCCCCCCCTCAATCCCACCCTCCCATATAAAATAAGTTGCTCAATCTTGTTTATTGAATTGTAATAAGATACAATGACCACTAATTTTGAGTCTCATTAACCTTCTGATGGAAGGAAGGTTGCCTCTATGATACTGCTTATCCATCTTCTTTCCACTCTGTCCACCATCATAGTTCAGGTCCTCAATACATTTTATTTGCATAATTGTAACAGCCTTATAATTTATCATCCTGCTTCCAATCTCTTCCTTTTCTGATCCATCTTCTACTCAGTTGCCAAAAGATTCTTAAGGCAAAGCTTTGACCAAGTCACTCATTTCCTCAGAACTCATCAGTAGCTCCATGTTACCTTTGACATAAAATAGGGACTACTCAATCTAGAATTTTAAGCTCTTCACAATCTGACTTCAGTTTACCCTTCTACCCTTGTTATCATTCCACTTCATGAACTATATGTTCCAGTCGGACTGTTCCTTGAATTCAGCATTCCATCTTTTGCTTCTTTCCTGTTCCCCCCACATTTCTTCACCTCAAGATTCTTAGCTTCTTTCTATGCTCAGCTCAGACATCACCTCCTCCTCTGACCCTCCCCATGGTTAACCTCTGTCTTCCCAAATTGCCTTGCATTTACATATTTGTTATGCCTTACACTCACAGTAGAATGTAAGTTCCTTGAAGTCCTGTTGTTATATGCCTGGAATCTAGCATAATACCTAACACATAGTAGACACAATGAAGTTTTCTAAAGTCTTTCACTAAACTCTTGTTCCGATGTCTTCAGCACAGTGTTAGGCACAGAGAAGTCATTAAATAAATATTTATTTGTGTCTGTATTGTATTTTGATTTTGGAGAACAAGAGAAAATTTTTTTAAAAATGAGTTTGTGGCTTATGAGTCTCTTGGTCCCAGTCTGCCTACAAGAGGGAATCTGTACGCTTCTCTAGGTTTCAGGATCCCTCTTAATCTAAGGTCAATAGAGGATGATGTTTCAGTTGGGTTTGTGGCCATCTAATTGTTGCTGTTCAGTTGTTTCTGACTCTTGGGTTTTCTTGGCAAAGATACTGGAGTGATGTGTCATTTCCTTCTCTAGTACCTTCTACAGATGAAGAAACTGAGGCAGATAGCATCAAGTGATTTGCTGAGGGTCATACAGTTGCTAAGTGTCTGAGGCCATATTTGAACTTGGGAAGATGAATCTTCCTGACTTCGGGCCCAGAACTCTCTCCACTGTGCCATCTAGTTGTCCTCATCAAAGTGATTAGAAGTTGGCAATGTGTTACAATGGAATGCTTGTTGGCTTTGCAGTAAGAATGCCTGGGTTCAAATCACTCCTCTGGTGTTAATTATCTGTGTGATGTTGGGCAAGTAACTTAACCCCCCTGATGTTTCAGCCTCAGTAACATGTGGTGATTGGATGAGATGGCCTCCAAGGTCACTTGTAGCTTGAGGTCTATGATCCTTGTGCTGAGGATACAACTTTACAACTTGCTTGGGGGCTATTTTTACTCATCTGGAAGCTAGTCTTTTTTTTTTCTTCCCTTCTCTAAAAACAGATTTAGCTCTTGAGTGCGTGTTAGCACAGAGCATGAATCCAAGACTCTCCCTGGAGATTTTCTCCTTTGCTTGGTTACAGTCAATCAACATGCTCAAATCTCAACAATATTAACTTCCAAGACCATAAGATAAACAAGCTCATTAAAAAGCAAGTTGTTACATGAAGCAAGCACCTTGCACTAATAAAGCTTGGTGTCCTATGTGGTACACTCAGGGAAAGTGAATTAGCAGGCTTGATAGCACTCTGTGTTCAGGAGACATGCCCACAAGGTAACATCATTCATTTATGAAACCACAGGGAAATAGAAAGGTTCAGAGCTAAGACAGAAGATATTTAGATGGCAAGCTTATTGGGGGGAGGAAACCATGCCTGTCTTATTTCCTTGGTTTAGCAGCTAATATATAATCATTCACAAATAGGTGCTTGCTGAGTGCTTTGCATAATAATATCACATGGTCACAGTTTTACAGCTAAGGGGGGGTAGCTGTCATCTAATCCAGTCTTTTCCATTTTATGATCCATTTTATGATGGTTCCTTATCGACCTTCCTTCCCCCAGAAGGACAACAGAATTTGAAGTTAGCAGAATCTATCTGATTACAGTTCTCTGTGCATAATATGTGAAAGGTTCAAAGCTGGAATGGATTTTAGGCACCATCAAGTGCAATCCTTTCAATTTTCAGATGAAGAAACTGAGGCCAAGGGATATAAAATGGCCTGACTCAAGGTCATACAGGTAGTGAGTTGTAGAGCCAGAACCTGATCATTGAGCCTGTGGATTATAGATGACTATCTGGAAGGAATACAGAGGTCATAGAGACTGGCCTCATTTGACCAATGAGGAAACTGAGGACTCAGAGAAGTGACTTGCCAAGCTTACACAGATAACAAGTAAAAAAGACAGAATTTGAACTCAGCCCAGCCAACTCTAGATCTAGTACTCTTTCCATTACCTAGTACTAACTCCCCTCATAATCCAACCAGGAAAGGGAGAGCTCACTTTCAGGAGCCATGAAGATGTGGTCAATGTCCAACATTAATGATACAGCAGGATAGCCTTGGAAATAGGCATTGGAGGAGGAGGGCAGGTAGATGACGCAGTGAATAGAGCACTGGCCCTGAAGTCAGCAGGACCTGAGTTCAAATCTAGCTTTAGACACCTACTGCCCATGTGACCCTGGACAAGTCATTTAATCCTGATTGGCAGAGAGAGACAGATGGGGGTGGGGGAGGAAGGAAGGAAGGAAGGAAGGAAAAAGGAAAGAAAATAGATATTGGGCCTTCTAGGCCTAATGAAGGTACAGAAGATGTCACTGAGGCAAATACACAATTGTCATTCCCATCAATGAAGACTTAAACTTTTGCTTATCTTTGAGAGATGCCAGAGGAAGCCTCAGTAGCAATGTTTATTCTGGGATTAAATTGAAGAATATCACTATATATCTGAATTGGGATCTTTAGGTTTGGATCTGACATGATCTGATTTGAAATCCTTTAGAGGCTAGGACAGGGTTGGTCCCAGATAGGACCAATGACCTTGAAAAGTCCACGGAGTGATCTTCACTCTCCCAAGTTAGGGAGCACCTGGGAGACCTCTTGTCATGCAAACGTTGCACTAGGTCCTGGTAGAATGTAATTGTTCTGGAGTCTGACTGTCTTGAAGGAATATGCCCCTGGTGATGATAATAATAATTAATAATAATATTTTTATACCACTTTCCTCACAACTCTGTTTAACAGTTAGTACAGATTAGGGTTGCCCCTGTTTGGCACAGGAGGCCACTGAGGTTCAACAAGGAGGAACTAGTTGCCCACAATCACACTACTAGTCAAATCAACAAACATTTATTAAATATCTATTGTGTTTCAGGAACTGTGCTAAGCACTGTGCACACCAAGGAAGGCAAAAATACAGTTCCTGCTCTCAAGGAGCTCACAGTGTAATGGAGGAGACAGCATGCAAATAACGAAGTAACAACAAGTCCTGTACAGGATAAATTGAAGACAAGCCCAGAGAGAAGGCCCTGAGATTAAAGAGCACTGGCAAAGGCTTCTAACAGAAGGTGAAACTTTAACTAAGACTTGAAAGAAGCCAGAAAATGGAGATGAGAAAGATTTCCAGGGATGAGAGACAAAATGTGAAAATGCCCAGAGTCAAGAGATGGAATATCTTGCGTAAAAACAGCAAAAAAGCCAATGTCATTGGATCAGAGAATATAGGGAGGGAAATAAGGTATAAGAAAACTAGAAAGGTAGGGAAGGTAGGGAGGGGCTAGGATATAAAGGGCTTCAAATGCCAGAGGATTTGTTGATATCCAATTTGATGACATCAAATCAGAGGAGATGATAGGAAGCCAATGGGGTCTATTAAATAACAGGGTAACATAGTCAGACTTGCAGTTTGGGAAAATCAATTTAATAGCTAACAGTCATCTTAACTTTTCTCTTGCCACTGGACTCTGATGACTCTGGAGGAGAAAGTGAGGCTGATGACTTTATAAAACTCTGCCTTACTTCAGTTCACCTGTGAGTCAATACATCACCCTCATGATGTCATTGGTCCTCTTAGATGATGGACAGAGTAGGGAGAGAGTGGAGGCAGAGAGATCAAGCTGATGGCTGTTCCTTTTCCTGACATGTTTCTGACTTTTCTGACTTCAACACCACACCTCATTTTTAGTCTCTCTCTAGAATATCCCACTTCTAGGCTAGCCTCTTTCTCCCATGGGCAAATTCCTCCCAAAATCTCTATTTTGTGGATTGCCCTAGCAAGCCAACATTTATTTCCTTTCTCACTGGGATTATGATTTTCTGGATTCTCCCCTCACGTACCTCACATCAAGTACCTTCATTCTTGTATTTTTGTCTGTGTAGCTCTTGCTTACCTCAGTAGAAGATAACTTCTGTTAGAGTCAATACTTCATTTTTGTCTATCTGCAGTACTAGTCAGTCAATCAGTCAACAAGAATTTATAAAGCACCTCACTATATTCCAGTAAGCACTGTGGATACATAGTCCTCTTTGAAATCCAAAGACAAACCACACACACACACACACACACACACACACACACACAAAACAAAAAAATCAAAAGACAGTATCTGTTCTCAAGGATCTCACAGTCTAATGGGAAAGACAATATACAAGCAATTAGGTAAAAAAAAAACAAGGATTAACTGTACATGATCTCCAAGGGAAGAAACTAGCACTAAGGGAGATCAACAAAGGCTTCCTAAGTAAAAAAGGAAATTTTAGCAGGGACTTGAAGAAAACCAGAAGGTGAAAATGGGAGACAGCCGGTGGAAATGTATGGAGTTAGGATTGGGATGCATGAGGAATATGGAGAAGAGATGAGTGTCAATGAATTGCAGAGTATAGAAAATATGAGACTAGAAAGGTAGAAGAGGGTTTTGAATAGCAAATAGAAGATTTTTTTATTTGATCCTGGAGGTAATAAGGAGACGCTAGAGTTTATTGAGTTGGCAGGAGTCAGGTAGGGCTGTCATAGACATGCTGCTTTAGGAATATCACTTGGGCAGTTGAATGGGGTATAGACTAGAGTGGGGAGGGACATGAGTCAGAGAGATGCAGGCTTTTGAAATAGTCCAGGGGTGAGATGATGAGAAGCTGCTCCAGGGTGGTGAGAGTGTCAGAGGAGAGGAGGGAACATATGTGAGATGTTAACAAAATAAAATCGACAGGACTTGGCAACAGAATGGATACTGGGGAGCCGGGGAGGGGAGAGCAAATAAAGAGTCGAGGGTGACATTTAGGTTTCAAGCCTATATGACTGAAAGGATGAGGGTATCCTCAACAGAAATAAGATTTTTGGAAGGGGGGAGGTTTTGGAAATGTGTCTGAAGCATAGAAGTGAGGGCTGTGTGAGTAGACCTGAAAATCATCAGCATAGAGATGATAATTTAATCTATGAGAGCTGATAAAATCACCAAGAAAAATACTAGAAAGGAAGAAAAGAAGACTGGCAGGGAGTTCTGAAGGATTAGCAGGTCTAACTTGGACAAAGATCTTGTTGAGAGATGAGAGAAGTTAATAATTACTTAATTTGTGACTAGAACTCTCTACCATGATGCCTTGGAATTCAGCTTGTGTCTTATTGGAAGAAACAGACACCCACGCTGAAGGTGTGGAATAAGATGCTCAGTACTCAGGTGGAGGCAGTGGCTCAAGAGGAATCATTTCTTTTACAGATGAGTAAATCATTGTGGGTTTTTTTTTCCTTCAATGAGAGGAGAAAGGTAGAAGGTAGAGGAATTATGGATCACTCTTCATTCATGGAAGTCAGCATGAAAAAATGGTGGATTTGAAGTTGAAAGACCTAGTTGAAAGAATCCTAGTTCTACTACTAACAAGTTGGGTGACCTTGAGTAAATTACCTCTTTGGACCTTCGTTACATCATTCATAAAATGAAAGTGTCAGATTAGATGTTCTTCTTTAAGGTCACTTGAAGCTTGAGGCTCAAGGCAGCAAAGTGGTGGAGTGGATCAAGTGCTAAATTGGGTGTCAATAGGACCTGAGTGTTCTTCTCCCCTTGGATATTTTCTAGCTGTGCTATTCTGACAAATCACTTTAATCTCTCAGCCTCAGTTTCCTTTTCTGACAACAAAAATAATAAATCATAATAAAACTAATAATAGTCTCAAATCTCACAAGGTTGCTGAGTCAAAGAAGACTGACATATATGAAATATTTTGCAAAAGTCCTGCAAGAATGCTAGTGCTATAACCCCTAAAGCAGCAGCAATGCTATTATTACCATATGTAAAACTGCCATATCTAAGAGAGTCTAGAGACTAGGCTTTCCTGTTTGTCCAAAAGATTTTCTTTTATGTTTATTAACTTCTTGGAAGCTGAATTTTAGGATTTTTAAAATAATATTTTATTTTTACTTCAATTATATGTAAAAACAATTTTAACACTTTTTAAAAAAAATTTCAAGTTCCAAATTCTATCTCTCCTTTTCTCCCCTGTCCCTCCCTGAGGCAGCAAGCAATCCAATATAGGTTATATACAATCATGTAAAACATTTCCATATTTGTCATTTTGTGCAAGAAGACAAGGAAGGAAGGAAGGAAGGAAGGAAGGAAGGAAGGAAGGAAGGAAGGAAGGAAGGAAGGAAGGAAGGAAGCAAGGAAGGAAGGAAGGAAAGATGGAAAGATGGAAAGAAGGAAAAGAAAGAAAGCTGAGTTCACTACACCAGATTCTTTGTCAGTATATTTTTCTAGAAATAAAAATACTTTTTTGTTGTTGTTGCTGGTTCTTTGTTTTCAAAGGCCAATGACATTGCGGAGTGATGTCTTGGCTTCTCATGAATTGGATTTAAGTGAGGCAGAGTTGCACAAAGCCATCAGCCTGACTTCTCTTGAGTCACTAAAGTTCAGTGACAAGACAAAAATTAGAATGACTGGTGATAGCCTGGAACGCAGCAGATGTCTTTGGAACAAATTGTTCTCATCCACCCATTCTACTATGGGGGAAGTCTTTACTTACATTTGTCAAAATATAAATTACCTGTGTTTTTGTACCTAGTAACCTTTGAAGTGTCCCATCCTTCTGGTATTGAGTGGAGAATTAGAAATAAAAACAAGGCACTGTGTTTACAATTTACTAGTGAGCTGGGGCCAGGTTTCTTTTCCCTCTCTCCTTGGTGCTGTTCTGACCATTTCTTCCTTTGGTGAGGTGGCCTTGGGAGCAAACAGATGCTCCACACAAGGAGAGAAACAAACAGGCTTAATGCAAAGAAGCAGGAACATCTGGCTCACGAGGTAGACTCACTCTTAATGGTATTTACAAAAGAAATGGAAGTTTCTGTGCCAATTTCAGGCTGAGCAAATGCAGGGGAACTTGTCTGTGGGTCCCTGGGGACACATCATTAGAGAAGCTAGAGCTGAGGATTAGTCTGATTCCTAGGTTAAACACTGTAGATCCATCAATGACTGTGACCTATACTTTCCTCTCTTTCTAGTACCATCTGCACATCAGTCATTTGGTAGTAGATAGAATACTGTGTCTGATGCCAGGAAGCTGAGGGTTCAGATTCCACCTCAGACACTTATTAACTACATAAACCTGAGAAGGTTACTTAATCATTCTGAGCTTCTGTTCATTTGTCTATAAAATGGGGATAATAGTAACATCTATTTCACAAAGATGCTGTCATGATCAAATGAAATTTTATATATATATATATACATATATATATAAAGTGCTTTGCCCACCTCAAAGTGCTATAGAAATATGAGCTATTATTATTCATTATTTATGTATTTATCATGTATCATGACATATACTATATGTATCATGTAAATATAAGTATTTACATGTATTTATACATGTACCATGTACAAGAAAAAGCTGTAGTGGAGGTTAAGGGAATACTGGTGGTGTGACCTTTTTTGACCACCCTTATGAGAAAGCCCCATGAGAATCAATCTAATGGCTGTATCACCTACTTTGAAGGCTGGAGAAAACAGACCCTCTCATGGAGTTTACTAGGAAACCTTGAGGATGCAGGGGAAAACACTCTTGTTTAAGACTTATGGTTGAGCCCACAGCTGTAGGTGAAACTTATGAAGTCAAATACCAACTTGGAGAACAGAAACAACTTTCCCCACTGAGTAGCCTGGGATCCCTAACAAGAAAGCAAAGGTTCTCTTGTCTTTTTCCATCCTCTCCCAAATTCATGGCTGGGCACAAGTCTTGAACAGGTTAGAGCTTGAAGTTGACAACTTAATCTTCCTTCATAGGCTGATTCCAGAGGAAGAGGTAACTCCCATCTTCCTCCTGCAAGCATCCTAGCCCTGCTCCCCACCTTTCCCTCTCTGCCAACACCTATCAGTTCTCAGCAGCCTCCTCAGTTCCAAGCTTGTCCCTGCAATCCACTATTGAAATTCCTGTTTCTTTTGTAATTGTATTTTAACATGGTTCACGCTCTGATACTAGCCTTAAATCAAACCCTTCACAGAAAGACTATCACAGGGTGACAAGCCCCTTTTTTGCATGTCTCATTATGGAAACATTTATTCTGAGTTTCTTGGCTGATATGAATGGCTGCCTTTGAGCTCTACAATGACTTAATACACTACAACTGAGGGATTTTAATTTCTTCTCCCAGTTCTTCTCACTTTCCCTCCTGTCTAAGTTGTCCTTCCCTATAGAGAGTAGAGTGGTGGGATGCTAACTTTATCAGGGAGTTCTCAAAAGGATTCTTTCACAGACACCATGTAACCCACTGCTGTCCCAGCACTGTCTCAGAATGCCATGGGCTCCAGCAGACATCAGAAGCATAGTTTTCATCCTTGACAACCTATAAAGTCTTGCCAGACCAGGATTCATACATAAAGTCCAAAAGGAAGTCATGCTTTCTTTAGGGTAGGAGAAAGAATAGCTGGGTTCCCATAACTTTAAATTCTACATGGGGAGTAGGACCAAGGGGGACCAAGAACTCTCAAAATAGGAAATTCTGAACACAGACACAAATGATTCTTAATGAATAAGAAAAGGGAGGTATATATAAAGAGACTGGTATAAATAAATGTGGAACTTGACAATCAGCTTAAATTTTTCAAAATTTTCTGTTGTCTTTTGTTTATATATTACATTCATTTCTAAATCTATTCTTTCCCTACCTCCTTCTAAGTGAATCATCCATTGTAACAAAAATAAAAAGAAGAAAGAACAAAAATTAAAATATACTTCAACAATATGTATATCAACTAAGCCTGACAGCATATGTAATGTTCTATACCCATAGTCCCCCACACTATAATGAAGGGAAGTGAATTTTCTCATCTTTTCCTTAGGAAGCCTGGTCATTATAATCACACAATGGTTAGCTGGATTGTGCTTTCTTTCCAATCACATTATTGTAGACGTTGTGTATGTTGTTTCAGAGGCTGCTAGGTGACATGGTGGATAGAGTGCTGGGTCTGGCATCAAGGAGGGAGGGAAAGAGAGAGACATACAAAGACAGAAAGACAGAGACAGAGAGAGTTAGAGACAGACAAACACAGAGAGAGAGACAGAGGGGAAAACAGGGAGAGAAAGATAAACAGGGAGAGAGACAGAGAGTCAGAGACAGACAGAGAGAGAGAGACAAAGAGACAGAGAGACAGAGATAGAGAGACAGAGAAACAGACAGAGACAGAGAGAGAGAGAGAGAGAGAGAGAGAGAGAGAGAGAGAGAGAGAGAGAGAGAGAGAGAGAGAGAGAGAGAGGTTGTGAGAAAGAGCATACTTTCAGCGTGTGAAATCCAGGGATGAAGTGAGCCACCAGAGTTAAAGAGGTTTCTGGGACCTCTTAGGGAAAGTGTAGGAGAGCCAGGTGCTCAGCAGTATAGGAAATAGAAACAAAGGCAGGTAACAGAAGATAAATCCAAAAGTATGGCAAGTTCCTATAAAAATAGTATCAGCAATACTAGGAAAGCAGACTGAAGATGAGTGATGATGATACCACCACTAAGAATTTGATAATTTTTTCAGGGCCTAGAGGCAGATCAAAGAGGGCATAGGAGAACTGGTTTAAATCAGGTGATGACAATAGATGACAAAGAAGGAAGAATCACTCCACTCTTGTTTGTATAAAAGAGACGTGTCCATTTGTATCGTTCAGCACTGAGAGACATCACCAGATGCTTGTTGACAGACTAACTGATGGACAGTTCCAGTTTGGGAAATTTAGAAAGAGTGGAGAGGAGCTCTCATAAGGAAGTCAGTGAACAAGAGATGAACTGGAGAAAATAATGTTAGAGAGTCAGGGAATGGTGACAGAAAGCTACATGAGCAGATGGAGGGGTGCATGATCTAAGCCTTTTAAGCTACCATTTCTTTTTTAAATAGCATTTTTTTCCAATTACATGTAAAAACAATTTTCAACATTCATTTTTGAAAGATTTTGAATTCCAAATTTTTCTCCCTTCCTTCCTTCCCCTCCCTGTCCCCAAGATGGCAAGCAATCCAATATGGGTTATACGGGTTAACCCATCCTTTCTTGAGAAATAGTGCTCTCCACCTGTCTGGTTTCTGTGATCCTGCCTGGACCCCATTTAATGATCATGAGGATGTGGCCTAGGGTTTCTGTGATTGTACAATCTCCAAGTCAAGAAATCTAGTGTATCAATGCTGTTACTTCAATCACTACCCTGACAATACTGTCTGCTGTCTTGGGAAGCCAGAGTGGGCAGCAGAGACCATTAGACTTTTATCTTCTCCTAGGACTGGATTTATGGGAAAAGATAATCTGGGGAAATAAGTAATGGGTTGCCTGTAGTAGCTTTAATTCCTTATTTACTTTGCATTCTATTTTAAATAAATGTCTTTTTTGCATTGCTATGATATACCATGACTAATTCTGGCTTGTCAAGGGAAGGTTCAAAGGAAAATGGGAACTGGTGGGAAATCTTTTTTGAGTATACCATGGATCTAAACAGATACTAGGAACACGAATCCTTTGTTTTCTTTGTCTTTCAACATTCAAAGGATAAAAACAGAAATGGTTATCAAGTACTTGAAAACTAAAGCAGCTGAAGAGATGAGAAAAGAGTACCTGAAGGTCCTTGAGTCTCTGAAGTCACTAGACTTGGATAAACTACATCTCAGGGTTTTAGAAGAAATAGAAATTACAACTGCTGAGTAACCATCAGCGTGATCTTTGAAAGTTCAGAGAGAAGTTATGAAATGCCATAAAACTGGAGAAGGATAAGTATTGTCTTGATTTTCAGAGAGAGAGAGACAGAGACAGAGAGAGAGACAGAGACAGAGACTGAGAGACAGACAGAGAGAAAGAGACACACACAGAGAGAGAGAGAGAGAGAGAGAGAGACAGAGAGACAGAGAGAGAGAGACAGAGAGAGAGAGACAGAGAGAAAGAGAGACAGACAGACAGAGAGAGTCTGCAGACTATAGACCAATGAATTTGACATTTTCTATGGGGGCTGGGGCAGAGCGGGGAGGGACAGTGGTAAAGTAAATAGCCTTCCTCCAATAGAGGTTAGAAGGAAAAGAGGGAGGCAAGGAAGCGGTCATATCTACTCTGTTTAACTTCTGGATGATAACACTTATTAGCTGTGTGACTCCTGGACAAAGTCACTTAGACTCCATTTGCCTTAATTTCTCTAACTGTAAAATGAGGGTAATGACCTCACTCACCTCAAAGGGTTATTATGAGAATCAAATGACATGATCATTGTAAAGTACCTAGGCACATAGTAGGTGTACTATGTAAGGGCTTATTAACTTCCTTTCCCTTCCCTCTTCCTGCCAGGATCTTCAAAGATCTGCCTTGTTACATAATGAAATATTGGTTGGATTGAACTGCACTGAATCGAGTTATTCCCTAGCCTAGCACAAGCTTCTCCAAAGATGCTATATTTGAAAGGGAGAAAAGAAACTGGAAGGAACGATGGGGGACAATTGCGGACAGTGGAGGGGGCACATTTTACGCCAAGGTTCTGTGGTGTTTACAGACCCAGTTCTCTGCTGGACGCCAGAATTCTGATCAAGAGATGGAGAAGACTCCTCTGGGTCCAATTCACTGTAAGTTTGGAATAAAAGATCCCAATGGCTAGGCTTATGCATCCAAGCAACTTGTGGAGCAGCAGGCTGTCCATGGGCAAGGTAGATCTGGTGCTGACAGGCTGGAGAAACCATTGTTTCTATCACTGGGAGCACTATATTCTTGTATTCATTTTTTTTCTCGGAGAACACTGGCAGGACTATTTTTTCCTTTCTCCACATTTCTCCTCTGATCCTGGGAGGAAACATCTGAAAACAAAAGCAGTCCTGTTGTTGCTGACAGGCTTATCTTGTATCGCTTGTACTATTATATTATGGCTGAACTGCTGAGAAAATATGCATATGCTGATGTTACATAGATGGCTCAGGGAACAGAGTGGTGGGACCTAGAGCCAGGAAGACCTTAGTTCAGATTTGACCTAAGGCGCTCACTAGCTGTTTGGCCCTGGGCTGTTGCTTGTCACTTAAATGATCTCAGCCTTAGTTTCCCCATCTGTAGAACAGTCCCTATCTCACAGAGTTCTTGTGAGGATAAAATGGCTTAGCCTATGTAAAGTGCATTGCAAAAGTTGAAGTACTACAGAAATGATAGATGAGGATGATGAGGATGATGAGGATGATGAGGATGTTGAGGATGATGATGATGATGATACAATAGATGGGAGTAGGGAGGGGGAAAGTTCCAGTCACTGAAAGTCATCTCTTCCTCTTTTCCTTCTACAACCACTCATTGTCTGGCACTTAACCACTTCTCTGACCTTGGTCAAATCACTTAACTTCCATGGGTCTCAGTTTCCTCCTCAATAAAATTAAGTGATTGGATTAGATGACCTCTGAGTTTCCTTCCATCTTTAGACCTATGGATCTATGATCTTACTATATGCAGAAGCCTGTGCTAGGTGTAAAGTAAGATACAAAGAAAATTAGGACGTATTCTCTGCCCTTGTGGAATTTATAATCTAGCAAATGAGAGCTGACATATACATAGATATGTAATTGTGCAAGTCAATCCATAAAGGACCTCCCATCTATAACTTAGCATTAGAACATTCCCTGTGGCTTAAAAAGATTAAGTGATTTGCCTGTAGTCACAAACCACTAATAAGTGTCAGAGACAATATTGGGAACCTGATGTTCCTGACCTCAAGTCCAGCACTCTCCCAACTATTCATAGCTATGCAAAGCTTCATAATAAGTACAGGCAGAATATAATCAGCAGAGTTAAAAATTATGATGCAAGTTTAAAGAAAGGAAAATTTATTTCTCGTAGGGTCAGGGAAGGCATCATGGAGAAGGTAGCATTTGCATTGGGTGTTGAAGGGTAATTAAGATTTCAACAGCCAAAGATGAGGATCAGTTTAGGATATTCCTGGCATGAGTTTTTTTAATATGCCTCAAGGTTTAATGATGATTATATATGGAAAGAATGTAAAATATTATGTAATTAATGTATAAAGTTGGGAGGTAGAGAGGAAAAATTCAGATTACTAGGCAGCATTGACATTAAAGCAAATGAATGAAAATCATGAATTTCTGCCTTTAAGGGGCTGACATCCTAAAAAAGACAAATTGTCGCATTACTATTGGGTTTGGTGCACACATTGTGCACAATATGTCTCTTCATAACTTGGGCTGCGAACTTCAATACCTTCAACAACATGTGCAATGTAGGGAAAGTATGTTATAGTCAATTCATTCCAATAAAAGCTTATTAAGTATCCTCTATATAGAAAGACCTGTGATAGACCCTAGGGAATACAAAGACGTAAACACTACCTGCCCATCAAGGAATTTACAGTTCAACTGAGGAGATGCCAGAGGACACACGAGATAGAGAATTAGCCTGAATTCTCTTCTCAGTGGACCTTTCTAGCTTATTGGGACCCATCCCATGAGGCTATTAATTTAAGTTCTGTGCCTCAGTTTCTCTCCCTGTAAGTTGACAAAAGTACAATTTTTCCAGTATATTCTTGGAGAGTTAAGCTCAAAAAGTGATATGATTACAGGGAGTAGGGGCCTTGGAAGTCTTCTAGTTCATTCATTTTAATGTAAGATAGGGTAAGTAAGCACAGAAGGAAAAATGTAGTTGTCCAATTGTCACATTCTCCTATAGCTTTTTTTTTATGAGGAGAGAATGTCTCCAAGTCCAGATATAGCTATATACATAAATAAAGTCTTCATTAAATGCTTACTATGTGATAAGCACTGGAGATGCCAGCAAAGCAAGACAGTCCCTGACCTCAAGTTTTACATTCTAAGGGGGAAATACAAGACATAAAAGACAATAGGAAAGGTAGGAGTAGGAAAAGTGTGCTGCAGCAGAGGAGAGATTTGGGACCTTTGGAGGAGAAATGCAAGAATTCTTTCTGTAACATCACTCAGTGACCAAGAGAGTTCTTCCTGGATACTTTTAATGACAAAAATAATAATGATGATAATAATGTTGATGCTGACAAAGTTAATTATAATAAAAGTTAGCATTTATATAATGTGCCAGGCACTGTGCTAAGTGCTTTATAGTTATTGTCCCTTTTGATCTTCACAACAACCCTAGGCAGTAGGTGCTATTAT
The DNA here is from genome assembly GCF_028372415.1 of Notamacropus eugenii. Classification (NCBI taxonomy): domain Eukaryota; kingdom Metazoa; phylum Chordata; class Mammalia; order Diprotodontia; family Macropodidae; genus Notamacropus; species Notamacropus eugenii. The sequence goes on along the minus strand of NC_092873.1, from coordinate 480,141,454 downwards.
TATCTCCACTTTAAAGATAAGGAAACTGAGGAAAGGAGAGGTTAAGTTGCTTGCCCATAGTCACATAGTAAGTATCAGAGGTCAGATTTGAACTCAGGTCTGCCTGATTCCAGGTCCAACATCTATCCTCTGTCCCTGTCCTTTTAGTGGTACGGAGCTAACTATTCAAAACAGAAGAAAACCAATTTTTTTTTAAATCTTTCCATTTGGGGATAGCCCTAATTTTTTTCCCTTTTTTTATTTTAAAATATCACTCACATATTTGTTACTAGGTCTATCCATGCAATATAAAACAAAATGGCAGCCTCTTCAATGAGTTTCTCCATGACTGCAGCTTAGCAAAGAGTTCTCCAAACGGGGAGACTCATGCCATTTACTTCTTTCTAGAGGTGACTTGGAAGGTGATTGGACTTAGTACATGGCAAATAAATTTGAGACATCAATAACATGGAAGTTCTTTATAAGCCTAGTTTGATCTGGCTTCTCCAGAATCTTTGAGTTATGCTTGACCTCAGGGCTAGTTTTTATGTGAATCCTCTGAAGGATGGATTGGTTCTGTTTCTGCTTCTTGATCTTGAAAATCTCCTGGAATAGCCTGATAAAGAGGCTGTGGAAATACTAACGCTACAATGGAGGAAGGGGTAAGAGTGAAGTGGTTCTAAATTTTTTTATTCTTTATATTAAGCTGTTTCTCAGTAAGTTCTACCCATTGATCCTAATTCATCAGGGTTAAGAAAAATAAGCCCTGTTCTAAATGACAATCCTTCAGGTATTTGAAAGCAGTAACTGTCTCTCCCCACCTCTCTACATGAATTCTTCTTTTCTAAAGGTTCAGCATTTCTCCAACAATTCTTCATACTTTCTTTCCTGGGTATCCTTCTCTGGAGATGTTTGTCAATGTTCTTCCTCAAATGTCTCATTCAGAACTGCACCCAATATTCTAGGTGTAGTCTGACCAATATAGCCTACTGTGGGATTATTATTTCTTTGATCCCTTCTTATTTTTTTCTATAGCATGTTAAATGTTTATAATGTATGAAGGGCTTAGTGCATTTATGATTATTCCCACTTTACAGATGAGTGAATGAGGCTTTGAGAGTTTAAAAGTAACTTACCCAAAGAAATACTACTATGAATGGCAGTATTAGAATTCTTAGGTAGTATTAGAATCCAGGCATCATGGTATTTAGAGTCAGGTGATATGGATTCTCGTCTCAGCCTTTTCAGTAAGTAGCTCCATGAACTTGGCCAAATAATTTCATCTCTATAAGCCTCAGTTTTGCGATCTGTAAAGTGGGAAAGTTGGACCAGATGATGTCTAAAGTCCCTTCCAGCTCTGAAATTGCCACAATTTTTTGGTTGTTCATTCTGTATTTATTAATACTGAGGAACATGTGTGAAGTGTGCTAAACTATGAGAGATGTGTTGCTTCTTAACAAATTTGGTCAAAGTTTTAATGATAATAAAAATAATGACAGCAGTGTCTCCTTTGATATTGCAATACTGGAAGTTAAGGACTACAGGTATTTCTGAGCCATTTTAAAAATGGGGAAATGGCAGTTCAGAAAGAATGGGATTCATTCAATTATCCATGCCTTCTAAAGGCATGAATCAGTTCAGACCATTATACCATCTTCCTCTCAACTGTTGCCATGGTCATAGATCTCAGGGCTGGCACTTTGGATAGAATGCCATACCTGGAGTCAAGAAGATTCCTCTTCCTGAGTTCAAATCTGACTTTGGACACTTTACTATGTATGTGATCCTGGGCAAGTCACTTAACCCTGTTGGTCTCAGTTTGCTCATCTGTAGAATGAACTGAGAAAGGAAATGGCAAACAACTCCAGGATCTTTGCCAAGAGAACCCCCAAATGGGGTCGTAAAGTCGGACCTGACTGAAAATGACTGAACAGCAACAGCACTATATGCCAAGCTAAGAATGCTAAGAGTTTTACAAATAATATCTCATTTAATCCTCAAAACAACATGGGGAGGTAGGTACTATTAATATCGTTATTTTATAGTTGAGGAAATTCAGGCAGGAAAGGATTAAGTGACTTGTCCAGCCTGACACAGCTAGTAAGTATCTGAGGCTGGATTTGACCCCACGTCTTCCTGATCCCAGGCCCAGCATTTTATCCACTTCACAACATAGCTAACAGTAATTAGGAGAGGTAAGTAAGTACCACCACCACCACCAACATCTCATTTGATGAAACGATCCTAGGAGTTATAGACACCAGGTGCTCTTAACCCATTTTATAAATATGGAAATGGAGGTTCAGAGAGAATGGGACTCATTCAAACATCCATGCATTCAAAAAGCCTTTATAAATGGCCTGCATGTGAGAGGTACATGCTCAATGCTGGGTATGCAAAAGCCAAATCATTCCAGCTCTTGAGGGACTTCTATTCTAATTGACTATCTTTTGAGTTGCCCATGAATCAACTTTAGCTCCAAACCCATGCCTTCCTGGTCTGCCTCCACATCCAAGGGCACCCTTTCTCTATTAAATTAAGGTAACTTGAGCTCTTTCCAATGAGAGGTTCTGATGGGTGTGCTTTGATGAATCGTTCTAATGTATTTGTAATTAGCAGCATCTATTTGTTTCATTATACGCTAATTGCCTATTCCTGCAGTAGGCTAAGTATGCGCTCTGCATTCTTGTTTATAGACATGTTATTAATTTGCTGAGGAAAGGCTTCCTTGCTGCTCTGCCAGAGAGACGTGACACACTGAATGATTATGAAAGAGGGGATTTTATAGAGCTGTGCATCAACTGGAGTAAAATCCCAGTCCTTGGTCTCCTCTCATCTGCAAATTGTGTTTATCCAACTGGATATTTGCAAGAGAGGATTTGTAAACCTCTTGTGGGCAGGGGTTTGCTCTGACTACTGCTCTTTTGAAATCCCTCAGTTCAATCTTCTCAGAAATCAGTGTGGGAGCCAAGCAGTCCCAAAATTCAGAAACAGGATAATCATAGTAGCTCATATTTGTTTATCATCTTAAGGTCTGAAGAGTGTTTTTCTAACTACAACTAAATTGATGAAGAAACTGAGATTTGGAGAAGTGATATAATTTGTTGGAAGTCACACAATAAATAAACACTAAGGGATTATAGTAAGGGGCAGTTACATGGCATAGTGGATAGAGTAGACAGGCCTGGAGTTCTTTACGTATCTTCCTGAGTTCAAATCTGGCCTCAGATACTTACCAGCTATGTAACCCTGGGCAAGTCACTCAACCCTGTTTGCCTTACTTTCCTCATCTGGAAAATGAGCTGGAGAAAGAAATGGTAAACCTCTCCAGTATCTTTGCAAGATAATCCCAAGATGAGGTCACAGAGAGTCAGAGAGGACAGAACAACAATTGTCGTGTGAGTGGTGGGTAAGCTGTTTCCCTCAAGGCTTTACCATGAGTATAATAAGCGCAGAGAATCACCAAGGGGCAGAGATGGGGGTGGAAGGGCAAAGAGGAAACATTTGCTCATAAGAGTGGTCTGCTAAGCACAGAACTTTAGGCATGCAAATTCAGTTCAATCAATGGGCCATAATAGCTCTTATAATATATGTTATTCCAGACTGCTTAGCCCAAATTATCTTGTGTCTATTTTTCCATTTTCATCATCAGAAAACTCTACCCTCAGTCCTTATTTCCCGTTGATGAATTTCCTTGGAATAATCAAACCTCCATCTTGAGACCTTCCCCATTTCAATTGTTAGGTGTATTTCTAGCCACACTGTGGTGGGGAGGTTATAACACTATTCTTATCAGTTTTTTCCCCTTATCTAGAGTAGCAGATTTGGATTTTATATAAAGAAAATGCTAAGAGCTATACAAGAATGAAATGGACTGCCTTGGAGGCTCATAGATTCCCCCTCCATAGACGACATTGAATACATTCTGGATGATAACTTGCTCAAGCCTCCTTCAAATGGGATTTCTGTTTCAGGTAAGACTTGGATTAAATAACCTTCAAGATCCTTTCCAACACTAAGATTCTGTAATTCTGCAAGTCCATTTTGACACCAATATGAACTTCATTTTCCTTCTAAATTTCAAAGACAATGAGATAGGATGTGTTTCCAGAGATGATAAGCTCTGAAGAAGAAGAAGACGGTCTGCCAGGGCATAGGTACCAGTGAGCTACCAATATTCTATAAACCACAAGAAGCTCATACCGCTGTAGTCCCTTAATTTACATAATGTCCTTGTATCTCTAGTTTAGTTGTTTTGGTCTTGTCTGACTTTTCATCATTCCATTTGGGGTTTTCTTAGCAAAGATGCTACAGTGGTTAGCCATTTCCTTCTACAGATTATTTCCCAGATGAGGAAACTGAGGCAAACAGGACAGAGTGACTCGCCCAGGGTCACATAGTTAGAAAGTGTCTGAAACCAGATTTGAACTCAGGAAGATGAGTCTTCCTGACTCTGGGCTCAGCACTTTGTGCACTATGGTGCCACCTAGCGGCCCCTACAAATACCCCTATAAAACTAGCTGTAAGAAATCTTTTTTATAAAGTGCTTTTCTCTTAGTATCTCTATAAAGTAGAGGAAATACAGACCAAATAAATCCTGGCAGGCCTTACTTTAATTCTTATTCTTGATAGTAAGTCTGGTCTTAGATGGAGGCTATGTCTTCCCTTTAGTGTTCTAGGAGTATCTCTGAATGTCTGGAGGTATCTTTTTAAGGCTGTGGATTCTACTTCTCATTCCAGTATCTCTCCAGTATCAATTGTGAGTGATGAGTACTATTTAACCAAGTAACCTCAATTAGCTTTTAACAAAGTGATACTTACTGGAACCATAGAGCAAAAAGAAGAGTACAAATTCTCCTTCCCCTACCTTCCAGTTGAGGATATACTCTCCTCTCCACCACTTCAAGTCTAGGAAGAGTGGGCTTCAATTTAAAGCAGTTGCCACCAAGTTAATAAAGTCACTCCCAAGTCTGCAGAAACCAGGTTATCAAGGGGTTTCTTGGCCAGGTCAAGAGCACTGCTTGAGCTTCATTCCTTGCTAGGCATGACTCCCTGCAAACTCTAGCATGGAATCTAGCTCTCCCTACCTAGAAAAGCTCACAAAGTTTCAGCCTAATCTACTCTGTCTCTGATATACCATCAACCAAGAGAGGAAGTAATAGAAAGAACAGGAAACAACAGCAAGACCACATACCCATGTAGACCTAGTCAGTCAAAGTAGGCAACTGGTCCTCTCCCCATCTGGATGTCTATTGAAGTTATTAACTTCCCACTAGCAACAGAGAAAAGAGACTGAGTTGCCTTAGGGGAATCTTTCTTATGCACACCCAGTTTCAGCTACCCAGCTAATCAAAAAGTATAAAGTAAGCCAATAGGAAACATTCACAGAACCTATGTGTTCTAATGTCAACATGGGGTATTAGAAAACACTAAGCAAACTGCTCATGCTCATAAGCACTAGGATATCATCAGCCAATCAATCCCCTTTTACCCAAGAATTATAATCTCCTTTGGAAGAAGAGGTAAGAGAGCAGCTGGGTGGTGCAGCAGATAGAGCACCAGTACAAGAGTCAGGAGGACCTGAGTTCAAATCTCACCCTCAGACACTTGACATTCACTAGCTGTGTGACCTTGGACAAGTCACTTAACCCCAATTGCCTCATCCTGGGTCATCTCCAGTCATTCTGATGAATATCTGGTCACTGGATTCAGATGGCTCTGGAGGAGAAGTGAGGCTGGTGACCTGCACAGCCCTCCCTCACTCAAAGCAAAGTCAAATGCAAATCATGTCATTATTTCTCTGATAGCATGGTCTTCTTCAGCAACGAAGGATGAACATATACACACGCACAAATGAGGCCCACAGAGGTTAAATTCAGGATAAAACCTGTAGATGTTGTAGCTAGACTTTGACTCCAAACTCACCCTTCAAGCCATCCTCCATTTTTTTTTTTTTGGTATGAATATATGATTTCATTTGTGTAGAGAAATCCCAGCAAAGAAATTTCCTCTCAATGCAGATATACAACTGAAACACAACATATAGTCTTAGAGACTGCCTGAGCCACTGGCTGACTTAGTAGCCAGCCCAAGTTGACTGAATATGTCTCAGAGGCAGGATTCTAACCCAGGTTTTTCTGAAACCAAAGTACATTCTCTATTATGCCACACTGCCTCCCTACTAGAAAATTGAAGAAATGTTATTAATTACCTAATATGTGTCAAGAGAGATGGTACAGAGGAAAAAGAATTAGCCTCAGAGACTGGCAGTACAAGCCTAAAAAAGTCACTTAAACCTCCACCTACTTTAGGTCATTGTTGTCAAACTCACAAAGAAACAGGTCCCCAGAACCATACATAAGTGGTTTATGTATACTGGCAGCATATTTGATTTAGAAAACCACACATTAATGTTCCATATATTTTATTGGATTTTGGTTATTTTATCTTTTATACAGTATCCCAAAAGTCTTAGGGCAGGGCTAGGGCTAGAAAGATAAAAACAGAACTAGGTAAATCCTAGTTCTAGATTTACCTTCAAGGTGCTTATGTTCTACTAAGAGAAACCACATGTTCACAGATAAGCAAATCCAATCCAACGTAAACTGAACACAAAGTAATTTCAGGGATTATGAGAGAATGCTAGTCACTGAGGAGAATAGGAAAGGCCTTGGGTATGAGACTGCGCTTAAAATCAACCTTGAATGGAGATAGGTAGAAAGTTTTGCATATAATAAAGTTAGTGGAATAAATCAATCTGAAACCAGTGAAAAAGATCACCATTTTTCCTCTGAGTATATGAGTTTAGGCAAGAAAAATAGAATGTATAGCTATATTCAGTCATTTTTCTCTGACAGGTCAATCCATCAACCAAAACACATTTATTAAGTGCCTACTCTGTGTTAGGCACCGTACTAAGCAATGAGGATGCAAAAAGAGACGAAAAATCAGTTGCAGTCTAAGGGACAGGAAGGAAAACATTTAAGTCCCCAGTTTTTAATTCAATAACAATTTAAGGATTCCAAGTGGTTGAGATGCTTTTTTCTTTTCTTTTAAACATGGCTCTTAACTTTCCCAGCTGTTTGTTTTCTTCCCTCCTGGAATGTATAGGATACCCACGAAGATTAATTAGTTCAAATGCAATGCCATTTCTATAAGTACACCTCATTTTTCACCTTCACTTATGGTCTGTCACCTGCTTGGGGCAATAGCTAAGGAAATGAAGGCCAATAACGCTTGGATCCACCTGAGAGCCTTTAAAATCCTGCTGGGTCTTTGTGGGCCAGAATACTCGGGAGTCACTTGTTGCCAAATACTAGGAAGAATTGGGAGGCCATTCTCCCCAAACGGTGCCAAGTTGCACCTGAGTGATAGCTGAGCTAAAGGAGAAATGTCATCATAGTTACTGAGCTCTGGAGTCATTTACTGAAGCACGCTGTAAAAAAAAATTTAAATCAATGTTTAGGTGAATTAAAAAGCTGCAATGTCTGATATTTTTATAAATATATGTTACATATAATAGTAGCATTGTTTAATGGAAAGGCGCTGGATTTGGTGTCACCTTGGCTGGAATGGTGCCTTAATTCTTCTGCATACTAGCTGTATGACCCCAGCATAGTCACTTCAGGGATACACTTTCCTTATTTGTCAGATGGAAGAACTGGATTAAGATTTCACACATACACAAACACACACATATATATATATTTTATATATATATATGTGTGTGTGTGTGTGTGTGTGAGTGTGAGTGTGTGTGTGTATGTATGTATGTGTGTGTATACACACACACACACACACACACACACACATATATGTATACGGGGGGGAGGGTGGAGAAGGGGAGAGAGTCCTTTCCAGATCTAATATCTATTAATGTTTTTTAATCATAATGCGAACAGCTAATGATATGTTGCACCAGCTTGATCAAGGCTTCAGATAGCTCTCTTGGAGTTGAAGAAATAGGGACCCTAGGTAAAGGTCTGGGCTTGTCTAAAGCTGGAGAAAATGGTACCTTAGGCAAAGTCCTATTGTCAAGCCCACTAGGGTTTCTGATACCACACTCAAAGCTAAATGAACTAAGGTCATAGAAACCAGAGTGGGTATAGAATCCAAGATTCACGTATGGGATACATTCTGGGTATGTCTCATCCTCAGCTTCCATGGGATGTAACTCCTGTTGTGGTGCCATGTCTGAGCTCAGTCTTAGGATACAGTGCCTGAACTCCCCACCAACCCTGTCCCCATTTGCCTCCTGGTGTTAGGAGAGGGAATGGCAGCACCAGGGCCAGTCTCCATACATCAATCTACCATCATAGGACATTGGAAACCACCCACAGGTATTTCCCTAGCAGTAGGACTAGTAAAGATAGATAGATAGATAGATAGATAGATAGATAGATAGATAGATAGATAGATAGATAGATAGATAGACAGACAGATAGATAGATAGATAGATGATAGATAGAAAGATGATAGAGAGATGTATATACACACAAGTGTATACACTATACATATATGTATGTATATATGTAGGTATATATGTATACACATATATACCCACACATATATATGCATATGTGTGTATATAATATATGTGTGCACATGCATATATATGTACATATACACATGCACATATATATCTATATATCTTCTGTCCCTTTAATCCTAGTGATTCAGAGTCTCATCCTTCTTTCTTTATGTATATTCTTAAACACAACTGATCCATTCTATTACTCCCCAGACACTTTGCTTCTTTGAGGTCCCTTTCCATTATACCCTTTGGAAATGTTACTTAATCATTAACATTCCTCTCGTAGACCCCAAAGCAATCAAAGAAAAATAGAAAAAGACTCACAAGTATGAAAATACTTATGGCAGCTCTTTTTGGGGTAGCAAAGAACCAGGATGAATGCCTATGCACCAGTGAATGGCTGAATAAGCTAGGGTATATGATTGCAATGGACTAGTGTTAAACCATAAGAAAAATGAAAGGGTCTGTTTCGTGGAAACCTGAGAAAACATCTATGCACTGATGCACAGTGAAGTGAGCAAAACCAGAAGTATAATTTATACAATTTGCATAATTTGTACAATAATAACAAAATTGTAAAGACAAACAACTTTAAAAGTTAAAAAATGTGGCCCAAAAGATCGATGATGAACCCTGCTGCCCAGTTCCTGAGAGAGAGGTGGTGGACTCAGGATGCAGAATGGGTCATACATTCTTATCGTAACACATGTGGAAATTTTGTTAGTATAACTATTCATACTTGATACAAAGGTTTTGTTATTCTTTTTTTCTCCAAGGGGGAAAGGAAAAGGATATTAGAGGGAAAAATAAATACTTGTTAATTGAAAAAAAGTGAAACTGAATAAAAATTGTGTTTAAAAAAATCATCCACACACTTCCTTCATCCTTGGATTCTTATCACACTCCCTCATCTTTTTGTACTCACAGAAACCTGGCTCTCTCTGAATGATGCTACATTATCCATAGCTATCCTTTTCTGCACTATTTCTGGCTCCTTCTTTCATGTCCCACAACATGCTGAGCCAAGAGGAAGAGTTGACGTACTGATTGTTCCCCATCATTGTTTTCAGACACTTTCTCTGTCATCATTATTTAATAAACTATCCTCTTTCAAGAATCACCTCATCCAATTATTTCACCGCCTTTCCTGATAATCCAACCCCTGTACATATATATCAAAGAACTTCAAGAAAAATGTTGCTATCTTCCTAAATACCCTAGTGTCTTTGTTCCACTTCCATAATCTATGGCGTCACTCTACCTCACCTACCTTAATTTTTTTCTTTTTTCTAATTGAAGCAGCCATCCCTTGACTCATTTCTTAAAGAAGCCTATTTGCTGAATGGGCATTACCTCACTCTAAGTGAGTACCTAAAAAGGTCTTAGCCTAAAAGGGTCAGGATGTCCCATTGCATCATCTCCAGTTGCCCTGATGAATATCTGGTCACTGAATCCAGATGGCTCAGGAGAAGAAAGTGAGGCTAATGACCTTGCACAGCCCTCCCTCACTCAAATCAAAGTCAACTGAAAGTCATTTCATCATCTCCCTGACGTTATGGTCCTCTTCGAAAATGAAGGACAAACACAACAACTTCACCTACCCATAGTCATGGTTATACTTAGATACAAATGTTGTTTATAACTGATCTTCCTTTATTATCTCGAACTATCAAGTTCTCCTCCCTGATCTTACTTCACTGCCTCTGCATTTTTACTTTGGCCTCACTTTCTATATCCCTGTCTTCATCTTCATCACAACCACCCCCATCTCTCTGAATTCCTGTTCTTATTTCCTCCCTTAGTACATTGGATTCTACATCAAACCAATTCAGCTGTGTATCGCCCCCTCCCACCAATGCCAGTCATATGTTTCAAATCTCAAACCGTGGATTATCCTCATCCAAAGCATTCTCTACTTCTGCTTCTGAACTTCTGAATACTGTTGGAGGACATCACACCATTGTGCTGAATGAGTCCACTACAAATTTATGTCAATATCCATTAGACCTTCATTGCTGCAGGTGATCCATTTATCCTTCCTTGTTTAATTCTATCACCCCTTCCTCTGTAGTTGTTCCTTGCTGTTTCTTATTTCTTCAAATGACCGGCAATTTTTTTACCCCATCTCTTTGAGCAGATGCTCTTTTCTGAAAAAAATGGAGGTCATCTGTAGTGACTTCGCTCATGACTATACTCTCCATGGCTAAAAACATCACTACATTGTGAAATCTGGTCTCTGAAGAAGAGATGGTCCCTCTCTGTGCCAAGGTCTACTTGTGCTCTCATTCTCATATACTTTTATATTCTCTGGGTTCTTTCCCTATCCCTAATTCCTCCCTCCTCCCCTCTCATGTTCCATCCTTCCCTAGTACCTTCAGAAATAATAAACCTATGCTGTCCTGGAAAATTAAATCATCTGTTAACCTTGCCATGCCCTTAACTTATTTTTTTAGTTCTCTTTGCCCTTCCATGGCTAGATACCTAGAGACAATCTTTTATTTTTCTACTTCTTCACTTCTGAATTACCAACTCATTTCTCAATTCATAAATGTAGGTCTTCTTTTCCAACCACTCAAAACTATTGTCTCCAACATTACCAGTAATTTCTCAGTCACTAAATCTGATGATCTTTTCTCAAGTCTCATCTTTCTCTACCTCTCTGTTGTTATTGACCCTGTTGATCACCACTCTCCCTGGATACTAGGTCTTTCTTTGGCCTCGGTGACACTAGTCTCTTCTTATTGATTTCCTGTTTTTCTGATCACTGCTTCTTAGTGTCCTTTGCTGAATCATTATCTTGCTTCTTTAATATGGACACTCGCAGGACTCTGTGCTGACTGTATTTTCTGTCTCAACGGTCTCTTCTTTGGAAATCTCCTCTGTAGGTTACAAATGCCACTTCTTTGCAAAAGACTTTTGTTGCTGAATCATTTCAGGTATGTCTGACTCTCCTTGAGGCCATTTGGAGTTTTCTTGGCAAAGATACTGAAACAGTTTGCCATTTCCTTCTCTAGCTCATTTTGCAGATGAGGAACTGAAACAAACAGGTTGAGTGACTTCCCCAGGGTCACACAGCTCGTCAGTGTCTGAAGCTGGATTTGAATTCAATTTCTTTTGACTCCAGGGCCAGAGTGCAATCAACTGACCCACCCATCTGCCTTTGCAGATGACCCGCAAATCTAAATATCCAGCTCTAAACTTTCTTCTGAGCTCCCTTTTTCTACTGGCCAACTTTCTGCTGACCATTTCCTAGATAACCCATAAACCATCAAAAACTCAATATAGCTAAAATGGAACTCATTTTCTCATCCCCATGCCCGATCCTTCTCCAAATGTCCTCATTTCCATCGAAGACGGTACCATCCTTCCATTCACTCAGATTCATAACCTTTGAGTCATTGCTGACTCTTCTTTCTCCCTCAACCCCTGTTATCCACCTGCTGCTATGCCCTATCAATTCCAGCTTCATATCATCTTATAACTATCACCTTCTCTCCACTCAGTTAGACATTTCCACATTTTTCCTTTTAGCACTTCTTTCCTAGACTACTTTATTAGCCTTCTAATTGCCCTAAGAGCAGTGTCTGCCCTCTCAAATCCAACCTCCACACAGCTGCCATAATAATCTGAAAGTACAGGTCTGATCATGCCATTCCCCTGCTCAAAGGCTTTCAATAGTTTTTTAGTCTGTTTCATACTCATGTGGTACAATTAAAAGAACCATGCCTTTTGGACCTGGGTTCAAATCCCAATTCTGCCACTTGTATCCTCTGTGACCTTTAACAAGGCACATAGCTTATCAGTTTCCACATCTGTAAAATGGGGGGGGGGGGTTCAAGACAATGTTCCCTTCTAGTTCTAGAGCTGTTATCCTTTTTTTTTTAGGCTGACTTTATACAACTCCCTTTTATCAACCTTATGTTCCAACGAAACTTGACTATTAGTTGTTCCTAGAATTTGGCATTCCACTTCCTGCTGCCATATATTTATCTAAGATGTCATCCCATGCCTAGAAGCCTCCCTCATCTTACTTCCTCAGAATCCTTGTCTTCCTCAAAGGCTCAGTTCAGTGAAGCATCCTTAGTGAAGCTGCTCCAGATGCCCCCAACTGATAATGCTCTGGCCTTTCTCAATTTTGCTTGTACTATCCTCACTTGATTATCATTTGGTCTCCCATTCTTGCTCCCAGTAGAGGTAGAAAGACGTGTTTTGTTTTGAACTCTGTATCCCCAGCACCTTCCATTACACCTTGCACATAGTAAGTGCTGAATAAATAGCCTTCAATTAAAGCATCTGAAAGTCTTCACAAATGACACACCTTCTCCTCTACCTCTAATGATTTGGGTAAAGGCCAACCTCACAGCTATAGCAGAGCTGCTAAGCGTCCCCTTCAAAGTCCCTGCTATGTTTGGAATTCTAGAATAAGAAAAACCAGCCTCTCTGAAATTATGATGTCAGTGTGACAATTAGAGAAAAATTATCATCAAAGGATTCCCACATGACTCCTGGTTCTTCAAGACTTTGGCACCCTCTAGTGCATGATGAATTTAGGTGCTGCCCAATTCCACATGATCTTGGAACTCCTGGGAAGTGTCTGTCTTATGGACAGACATATCATGTGTGTACAAATGTGTACTCTGCCTACACAATGAAGAAGTGTTTTTAGTTTTGGTTTGGTTTTAAGGCTTGTTGTGTTTTGGGGCAGCTAGTTGGTACAGTGAGTAGAACATTCATCCTGGAATCAGGAGGACCTGAGTTCAAATCCAACCTCAGATACTTACTTCACTTAACCTTGTTTGCCTCAGTTTTTTCATCTATAAAATGAGCTGGCGAAGGAAAAGGCAAACCATTCCAGTATCTTCGACAAGGACACTCTTGAGATGACTGAGCAACAACATAATTGCCTTTTTGAGAAAAGACCTTACCAGATCAATTATGAGGTCTTTACTGAGGCCTCAAGGTGAGTTTAGCCTGTGTTCTGCATCATTATCTACACTAGCATCGTTCATTAAGTAGCACTCTCCCTAGTCATAAAGTAGGTTAAGCCACCAAAACAAACATGGAATCCACCTCATAGAAGTCCACAGTCCAAAAGGGAAATATCACTTCACATCAGGATCCAAAGGACCCAGAGGAGTGGAATGAAGAAGGTTCCAGGTTTAAGTAGAAACATAGGAGTTCAAACCTCAGCTCTGACATTTTTTACCTGTGTAACCTTTGGCAAGTCACTTACTTCCCCAAACTCAGTTTCCTCACCTGGAAAATGAAAGGATTGGACTAAAAGATATCTAATATCCCTTCTACTTCCAAATGCTATGATCCCCAAGTAATAAGCAGGGCATCTAGGGGGTGCAGTGTGTATAGCTCTGTATGTGGAGTCAGGAAGACCTGAGTATGAATCTGGCCTCAGACACTTCCTACCTATGTGACCCGAAGCAAATCACTTAACCTCTATCTGCCTCAGTTTCCGCATCTGTAAAATGAACCAGAGAAGGAACCACTCCAGTATCTTTGCCAAGAAAATCCCAAATGGGATCATGAAAAGTTGGACATGACAGAAAAACGATTGAACAACAATAAAAGTTATAGACCCCTGAGTACCAAACAAATGCCTTAATCAATGGATACCATTAATTTATGCATGTAAAGAAGTAAGTGTGTGAAGGGGGAAGGATGCTCGAAGAGGGAATTGGGAGAGTTTAGGCAGGGAGACTCTGGGGAAGGTCATGAAGCAGCTAAATGATATAGTAGATAGAGAGCTAGACATGGAGTCAGGAAGACTTGAATTCAAATCCAGCCTTAGATACTAGATGTAAGATTCTGGGCAAGTCATCTTACTATTGTCTGTCTCAGTCTCCTGAACTATAAAATGGACATAATAATAATATCTTCTAGTTCTACTACCTAAATGCTAACTGTTATTTTTAGCACTTCACTTCTAGCTTGCCACAAAAGATCATACGGATTTCAAGATCTATTTGAATGACGGGTGCTGTTTGTCAAATAAAGGAAAGGGAAGGGTACAGGAGAGAGATCGTGACCTAGTAGATAATAATGATAAAAACGAGCATTCATATATCATTTTAAAGTTTGCAAGACATCTTACATAAATATATAAACAGATAAATAAATGTATATGTTATATGAATTTAAACCTCACAACAACCCGATAAGGAAGGTGATGTTTATTATCTTCATTTTACAGATAGGCAAAGTGAGGCATAGACAAGGTAAATGACTTGCCCACGGTCTCACAGCTAGTAAGTACCTGAGGCTGGATTGGAATTCAGGTTTTCCAGAGTATAAGCCCACTCACTCAATCCACTTTTGTTGGACTTTAAGTCAGGAAGCCCTAGGATGAAATCATATCTCAGAGATACTTAAGATCATAGATTCAAGCTAGGAGAGATCTCTGAGGCCATCTAGTCTTACCCCTTTGGTTTACAAATCAGGACACTGAATTCCAGTGAAGTTAGGTAGCTTGAGTAAGCACAGAGGAAAGATTATTAACTCTATAACCCTCAGCAGGTCATTCAATTTCTTTTAGTCTGTTTCCTCATCTTTAAAACTGGATATAATAAGACTTGTGGTGCTTCTCTCACCAGGCTATTATGGGATTCAAGTGGGGTCATGGATGCAAAGTGTTTTGCAAACCTTAAATCAATGGTAGCTATTGTTACTATGGGGGGGAGACATGAGATATTCTTTTTAAATTCTTTGGAAAGCTTTCATTTCCTTTCCCTGCTGCTTCTGAGAGCATCAGGCCTATTGCAGAAATATTTTGTTGTTGCTTCTGCCCTCTTTATCTGAGTGGAGGTTAGAGGTGGTAGGGACAGGTAGGAGTGGAGTAGAGGAGAGGGGAAGGAATATTTTATGTTCACTTTTCTTATCTGCTTCAAGTCCTGCTTAATGGGGGGGAGAGAAAAAAAAGAGGGAGAGAAGGAGAGGGGAGGGGGGAGGAGAAAGAGGGAAGGGGGAAGAAAAGGGAGGAAAGAGAGAGAGAGAGATTGTTCAAAAAGGTGCACCTCAGTCTGAGTAGTACATATCTTTCATTCTAAGATTGATTCACATAAAATTTTAGAGTAAAAAGACACCTTTGAGGTTGCCTAGTCCAATCTCCTGCCTAAAGCACAACTTTTCTCTATAACAGCCTAGACAAGTGGTCTTTCACTCTATTTGAAAAATACCACTGATTGAAGATACCTCGTCTCCCAAAACACCCCATTCTCCTAGGGGTCAACTCTATTTATAAGGAAGATTTTCCTTCCATGAACAAGAAGGCCAGTGAGATAATCTCCAGCTCTCAGACTATGTGATTTTGTCACTTGAGGTCCAGCTCTCTGAGCTGCTCATTGGGCAGAGTCAGTTCTACCATCTGGGGCCAAGAGAAGCACATTTCATCCCCCTGCCATACCCTTCTAATACTTGAATACTATTATTATCATGCCCCTCTCTCCTCCACCTTACACAACACTTCACAACACACCACTCCAGGCTGTATAGCTCCAACTCCTCCAACAAACCCTCAGATGGCATGTCCTTCGGCAACCCAATCACCCTCCTATGAACAGCAAACATTTTGACCAGTTCAATGGCAAAGGACTGAAAGTTCTGTACATTTGAAAATAAGACTTAAGGGCCCCAACCAGCATGGCACTTTCCAGAGCCCCATTATATTCTGTAGTCACGTAAATAATAATATCATTTTTGTTTCTGTCATCAGTCCTCAGTTTTCAAAGGGATCAGTGACATCATGGGTGATGTCATGACTTGCTCATTAGTTGGATCTAAGTGAAGCAGAGTTGCAAAAAGTTGTCAGTCACATTGTCTTTTAGAGTCATCAAAGTCCAGTGGCAGGACAAATAATAGTTATAATAATGATATAGAGCACTTTTAGCCCTTTAAAGTATTTGTTGTTCAGTCATCTTCAGTCATGCTCAGCTCTTCTTGACCCCTTTTGGGGTATTCTTGGCAAAGATGTTGGAGTGGTTTGCCATTTCCTTTTCCAAGTCATTTTACAGATGAGGAAACTGAGGCAAACAGGATCAAGGGACTTGCCCAGGGTCACATAGTTAGGAAGTGTCTGAGGCTGGAATTCAACTCATGAAGATGAGTCTTCCCAACTCCAGGCCCAGTGTTCTAGCCATTGTGCCACCTAGCTGCCTCCTTTAAGGCATGACAAAGTACCTAACAAACGTTATTTCATTTGATCCTCCCTATCATTATAACATATCTTTATGAACAGCAGAATCGCACAGTAGAAAGAATTTGGAGTCAGAAGAGCCTTCCATTTGGATCGTGTTTGATATGCTCACCAGTTCTCAAACATTGGACAGACTCTAAACATCAGTGTCCCATACTCGGCAGATTGGTGAGTTGCCTTGTGCATTTATATTTCAGCTAGCCATGCTTTACTTAAGTCTCCTGCCTTCTTTACATCAGCAGCCTTGTTGATTCATATCATACTCTCCTCTCTCTGACCCACTGTTTCTCCCAACCCTAACCAAACCAATATTATTATTGCTACTAGAAAGGATATGTCAATATACTCCCTTTGGCTCCACTCGGCATCCCTTTAACTTTCCAAACCAACATATCTGCCCTGGCTACCACTCACCTACATATGCTATTTCCCCTAATAGCATGGAAGCTCTTTAAGAACAGAGACTATTTTTTGGTTTTGTATCTGTAAAACTTGATGCATAGTAAGCTTAATAAGTGAAGATTTTTTTCTATCCTTCTATCCATTTATTCATTCACAGATAAAATAGTACCATTACTACTTACCACAGAAAGTTTTTGAGAGGATAATGGATATAAAGTACTTTATAAATGTCAGGGAGAGCTAGCTGGTATGATTCATAGGGTACTGGATTTGGGGTCAAACATATGTGCAGAACGTAGAGCTATGCACTTGGAGGATGTGCAAATGTATCCCATGGCTCAGAACTACAACTCTGAGCCTACATGGAATTGGTTGTCTTAAAGATTTCTTAATAATGACTCAGCACTCATCCCCAGCTCTGGCCCTGGGAATATCTAAATTTAGCTTATTTCTACAGTAACTCTTCACTAAGGGTCTTCAATTCTCCTACAAACATCAGGCTAATAACAGCTATTTAAACACGAAACTGGTTTATTAAAAGGCATGCGAAGAAGAGAAAAGGGATTCATATGTAAGACCTATTAGCAAGAGAATAATTATAACCCACCTGCTGGTGAATGTTTTTTTTTCTTCCTCTCCACCCCTACTTGGAAAGAGGTTGAGTCATGGTTGTCACAGGACTAATTGCCCAAATGAGTCAGGTCCTAGTCCTCACACCTATTCATTTTCAGCTATCCCATGTCTCTCTGGGGGTCTGTGTTCTCTCCCCTCTTTAGGTACATTCCCTCAGGCTATATCCCTCCTGCTCTTACTGTACCTACATACTGCTCGGCCACACTTTCCATGGTGCCCGCAAGATTTCCATGTTTCTTACAACTTGGAAAGTCTTAAAATGTGCCCTAGGGATTTTCTTCTATCTTTTACATGGCAGGATTAAAAGGCAGCACAAATTCCCTCAGGATTCCTCATACTTTTAAAACACAAATTTTCCCTGTACCTGCCCCTTCAAAAAGCTTAAAGATGGGTGTCTGCCCTCGATGTTCTTACTTGAGGCTGAGAAGGTCTGTCCAGGTTTTCATGTGGGAGAGGCATTGTCCTTTTTTAGAAGCTAGGAGCTAGGAGCAGTGATTAGAAGTTGCAGAGAAGTAACTTCAGGCTTGAAAAGAGGAGAAAAACTACCTTACAATTAGTTTTCCAAAAGTAGAATGATCTGTCTCAGGAGGTAGTCACCTTCCTCCAAGGAGGGATGTTTACTTGCCAGATATGTTGTAGAAAGGAATATTTTCTGAGCATGAGTTTAACTCAGAGACCACTGAAGTGCTGGTTGATCTCCAAAATTCTGTGAGTCTGTGATTTTGGTCCCCTTCTCAAAGGAGCATTGCCTCAGAAAGGCAACCTGCAAGATCCTTTGCCATTTCTCCATGTGACGAGAACATACAGGCCAGGCTAATGGAAAAATCTTCAGATAGCGTTGAGGGCAATGAGTCAAGAGCAATCATTATGTAATTCTCTTTCTATTACTGCTATCTCTGAATGCCTAAACTGGGAAAGAGGTCACGTTGCCAACAATTCTCATTGCTGATACTTTGGTACATAATTGTAGTAGGCACTTAATAAATGTTTATTGATTGAGTGAGTGAGTGATTGATGTTACCACAGGAGGCAATGAAGCCTTTAGCATTAGAAGGCAGAGGGACAAATAGACAATTTCACACCAGCCATGCTTTTGGCTCACTTCAATTCAAAAGCTGCTGCCTTCATCATACCAATTGTCATCTGATCTCGGATGCTAAGCAGGGTTGGCAGGAGAATACTGGGTGCTATATCTGTAGTTAGCTGTTGTGGCTAAGAGTGCTGGATTTGGGGACAGAAAGATCTGTGTCCAAACCCTTCCTCAGACATAGTTAGATGTGTGGCTCCTGAATAAGTCTCATAACCTATCTGGACTTCAGTTTTCTCATTTGTAAAATGAAGTGACTAGACTCAGTGGCCTCTAAGATATTTTCCAATTCTAAATCTCCAGTCCTACTATCGACAAGCATTTACTATTGTTCAGCTGTGTCCATTTGGGGTTTTCTTGGCAAAGAGGCTGGAGTGGTTTGCCATTTTCTTTTCTAGCTCATTTTACAGATAAGGAAACTGAAGCAAACAGAGTTTAAATGACTCTCCCAGGGTCACATAGCTAGTAAATGTCTGAGGTCCGATTTGAACTCAAAAGGATGAGTCTTCCTGCCTCCAGGTCCAGCAGTCTATGCATTATGGCATCACCTAACTGATCAAGCATTTACTAAGGATGTGCTATTGAGACCTTGCTCCCTCTAAGGCTTATTTGCCTCACATCAATTACTCTAGGGCAAGCACTTTTCTTTTTTTTTTCACCCCAATTCTTAGAACAGTGGTTTGTACAAAGTATGCCCTTAATAAATGCTTGTTAAATAACTTTTTTCACTGATATTAACGAGAAGCCTGCTGTCTTCCAGAGTATTTATCCAGGACATAGCAGAGAAGCTCAATAGTAGTACTTTCAGAAGGCAGATAGAGCACTGGGTTTGGAATCAGAAAGACTCACATTTATGAGTTCAAATCCAACCTCAGACCTAGCTGTGTGACCCTGGGCAAGTCACTTTATCCTATTTGCCTCAGTTTCCTCATCTATAAAGTAAGCTGTAGAAGGAAATGTAAAACCACTTCAGTGTCTCAGCCAAGAAAACCCTAAACGGGGTCACAAAGAATTGGACACAACAGCAGGACAACAAATTGTCAAAGCATCGTTCTAGATACCCATGATACAAAGATTAAAGAAACAGACAAAAAAAACCCAAAACACTGTCCTTATCTTCAAGAAACTGACTTTCTACTTGAATGGTGGCTCAGAAGGCTATGACATGCTTAGAATTAAGGTACAAAGGGACATAAAGTGAAAGGTATAAGCAGGCAGTCCAGACAAAAGTATCCTGGGAGAGCAAATATTCTCTCAATGTGAGCTTAAATCTCTTGTGGAGACTGGTTCTCTGAAGAGAGGAGAAAAAAAGAAATTTACATGATAACTTTATTATAAATTTAAAAGGAATAGCACATTATACATAATAGATTTGCAGCTTCATGTGCAATCATCCTTTTTATTATACCATGTTATGGAAATTCT
This sequence comes from Notamacropus eugenii, assembly GCF_028372415.1. Taxonomy (NCBI): domain Eukaryota; kingdom Metazoa; phylum Chordata; class Mammalia; order Diprotodontia; family Macropodidae; genus Notamacropus; species Notamacropus eugenii. The sequence continues at coordinate 480,121,192 of NC_092873.1, read as the reverse complement.
TGTTTTATTCCATAAATTTAAAATAAAATAAAAACATTTGAAATACAAGTCCCATTCTGAACAGCCTGTCCTCAGACCTAAGACACAAATCACTTCAGCTTTCAAGCTAGGTTTGTCAAAGACAAAAAGCACCATCAGTCCGCTCCTGATGACAGCCTGCTTTCTCTCAGAGTCTGGTAACACCAAATTCCTAGTTTTCTCTCTCACCTGCTGCCTTTGGCTCTTCTGATAGGTACTTTGGGAGGCAGATCTCGTAGGGTGAATAATTATTTTTATTAATATACATAGACTCCCTGCTAGCAGATCACGTTTCTACAGTGCCCCCCTGTGCAGTAGAAAGCCATAAGCTAGTTTGCCATTATTTCTTTTTATGATCACTGCCAGAATTTACAGATATCAGGAATGTGTGTATGTGTATGCTGCTGTTTTATTTTGCTAGTTTCTTTTTTAATCAGTTTGGTCAGAGGAAAGCTGTATCAAATGAGACTAGGCTCAGTGGGTTTAGACACAAAAGCAGTTTTTAAGATTGTTTTGTCCGATCCCCTCTCTAGATAGATGAGGAAACTGAGTCATGGTGACATTAGAGCACAGCAATACTGAGAAACAGAGCTGAGATTTGAGTTCAGCTCTCTGATTTCAGTTCTACTACCTTGCCACCTCCAAGGGTTCACATGTTTTTATGTTTTATGAGCCCCTTTGGCAACAGTCTGGTGAAGCCTGTGGACCCATTCTCAGAATAAAGCTTTTAAATGTCAAAAATAAATTACCAAGGATTACCAAGGAAAGCAGTCATATTGAAAAAGAGTTTTCAAATATTAAATAGAAGTTCATAGATCCCAGGTTAAGAACTCCTACAACTATGCCATGGAAACTAGAAGGTTAAGAGCCAGATATTGGATTTTCACTGGGCCTAGTACTTGATTCTCATTCATCAGGGACCACACTTGTTTCTCTAAGGCCTTGGGGCTTATTGGCAGCTGTGATTGTGACAGACATATGTAAGCAGGCTGCAAGCTTTTATCATGTCCTAAAGTATGCTAACACCCCAGATTCATAAGTTGTCAATGCTTATGTGAGCATTTTAATTAATATAGTCTGATGGTGATGATGGATGGTGGCAGTGCTAATGATAATATACTGTCAAATGAAGTCATTCATCTTGCTAGCATTAGGTATAACTCAGGGGCACACCAGGGAATTACCCCTTGGGTGGGACCTCCAATCATCTGGCCTCCCTCCCTTTGGAGCCACCATTCCCCTAGCAAGTGATGTCCTCTTACACCATGTTCCCTTAATCCAGAACTCACTGAGGGCTATTTTGCTGCATTACCCTCCAAGATTTTTCCCTCTCTGCAAATACAATTTAAAATAATTATTAATGGACACAGCAGCAAAAGACAGGAAGTCCTGTACCTTTGAAAAGAGCAATACAAGAGCAGTGAGGTGGTGCAGTGGATAGAGCACCAGCCCTGGAATCAGGAGGACCTGAGTTCAAATTCATCCTCAGACACTTACTAGCTGTGTGACCCTGGGCAAGTCACTTAAACCTGACTGCTTCTGGAAAAGAAAGAGAAATCCTAGTCTCTACCGTGGGACTGTGCCCCAACAAATGAAGTACCACAGATAGTGACCCACATACCTTCAGTACAGCCTTGATTTCACTGGTACAACGATTTATGTTATCTTCCTGATGCAGTTACAGGACTATAGATTTAAAGCTGTAAGTGACCTTAAAAGTCATCATATCCAACTCCTGGGATAATGAGACTTGCATGACCTTTACAAGGCTGTTGTGAAGAATATATTCTATGAACCTTCAAACACTATAGACTTTCAGTTCACGTGGAGGAGGAAAAAGAAAAGGAAGATATGATAAATTATATGACCATGCATGGCTCAAAAAATGTCCCAAGAGAGACCTAGACCACTCCCCAAAAGAATAATGATTTCATCAAGGCCACATCCACTGGAGAGTTGATCAGGACAGTATAAGTATATCATACTTACAGATAAATCTTCTCCAATGGTAATCAATCTCCTTCCAGGTTAGATAGAGTCAATGTGCAGAATTAGAAGTCCAATATGCCTTCTATGAACCATCTGGGAGACTTAGAAATGCTCAGGGGACATCTCTAACTTTCTGAAGTTGATGTCATGAAAGATAACCTTAGTTTTCCCTTATAGATTCCACATTGCCAACATCAGAGATAAAAGTATAGATATAGAAGTATTGACATGGACATTGTAGATCTGATTGGTATACTGTGACATTTTTCAGATATGAGAGGAAGTGTGGAGCAGTGGAAAAAACGCTGACTTTTGAGTCAGTAATGAAATGGAAAGTCTCAGTAGGAACCCAGAAGACCTCTATGAACTGATGCAGAAATAAGTGATCAGAATAGAACAACTTACACAATAGCAACATTATAGGGAAACTTTGAAAAGAATTTTGATCAACACAATGATAAAACGTAAATCCATAAGACTGAAGATGAAGCATACTACTCACTTCCTGCCAGAGAGGTGATGGAGAGAGAGAGAGACAGAGACAGACAGACAGACAGACAGACAGACAGAGACAGAGAGACAGAGACAGAGAGAGAGACAGAGACAGAGAGAGAGAGAGAGAGAGAGACACAGAATTGGGCATGGCCAATGTGGAAAATTGTTTTGCTGAACTATGTGTATTATGAGGAGAACTTTATTTTGGTTTTGTGGGTGTTCAATAGGGGCAGGAGGAAGAAGTGGGAAGGACAAATTATAAATGAACATAAATTTAAAAAGAAGAAAGAAAAAGAAAAATCATTTTGTGTCAAAGGACCTGGTTTTGACTACTATATCTGTACAACTTATGTGGCTTTGGAAGAGTTATTTGGTATCCCTGTTTCTCAGTTTTCTCATCTATAAAATAGGTGAGTCTCACAAAATCATGAGTTCTAACGTTTTGCATGTGTCATGGATCCTTCTGGCAGTCCCTGAAACCTTCTCAGAATAATGTTTTAAGTATATAAAATAAAATTCATAGAATTACAACTTTTGTATTGAAGTACAGTTATTCCAATATTTTTAGGAACCAAAATCGCAGACCCCAGGTAAAGTGCCTGGGCAGATGATCTCTAATATCTCTTCTAGTTTTAAATTGAATTTTCTATAACCTCCACCACTAGGTTAAAGCCCTTGGATACTATTTCTTTACCCCTTCACCTTCAGCCACCCAAACCAAGGCAATGATAGCCAAGGGAGAGGTGGTTAATTTCTGATGCTTCCAAGCCTGATGAGCTCAGGCACATAGAAACACTCAACTTAGTCTTTCTCCTTCCCTTGTACTCAGAATCATACCAGTTTTGTATTGGTAGATAAGTGATAGCATTCTCATTTATGATGTGGGTTCAGCTCCTGGCCTACACTGCATCTTTTTTTTTGATTCCACAAGGAATAGCAGGGAAGAAACCAGGAAGGGTCAGTAGAGAAAGGGATCAGTAGTGGTGGTTGGGGACTCCCTGATGAGAGGAACCAGGGCATCAGAGAACTCATGCTAGAGAGAAATCTATGAAGATAAGCCTCAGGGAAGTAAGGAATGAGAAAAGTTCAGTCAGAGCTTCCCCTTCGCAGACAATTAGAGAATTCAAATGAAAGTGGAGTTTTAGAGAAAGAAAATCACTGATTTCACATAGTGGCTGTTCAAAGCCTCAGATTCTCATCTGTCACCTCTCTCTCTCAACCCCTCATACTTAGGGCAGAGGGCTTTGCCATCATTTTTCTCAGTGAATTAGAGATCTGTCTGATGAACTTGCACCCTCAATTTCTCTCCTCAGATTTTCAGAACCATCATCCATATTCTCATTTGTCATTCCACTCATAGCAGAAGAGGTGTCTTTATTCATAGACTAATAGGGTTGTAGAATCATATAGTTAGAGTTGGGATGGATCTTAGAGGTTATTAAGCCAATCTCCCCTCTCCCCACCTAATTTTACAGATGAGGAAACCAAGGCTCAGATACATGAATTGTCCATAGTCACATACCTAGTAAGTATCTGAGGTGAGATTCAAACTCATTTTCCTATCATCAAGTACCTCCATCCTAAGACTGATTCCTCTGCCTGCTCTATTGATTCCATTTCTGCCTGCTACTCTGGGACCTCACTCCCTCTAAGGTATGCTTATCCTCTTGCGTCCCACAAGTTACTCTAGATCACAAACTGTTCTTTCATTTTTTCACCCCCAATTCACAGCACAGTGCCTGGCACAAAGTAGGCTCTTAAATGCCTGTTAAATAAAATAGTTTCCCTGATGTTAACAAGACAAAAGCCTGCTGTCTTCCCAGAGCCTCTATTCAGGACATGACAGAGAAGCTCATTAATAGTGTTGCCAAAAGGCATTTAGAAAACATCACTAAGGATGACAAAGTCTTGGGTAAAGAATTGAAGACCTTAGGGAGACAGGTAGTGGTTTTCATAACTTTGCTGATTGAAATGAAAGTCTTGAGAAGAATAAAGTAGATTTGAAAAGGGAACCAGCGGCATAAAAGCAACAACATCTGAGGATCGGTTTTAGAGTTTGGGATTATGTCTTAAAATATTGGAAATACGTATTTTTGGCCAGGGATGGAGGACTCCTAAACATCAGTGGTTAAAATATGTTTGCCTGGAATATTGAGGTCTGAAATTGGAAATAAAAGGGGATGGGGGAAGGGACAGGGTAGACTGACTGCACACACTGTTTAATCTTTTTATCAAGTGACTGATAAAGGCAATGGGAGCCTATGATCTAGTTTGCTGTAGCTATTACAGTGAGTAACAATGTTTGTATCGAAAGAGACCTTGAGAGTCTATCAGAGTAGATTTAATTGAATATGATTACATTAAATAAATACAAATATATAGTCTTACATTTAGGTTCAAAAGATAAGCTTTACAAGTACAAGATAGAGAGGTATTAATGAAGGTTTGTTGATTTATTATTGGTTGGTTGATTGGTTAATACAGTATCTCTATGAGGAGAGCAATGATTGCCCAGCAGCAGGAAAAACTCTATTACGTGTAGATTCAGATCAGGTCTTGCATATTATTAGGGATAACATGACAAAAAACAATGTGAATCCTGTGCTTTTTGTCTTTAGGAGAAGACCAAGAGAATTGATTCATCCCTTTGTGCCCACTCATTCACTGGGAAAGCATTCTTGGAAAATAGGAGGGCAAAGTAACCCTAATATCTCACTTCAGCTTTGAGACTTGTGAGGCAGTCAGAAGGAAGTGTCCAAAGGATCAGATTTGCCAACAGAGGATCTGAGTTCAGATCTAGACTCTGCCATTTGTTACCTACATGACCTTGACCAAGTCATATGACCTCTTCAGGGTGGAGTTTTCTCATTTGTCTCTAAGTACTGTGACCCTATCATCCTTATGGTTAGATTACCTCTTTACTCCCATATCTCTTCTCTCTCTCCCTCTCTCTCTCTCTGTCTCTCTCAGATCTCTCTCTTTGTGTCTCTGTACATATGTATATACATGTATATGTATGTGTGTATGTGTTATGTGTATATCTAAGAATGCGTAAATTTCATCAAGGTCACTCAAGCTATCCAGCTCCCTTGAAGGCCCATTCTTCCTCTGTTACATGGAGAGTTTGGGGTCTTCTACTAGGATCTGAGGATGTCCCTTTGGGAAATTCCCAAAGTTCATGCCATCTTCCTTTGGAAGTCTCTTGAGCTTTAATTCATTCCTGAGCAAGCATCAAAACTGCCACCTTCCTACTAGCTAACTATAGGATCAGATCTGTAAAGGTCTCCTAAAAGCTAAGTATGGGTTGCCACAGAACATGGTTATTAGTTATTCTCCACTTTTGCAGAAGAACTGGAGGCAGTAGGCTTAAGCCATAACAGGCTAGCAGTTTTCAAAATGTCATATTCACTATCTGGGTGAGTAAATGTCACGCTGAGCTTCTGAGAGTTAGGTCTAGGGAACTTACTCAAAAATTTTTGAAAACTAGATAGGTTCCCCATTCCCCATGTGATGTGTTGAATGTGGTCTTGTCTCAAGTAGGGGCATAAACTTTTTGGAGGATTTTCATTCCTCAGTTCTTGGCATCTTGGCAGGGGTGGGGACTATTGATGACAAAAACTGCATGCATTTCTAAAAATCACAAATCCCATGTTTGAGTGCAATCCCGTACATTGAGTGCAAGTTACAGATTATAGGACTTAGAACTGGATTGAGTTAGTAAAGCCTCAGTAGAATGTAAATTCCTCGAGAGCCATTTCATTGTTTATCTTTATATGTCCTATGGCTAGCAATGGATGGCACACATCAGATGCTTCATTTTATAGGAGATGTCTTGAAAAGTGCTAATTGAATTGATTAGCATTTCATCTGGGATAAAAAGAAGATCAGGGAATTTCAGTAAACTCAATATATACTCTGATATGACAAACTAACAAAGGCAATGCTATCTTAAGCTAATTAAACCTCACAAAGGGTTTAAGGCTAGGAAAGTTAGAGTCTTTTCGAATTCTGTCCTTGTTAGTCAGGGACAGCTAAGGGGCTCAGTGGATAGAGTGCTGAACCGGAAGTCAGGAAGACTCGTCTTCCTGAGTTCAAATCTAGCCTCAGATACTTCTTAGCTTTGTTGCCCCAGGCAAGTCACTTGAGCCTGTTTGCCTCAGTTTCTTCATCTATAAGATGGAGTGGGGAAGGAAATGACAAACCACACCAGTATCTTTGCCAAGAAGACCCACCCCTAAGAGTTGGACCTGACTGAAAACAACTGAACAATGACAAAAACATAGCACTTTAAGGTTTACAAAGTACTTCATAGAAATTTTCTCATTTAATTCTCACAACAGCTTTGTGATACTATTATCACCGTTCTACAGATGAGAAAACTTGAGGTTAAATGACTTTCTCAGGGTGACACAGCCCATAAGTGTCTGAGATGGGGTTTGAACTCAGGTTTACCTAATTCCAAGTCCCCCACTCTTTTTCCTATTCTTGTCTTAGTTCAAATCCTAACCGATACAAAGTTCTGGGTCTCCACATTCTGAGGGAGACTTGAAATGAAGTACACACTACATATGAGAGCTGAGTGATACTTAGTGGGTCTTTCAGGACCATGAATTTTCTGTGTTTTCCAGGAACTGCCTGCTGTGGTGATGTAACATTTATTTTAATGGCCCTAGAGGTACACTGAGCAACAATGCAGCAAATTAACACCCTTTTTCTGCTTGTTCTAAAGTTGTAAGAGGCAATTTGAACCACATTTGGTATTTATAATTATTTTGTAATTCAGTTTACCCAATTGGAGCAATTATTGCTTGGGTAGATAAGACAAATCTCAATAACAGCCTTAGCACTAAATATTATTAGAAAGACCTAGACGCTCTGGGTACAACCTGGACACACTAGGGAAAGAAGAGAGTATGTGTTACGCTTATAGTACTTGCCTCTCTGGCAAAGGTTAAATCCACTTCTGCTAAAGAACATTGGTGTAAGGATATTTGGTACCTGGGACCCACCAGAGCATTTCCTTTAAAAAACAAACTGTAAGAGATGTGGATAGATGAATATCACTGTAGCCCCAACTCTTCCCTCCCCCACATCTCTAACAAAATGATTTGGTGTCTTTACCATTTAATTTTTTCATTCATTCATTCAACAAATATTTACTACCGTGTGTAGAATACTGGGAGACACAGGAGAGATATAGACTTAAAGAGGATATTGTCCCTACTCTCATGGAGCTTAGAGTTTAAAAGGAGGCTAAACTGTAGACACCAATTTATTATTTTAATCTTGTTATTCAGTCAATAAATAACAGAGAAGGCGCTGCTATCCGTGACCCTCTAAAGGTGCCGCCATCTTGATGGAGCTTCACGTGCTCCCCAAATCTTTTAAGCTTCCAGATGCTTTCATCCTAATTTTTTTCTTCATCTACTCAGTTTCTTTTAGTAAACCCCCTAGGGCAACTCAACTTGTAACTAGGGTTGCGTTCCTTCCCAGATTGGTGTTCGTGACTGTCTATTTCCTTGACTCAAGTTAAGCCAAATAAAGTCAACAAGCATTTGTTAATGCATAGAATTTAGAAATGGCTTGAGTTAGTCAAACTCTAGCAGAATGGAAGTTCTTTGAGGGCCTTTCATTGCTTGTCTTTCAATACAAGCATTTATTAATTCTTCTTGATTTGACTTGGCCTGCTTTGTTTCAGGTGCTGTGCTAAGTATGTCAATCAATCAACAAACGTATATTAAGAATCCAGGCAATGTGTTAGGTCCTCAGACATATATTACTTGATCTTCCAGTTGAGAGCAAAGGTGAACTACTATTGACTGTTACTTCAACGCAGATGGCCTTTGTCAAGAGACAGAAGGCAGAGTTAGAAAAGTGTGTGTGTTTGTTCGTTTTGTGTGTGTGTGTGTGTGTGTGTGTGTGTGTGAATGAGGGAGTGAGGAAGGAAGATTTGGAGAGAAAGGGAATGACAGACAGATGGATAAATGGTTCTGTCCATTTCATACTCTCTCTCTCCAGACCAAAAACACTTTGCCAGTTTCTAGGCCCTTTGGAATCAACTAGACAAGACAATAGATACTATTCCCTCCTATTATATTACAAGTTTTTATTATATAACAAGGTAAAGACTGTGCCATTTTTTTATCTTCATTATCTAGAATAGTGCCTTCTGTATAGTTGATATTTGTTAAGTATTTGTTGAATTGAATTCAAAAGAGTAAATGACTGGAGTTCTCTATCATTATTGATATTTCTGATTATTAGGAGAAAAAAGACTGATGGCTAGGTCAGAAAAAGAGCTCTGTCCAGATGATCTGTGCCAGGAAGAAAGCTCCATTCTTGTTCCCCTTCTGTCTTTTCTCTCACCAGGATTCCTAGGAATGTGGTTCACATAACCCTGCTCTGTTAATGTACAAATTTTTGTTGCACCTTTCATACGGAACCTAGAAATTGAATGTGTATAGAAACTCAGTGTCTTAGTCTTATAGATAAGGACAGTGCCCAGTGCTTTGAACAGTGATTTTTTACATATTAGGCACTATATGAGTATCATTTGTTGCTTATAAATGAAGGATGAGGCATATTCGTGGAAGGCCACATGCCTTATTTTGCTCAGAGTTCCCTAGCAACAAACCAGTGATAGACATGTTTCCTGTGCACAGCTCAGTTATTTAGAAGGAAACCAGCATTTATTAAGTATCTACTATGTGTCTACTACATCCAACTGTACATATGGACTATTTGTGCCTGACCTGTGATGGAGCGTTCCAAGCTCACATTGGTCTGATCAGCCACAGTTGGATACACTGTACCTTGGCCCCATCATGGTGATGTCCTTTTGATCCTCTTCAGGGAGGAAGGATAAACACTACCCACTATGTGCCAGGCACTGGGAAAAGCACTTTACAAATCATATTTCATTCAATCCTCACAACAACCCTGGGAAATAGGCACTATTATTATCTTCATTTTATAGCTGAGGAAACTCAGGTAGAGGGAGATTAAGTGACTTGAACTAAGGTAACGAATAATAAATGTCTGAGGCTGGATTTGAACTCAAGTCCTCCTTAGTCTAAGCACAGCACTCTGTGCTCTTCACTGCCTAGCTGTGTAAGTAGCTATGTGTGATGGAGCAGAGTCCATCCGGAGTCCAGAGAAACTTGAGTTTGAGACCTGGTACTGCCATGAGCAGTGTGAGCCTGGACTACTCATTTAACCTGTCTCATAGCTAACATGAATTCCTTCCTCCTTATCTTCCTTCTAGGCTCAGCTCAGGTGATCACTCTTACCTGAAGCTTTTTCTGATGCTTTCTCCCCATTTCAAATTATTTCGAATTTACTTATCTGGAAGAGGCAGTGGTGGCTGCTGGGTTTGGAGACAAGAAGACCTGGGTTCAGATCCTGCCTCTGATACTTATGAGGAGTATGAGCTTGGGGCAAGTCATTTAATCTCTTAGTTCCTAGGTCTTTGTCCGTAGGAGAACATTCCCCATTCTGTCAAAATCTCAGATCTTTTCCCTCTTCGGTATTCCAGCAATTGATTACCCCTGCATCTCTTTTACTCTGCTACAATGTAAGATCCTTAGGGAAAGGGATTTTGTCTTTTTTTGCCTTTTTCATCTTGTTTTATTTCCAGTGCTTAGTTAGCATAGTACCTGACTTAGCACTAAGTAAATGCTTATGGATGGGATGATTTTTCATTTTTGTCTTTGTTATGTTGTGTATTGTGGCAGTTGATTCATGATGAGCTAACAGAATGAAGTCATAAACACAGTACAGAAACAATTAGGTTTTAGTCCTACCAGTATCATTTCTTAGTGGTGGTGCTTTGGGCAGGTCACTTCAACTCTCTGAACCTCAACTTCCTGATCTATAAAATGGGGATAATAATATGTGCTGGGAGTACCTCATGGGATTACTAGGGAAATTAAATAAAATAACAGATGCAAAATGTTTAGGACCCTTAAAGTGATTGATATACATCTATATATCTAGATTTGTATCTCTATCTATATTTAAATGATCCATCCATTTATCTATCTCTTCTAATTATTCCCTTGATTATTCAAATGTCCCAGCATGTGTGACTGATTCCTGGTTTCTCGGCTGTTGTTGTCCAGTCATTTCAGTCCTTTCTGACTTTTCATGACCCCATTTGACATTTTCCTGGCAAAGATACTAGGGTGGTTTGCCACTTCCTTCTCCAGCTCGTTTTATGGATGAGGAAACTGAGGCAAACAGGGTTAAGTGACTTGCCCAGGGTCATTCAGCTAGTAAGTATCAGATTTGTACTCAGAAAGATGAGTCTTCCTGACTCTAGGTCTGGTGCTCTATCCACTGTGCCTTCTACTTGTCCTGTATCAAACTATTTTTTTTTAATTTTGTTTTCATCCTGTTTATCCTATATATACACTTTGGGGCTCCCTCAATAGAATATAAGCTCTTGGGAGCAGGGGAGTTTCAGTGTTTATGTCTTCAGCGTTCAGCATAGTGCTAAGTAGTGAGTAGACACTTAAATGCTGGCTGGTTGATTTCTCGCTTAATTGATTTTCCTCGCTTACAATTTAGTATATGCTCCTGACTACTCATTTTCAATTTTGGTGCATCAGATCCCTCCCTGGACTTGCTGTGACTTGCTAACCATTAACCTCTTACTTCCCTCTGCATATTGAACCATGACATATGAACCTACCAAGAAGACTAAAGAGACTGGGAATCTAGTTTCTCATTAACCTCAGGCACTGACTGAATCTCACCATTTCTCCTCAGCATATTCTGTTTCTCTTGAACATTCTTCAAACTGAAAAGGAAGCGAGGGCAGAGGGAGGATGGAATACCATATCTAGAGTCAGGAAGACCTGAGTTTAAATCTGAATTCATTCACTTAACTAGCTGTGTATCTCCGGGCAAGTCACTTAAGCTTTTTGTGTCTCTGTTTCCCCATCTTAAAATGGGAATCATAATAGCAATACACTGGCATGAGGACCAAATGAGAGAGTATTTGTAAAGTGCCTGGCACATAGAAGGTACTTAATAAAGGTGTTTTTCCTTTATTTCTTTCCTACGACATAGTAAGAATGGTGACAATGACACCTAGAAAATCACGAGGGAAAAAATTTAAGAAATGAAACAGTAGTAAAATACATACCTGCAAACATCTAGGCACAGATGGATATAGGAGATATCCTAGAGTTGAATGGTCAGTATGGAAAATATAGTCTAAAGAAAAATGAATACCAGATGGTGCTCAGAAATGGCCCAGGATTCTATTTACCTTTCCTTTCATGCCCAATGACATTATTCTGTGCCTTGAATTCTTTTAACTTCAGTAGAGTGCTTGATTTTTAATACTTGTGTTTATCTAAAACTACTGGGGTGGGCAGAGGTTCTCACCTGTTTTTGAAACTACAGGAGTGATCTGTCCTCTAAGTAGGAAAGGCAATCTTCATGGAATGAATAGTCACTATAAATTATATCTAGTTTAGAAAAATTCTTAAATCTCAGTTTCTCTTAAGCTTAAGATTTAGACTCAGATTGTAGTCAGTGGGCAAAGAAACCACTGGTAAATTTCTCACTTTTTCTTTCTGAGAAAGAGGCATTTTGAGGATACAAAAATCCTGTAGGCAGTTTCTGATGTTATGAGAATGCAGAGGGAAAAAATAATCTAAAATTTTATCCTCTGAAATAAGCTGAACTATGAAGCTTCAAGTCTGTCCTCCAACCAGTCCTAAGTGAGAAAAATGAGCCAAAGCTTCATGTTCATAAAGTTACATAAGAAGAGAATTTGGCCAAATTTGGTAGTGAAGGACGGAGGATGGATTCAAACAATTCAAAGGAAGAAAGCCAGACCATTTTAAAACTCTATCTAAAGCAGTTTTTGAAAATATTTAACTCAGTTATTCAATTTGTGCAAAAGGGCAATGGAAAGATGCATGATGGGTGAAGACAGGCTGCACTGCAGCATATTAGGGATGATCATTTGGTCCTCAGAAGTGCCATGAAAGACAGTGAAGACAGGAATACACAGAAAAGATGAATTGGAAGAGATATGATGGATGTATTAGTGAAACACAAACATATGGTGACAACAAAGGATGGGCAATACAAGTATTGCACTATTGTCTACTATACAAAAGGGCTGGAGATTTACAGATGATTTATAGGACATGGACAAGTGCCTGGCACATAGTAGGTATTAAATAAATGCTTGTTGATTAATTTCTCAATATCTAACTCCTCTCTCCATTCTGAATCTGCTGCTTTTCCTGGTTTCACTGCCAAGGAACCAGATACCCCCACCACCTTGTGTCCCTTCCCCCATCTCCTGCCTCTTTTTGTGTGTCATCTTCTTCCAACAAATTGGAAGCTCCTCTTTGTGTTAATTGTATCCCCAGTGCTTAGCACAGTGCCTAGAATACAACAGGTGCTTAATAAATGTTTATTGGATTGTGGTGAATTGATAAAGGATCCTAAAATATAAATATGCTGGAATTTGCTTTAGTGGAATACTTATCACACGTTTAACCAGTAGGTGGCACTGGTAAGCATAGCTCTGAGCATTGAACAAAGAAATGACTAGACACATCTGTACAATTTTCTCCCCTTGCCTGTGTGTGTGTGTGTGTGTGTGTGTGTGTGTGTGTGTGTGTGTGTGTGTTCTAAAAGCTTTCAAATGACCATCCTCTGGAAAAGACCCTTTCTTCTGCTTCCATGCCCCAAATGAATGTGAAACAGAAAAAAGGAAAAAATGGTGGCTGTTCCTCACCACGTACTCACTGCTCCCTCCAGTCATGGTCACTGGAAGAGTCCTAGGATTATCTGCTTCTGAAGACTGGTCTTTTTCTTCCCCATCTAAACTCTCATCTTTCTTAATATCTAGCTCTTTGAACTCTCAGCCCGTATTCTTGCTGAGGCACTATTAGGTTGGAGTTTATAGCACTAAACCCATAATATTATAAATTTCTTCCTTTCTAGATTTCCGCTCAATTAACTCCCTTCATGCAGAATCCAACATTAGTACACGAATTTTAGCATTTAATCATGGCTTTTAATAGCAGAGAGATTCAATTGAACAGACACAAAAGAAACTTCCAAGAACCCACAGCTTAGTCAGCCACAGAGAGACAAGGTTACTTTCTCTTTGTGGGAGCTATGGAAATGATGCTGAATGGGGGCACAGAGGGCTTGGAGTCCGGCTCTGGGGGATGGAATGAGCCTCCCCACCCAAAGGTACTCATGGGATTTTGCTGAATCGTTGCCTACATCTGTATCTCATTGGTCCTGTTCAGCTACACTTGGAATATTTCATTTGCACCTCTCACTCTCTTCCATCACAAGGTCAGAAGATGATTGCTGCTTTACTCCCTTTCCCCACATGGCCACCTGTCTAGGGTTGTGCAGGAAACAACTCGTACCAGCTCACTAGAATCTGTTGTCAAATTCTCAGTGTGCACATTTGCACCTTGGAAATAAGCAAATGCCACAAATCAGAGCTTGATATATTGTTTTATTTTTTGTCTAGAATTAAGAAAGTGATGAAGAAAATGTTAATAATGTAGTTTAAACTTAAACGTCTGTAATGTTTCACTTTTTTCCTGGAAAGGTGGTTGTTAAACATTTATCAGACCATCTCTGCCTAGAAACCCTGTTCCATTCCCTGTTGCTGTTTTTCCTTTCAATTGTAAGCTTCCTGCATCTTCTACAAGTTGGAAGGAGAGAGAACTAAACTTGGGACTCAAGATCAGTTCCTCTGATGGGTCCAAGACAGATCAGAAAATCCTCTGGATAGGTCTAGGACGACACTGGAAAATTGTTGCCAAAACCTGTAGGTACCTGTTTTCAGTGCCCTGACCTCCTTGAGGGCATCTACAAAAGTACATGGATGAGATCATGAATCCACTGATATACCCAAAGCATTTATTTTGTACATATTCTGTATATCTATATATGTCTTTAGTGGGTAGATACTTAAAAAACAAAGGCATATTTATTTAACTTGCTTCCCATAGTGTTGCACCTAGTACAGCAGAGAATTTATGTGAATCAATCAGGAGGTATTAATTAAGTATCCATTAGGTTCCAAGTACTGTGCCCGCAGCAGACATACAAAGACAAAAAAAAAAATCACATTTTGTTGTTCAATCATTTCATGTCTGACTCTTCATGACCCCATTTGGGCTTTTCTTGACAGAGACATTGGTCATTTTACCATTTCCTTCTCCAGCTCCTTTTCCAGATAAGAAACTGAGGCAAACTGGGTTAAGTAACTTGGCCAGGGTCACATAGCTAGCAAGTGTCTGATGTCAGATTTGAACTCAGGAAGATGTGTCTTCCTAACTTCAAGCCTAACAATCTATCCACTGTGCCATCCATCTGCCCTCTTTTAATTACTTCCTATTTACCCTGTATATAGTGCTTAATTGTATTTGTTTACTTGTTGTGTCCCCCATTAGACTGTGAGTTCCTTAAGAACAGGGTCTGTCTTTTGCCTTGTCTTATATTCCCAGTGACAGAAATTGTGGGGTCTTCTTTGGTACTGATTTTTATTATCTGAGATCTGCATTCATTAAGGACCTTAAAAGGGGCCTACTCTAGGTCAGTCTTTACTGGAATAGGTGATTTATGCTGGGGTGAATGTTCTACATGGAGGAGGAGACTATTCTGAGGAAATCAGATCTAGGGCAGCCCCTAATACTCCCAGACTAAAAGATTCATAGGCTTCTGAGCCCAGGTTTAGGGGCAGAGCAACACCACTGCAAGGTCCAGGTGTCCTTGGATAAATCCTGGTTTGGGTTCTCATCTGCTGGCTCCTGAGGCAAAATTTTGGGACCTCACTTGTCTATAAGCTGGAGGGCCTCAATGATCTATGCTTCCCGGCCAGACTTTTCTTTCTGGACCTCTTCCCTAGTGCCCACCAGCTATTTCTTTGCATGAATCTGGGTTGGCAAAATGCCATTTCTCCATCATCTCTTTTTTTAAATCCTTTCTGAAATAATTGCAAGACAGGGTGTTTGGTTTCTGTTCAGTTTGTAACTTGAGAAAAGGGACAATTAGGTGGTGCAGTGGATAGAGCACCAGTGCAGGAGTCAGAAGGACCTTAGTTCAAATCTCACCTCAGACACTAGACACTCACTAGCTGTGTAACCCTGGGCAAGTCACTCAACCCCAATTACCTCATTCTGGGTCATCTCTAGTCATTCTGATGAATATCTGGTCACTGGTCACTGGATGCAGATGGCTCTGGAGGAGAAGTGAGGCTGGTAACTTGCACAGCCCTCCCTCACTCAAAACAAAGTCAAGTGCAAGTCATGTCATCATTTCTCTGATGGCATGGCCTTCTTTGGAAATGAAGCATGAACACACACAATTTAAGAAAAGCCCTCTTCTTTATTCTATTAATGGTATTATCAGCCTCCTATTAATCCATATCCAAATTTGAAGAGGTTATATTGGAATTTTCCCTCCTCTTTAATACCCCTTCAATATTTATTGTAAAGTAATATTAATTCT
The DNA here is from genome assembly GCF_028372415.1 of Notamacropus eugenii. Lineage (NCBI taxonomy): Eukaryota > Metazoa > Chordata > Mammalia > Diprotodontia > Macropodidae > Notamacropus > Notamacropus eugenii. The sequence goes on along the minus strand of NC_092873.1, from coordinate 480,105,181 downwards.
ACCTTTATAACATCTTTGGTATGTATCCTCTCAATTCATATAACTGACCCCCAAGTTCAGATCACTTGAGCTATGTTAATAATAGCCTCCTAATTGGTTTTCCTTTTTCAACATCTGCCAATATCGATCCAATTCAAAATATCAGTATCAATTCAAAAGACAAAAAGTTTTCTAAAGTCATGGTTCTCACCTGGTCATTATCCCAAGCTAATCTTCAGAATACTAGGGGGGAAAGACAATTATTTCACTCCTGTATTTGTCCTTCATTGTCAAAGAAGACCATGTGATCAGAGAAAAGATGACATGACTTGCACTTGACTTTGTTTTGAGTGAGGGAGGACTGGGGTAATAGGTCAACTCATAATCTACCTTTCTATTCTTATGTTACATTATTCCTCTTCATACATTCTACTTCATAACCAAACTATTAACTAGTCCCTCAACAGGGTCTAGTGTCTCCCGTATCTGAAATGTCCTTTTTCCAAGTCTTGCATTTTGAGCAAAACTCTTCTTTCTTTAAGGTTTATCTCAGGTGCCATTTCTTTGTCAAGCCTTCACTGACTTTCCATGCTGAAAGTACCGTCTTCCCCCTCAAACTTTCCTAGAATATACTCTGTCTGGCTTCTTCCTTTGTGACTATTTTTATATAACTTATCTCCTCCTTGTCATGTCTCTTGAAGTAAAGAACTGTGTTTTTGTTGTTTTTCTTTTATATATTCTGTATCCCTAGCTCCTATCATAGTGTTTTGTATCTAATAGATATTAATTGAATTGAATTGAAATTGGATTGCCAGGAATCCATTATTGTGGTATTAAAAGACTTGTCTAGAAAACCAGAATCTATTCTTTTGCATCCTCTCCATAGCCTCTTGTTCATCTTCTTTTCCATTCCAAAGTCATGACCTTCATTTGGAAGAAGAGATGAAAACACCATCTGTGCCCTTAGTCCTTCAGGGTCCCATCCAAGACTTTAAACCACTAGAGACACAGTCTATCTTTCTCCTGAGTACATAATTTGTTCTCACATGAATCAGCAGAAGTTTTCAAGCAGTTGTTGATTTACATGAGGCTTGGCAATTTCTCGAGCACGTCTTTCTTAGACTCAGGCTCCAGGAAAGCAGCCTCCCTAATGAGTCAGGCTACATATGACTGTCTCTGTGTTGTTCTCAGTGAGGAGACATCAACCACTGCGACTTGAATGTATTCAGCTTACAGTGTATATATGACATTATATTGTTCTCTGATTCTTTCATGACTAATTGTTTCGTGAATATGAGTCATGTTTCATAAAAAGGTTGCAGAATAACTAGCATTTATAACAGCACTTTAAGGTTTGCAAAATGCTTTGAACATATTATCTCATTTGATCTTCATACCAAACCTGGGAGGTAGATGTTATTACTATCCACATACTGCAGATGAGAAAATGGAGGCACACATACACCAAGTTACTTGCCCACAGGGTTGGTATCTGACTTTTTACACAAGTACTTCTTAATCTTGTACATGCCATGGACCCTTTTGGCCAGGAGTGAGGAACCTGTGGCCTCGATTCCACATAAGGCCCTCTAGGTCCTCAAATGGGGCCTTTTGACTGAATTCAAACTTCACAGAAGTTTGCCTTTACCTTTAGCAGTCTGGTGAAGCCCATGGATCCCTTTTAAGAATATTCTTAAATGTGCAAAATAAAATGAAAAAGGATGATAAAAGACACTAATTATATTTAAATAGTTGTCTATCTATACGTGTGTGTGTGGAGAGAGAGAGAGAGAGGGAGAGAGAGAGAGAGAGAGAGAGAGAGAGAGAGAGAGAGAGAGAGAGAGAGAGAGAGAGAGAGAGAGGAAGGGAGGGAGGGAGGGAGAGAGAGAGAGAGAGAGAGAGAGAGAGAGAGAGAGAGAGAGAGAGAGAGAGAGAGAGAGAGAGAGAGAGAGAGAGAGAGTTTAAAGACCCCCCACTTCAGGCTAAAAATCCCTGCTTCATACTGAACAAACATTCTCCATTCACTTCAGACCTGCACCATCTAAGCAACTCACAGTAATTATCTGCTCAGTGGTTAAGATCCAGATTGCCTGTCTAGCTGTGGCTTGACTTTAGTCCTTCAACTATGGAATTCTCCTAATAGTGGTTCTCTCTGCCCTCCCTCTGCCCAAAGAAGGACACTGTTAATTAAATCTGTTTCTTATGGACAGCTGGTACCTGAATCTAACTCAGAAAAATCTCAGACTTCAGTTTATCCACTTAGTAAACTCCCTCCCACTCCACCCCAAGTCTGGAAATTTCCATTTCTCAGACTCAGTAGTTTCTAATCAGTGCTCAGAAAAGGAAACATAAAATGATGACAGTCAGGAATTGGGAGACCTAGGATCTCCAGTCTCAGGCTCACCTAGACAAGCATAAGCTGCTTCCTATTATATTAAAGTCATTTTTTTTCCTGATTAGTAGTATCCTACGTTCTAATCTTGAGGTCCAAGGGACGAAGGGTGAATACAGCTGACCATTTGTGACTATAAGGAGAGAGGTTCCTCTGACTAGAGTCTACCCCCCCCCACCTCTCCACTCCCAAACCCTCCCACTCCTCCCACCCCCTGTACTCCCCAGGCCTTATTCTGTTAACTAATCATCATACAGTAACTCCAGTCACTGGAAACAAATGAGAGAAATTCTGTGTCCTCCAAGCCATCCCCTGGGGTACATGTCTAGTTTCATGGGAGGTGTTCCTTTCTGACAAAGGCTCACTTTCTGTAAACTCATCAAGTTGATTAAGGAACTTGTCAAGCCAGTAAAGGTGTCTCTTGACCATCTTTCTCAGACTTAATTATAAAATTTTCAAACATATAAATAATTGTCTAGTAACATACAACTATGATAGTTCATTATGAAGCAGATGGGATCGTGGCTCCACAAAGCTAATGCTGGCGGAGTAAAAGCTCAGGTAGATCCTACTAATCTGAAAAGACTATGAGTCTTGGTCTAGAGGTGGACTGGGTGTCTGTTCAAGGTACTTGCTAAATACTTGCCGGTCACCAACAGATATAATTTAATTCAACAGGTTTTTCTAAAGTTCCTACTATGTATAAATCATTGTGCTCAGCACTCTGGAGGGAAGGGGATACAAAGATTTGATAGGATGCTTTCTTCAGCGTCATGACATTTAAAGTGTATGTGTGGAGGGGAAGGGGTCTAGCACGTCAAATATCATCACACCTGATAAATGCATTAGAGAAATGGAGGGGGAAAATGAGATTGTTTCAGAAGGCTGGAAAAGAGTCATGTTTGACTGAGGGGATCATCCAAGCAATTAACTAAGTTGGTACTACGTGAAGAGTATTTTCACTACTTTAACTGAAGAAAAGAGTAAAGGAGGGCTATAATCTATGTATGCAGAGAGAGTATGGTAAGAATAGGTGAAAAATACTATGTTCCAGTGGATATAGATCTAGACTAGGAATCTGGAAGCCCTAGGTTCTAGCAGGACACGCTACTGGACCTGACGTTACAAAGTAAAAGACCAAGACAATCCCTGCTTTGTCTGTCAAAGAAAGCACCACCATTAATGATATAATGATAGAAATATGATGAGGGATACATAGTAATACACTACAAGATGGTAGTACCTGCTCCGATGCTGCTATCGATACAAAAGTTTCAAATAGATTCTGTCTCTAATTTCCCAGTTTGCTGATGTGTTTGAGCTTGGACTTCTGGGACTGCATTTTGGAGAGTTTATGGGAGAAAAAAGCTAGAAGCTGGAAGGGAAAGTCATTATGGTTCCCAGCAATGCAGGAGGATGCTAGAATAGGCCCAAGACTGACACCAGTTTCTCAGTACTAGCTCCTTCCTCACTTCCTCCAATTCCCTACTAAAAGTCAATAGGAATTAGAAGCTAAAGGGCAAAGGTTGCCATTTCCCTCCTGCCTTGGCCAAGAACTAATGAGTGAGCAAGTGAGAGTTTTTCTTGGGCTCAAAGCTTCTTTCTCCATCAAACTAATGGATAATTAATTCTCCCTTTGGGAGAGGGCTAAATTAAGAGCAGAAGTTGGTTCTGCCTTTGTAACCAGCAGAATGAGCACTGACTTCTTATGCAAACAAATGATTCTTCCCATTTCTCATTGTCCTTTCATTGCTATCGTTTTATTACCTCCTTTATACAAAAGAAGATTTGGAACTTCCTAAATCTTTTTGTGATTAGTGCTGGCTCAGGTAGACATGTGAGCAAAGGTCTGGATTTTGGTTAACGGACAGCTTCAGCAAAGTTTATGGGCTTGGGACATGGAAGACCAAACAATAGCTCCATTTGGACGTCACAAATGCCATGGAGGTACGCTAAAGTTGTACCCCCCACCCCAAGCAAGCATAAATTTCTTTATGTTTGAGAGTGTACGAGAGAGTTGAATAACATAAAATGAAAATTTACCCCAGACCTCCTAAAGACAAGCCCTTGAGGCAAAAGTTAGACAACTGGAAAATAATAGATCTTTATTAATGATAAGTCATCCTTAGTACTACTCTTTAAAGCAAAGATTCTTAATTTGGGGTCTATGAAATTCTTTATATATACATACATGCCTATATATACATATATACACACATAATAGATATTATTAATTTCTTTTATCATTGTAGGTATTTTATTTTATGCATTTAAAATATTATTCTGAAAAAGGGTCCATGGGCTTCATCAGACTAAAATTGTGTCTATGCCACAAAAGAGGTTAGAAATCCTTGTTTTAAAGGGGTACATAGCTCATCTACTCCTTATACTCTGGAACCTACCTCTGTCAGAGTCTTTCCATTCAAACTTTATATGTGGTGACTCCATGCAAATATTAAATATGAAAGCTTCCTCCACTTCCCTTTTTATGTGATCTCCATATATACTACAATGATTATAAGTTATATAATAGGGGAGAAGGAACAAGCAATTATTAGACACTTAATATGCGTCAGGAACTGTGATAACATTTTCCTAAGCACCATCTGAAGAAAGGAAATGAGGATTGACTAAGCACTCACTCTATGCCAAGTACTGCGATAAGTGCTTTACAAATATTATCTCATTTTATATTCACAATGACACTGTCACTTAGGTTCTAGCATTTTTTTTTACATTTTACAGTTGAGGAAAGTGATGCAGACAGAGCTGAAGGGACTTGCCCAGGGTTAGCTAGTTAGTGCCTGAGAATGGATTTGAATACAGGTCTTCCTGTCTCTGGCTGCATCAATCAATCCACTGCACAACCAAGGAACCACAAAATAATAAAATGATATAAATATAATAAATTATAAGTGATAGTAATTAACTGTGATGATCAACTCATGTAGATATAATGGTAATCAATAGTAATGAAATGTATGTGAAATTTGAAAATTAAATTGAATTCATTTGAAATTCATTTTGGAGTCCACTTAGAGACTGTCAGTTTCTAGTTGGGACTGTAATGCCAATGCTTAGACATGGAGACTAGTTAAAGCTGAGTATGGTTTAACAAGATGATGCTTCTGTACCAGAACTGGCTATTTCTTCCCCATATATAATTACCAGACTCTTAAGTCCTTTGTGAATTAGTACCGAAACTTTTACACATACACTTTTCCCATTTGGTTAGGTGCTAGGACAGCTGGACTGCTTTCATCTTTGTTGCCTTTTGAGGAATCTAGCCTAGCCTGACAACCATTCATCAGGTCAGTGGACAGACCTCATAAAGGCACAGGCAGCTGGAACAAGCACAAAAAATAGATGGTTGAAAGAAACTATGTCTAAATTAAACAGAGATCAATTAACTGCCCCAATGACAGCTTCAGCAACATGACTTTAGTGAGGGAAAAATATCTAGATTGGTGGAAAAGTACTGTTTTGTGGTTAGCAAATCTTTTCAGAAATCATAATAAAGGATTTGGGGGTGTTTATGCTGGCTCTAAATATTTTTTGCAAATGATAATATTTCCTTTGAGTCATCATTAACCATTGCATCTCTGTAAAAGAGAATCAATCAATCAATATTTCTTAAGCACCTACTATGTCCCAGATATTGTGTAAGGATATAAAGAAAGGCAATAGACCATTGCCACTCTCAAGGAACTCATAGTCCAATGGGGCAGACTGGCTAAAGTAAAGGTCTAATGAGGCCACTCCCCTAATCAATGAACTCCATGTGCTCCTTATTGACTCTAGAGTTATATATTATTTCATCATTATAATGTCTGTTTAAAATTTATATTTTTGCATGAATTTTATAACATACAGTTAATACAGTTGAATATACCTATCCTTTTACATAAATACACATGCACATATATATGTATATATATTATATATATGATGCATGCTCAAAAATATTTTTTTAACTAATGGGGGAGAATGATACAAAAAGTTTACAGAAATGAACTGATCAATTGGAATCCCCACCAAAGGAAAAAGTGGGGGGAGGGGAGCAGAGCCAAGATGGAAGAGTAACAGCACACATTTTCTAGAGCACTGCCCCCAGGTCCAACCAAATACCTGTAAAAATGGCTCTAAACAAATTCTGAAGCTGCAGAACCCACAGAATGACAGCATGAAGCAAATCTCCAACCCAAGACAGCCTGGAATGTTGCTGGGAATATTGCACCACACAGAGGGCAGGGCACAGTCCAGCATGGGCTACACTGGCACAGACAGGACCTGAGTAGGCCATGAGGAGACTGAATCTCTCACACCTGTGACAGTTTCCAGGCTTCAGGACCTCAAAACATAGAGGACAAATTGGAAGATCAGTTGAAAAAGCCTGTGGGACCAGTGTGGGAGAGTGGAGTGGTCCAGCCCCAGCTCCAGGGTAGCAGAGAGGGAAGAGGGTGGAGGAACGTTCAGCAGCCACAGCAGCAGCAGGGGCAGAGACAGAGACTGTTTCTGTACTTCTAGGACCATAGATTGTGGTGGAATCGAGTGACTGACAGTACACACCCCCACCCTGACTGGAAGCAGAGAACTATCTTAGCAAAGAGCTCAAAAATCAAGTAAATGGCTGAGGAAATGAACAAAAACCAAAAAAAGAATCAGACTGTAGAATCTTACTTTGGTAACAGTGAAGACCAAAGCATGCAAACAGAAGACAACAAAGTCAAAGCTCCTCCATCCAAAGCCTCCAAGAAAAATATGAATTGGTCTCAGGTCATGGAAGAGCTCAGAAAGGATTTTGAAAATCAAGTAAGAGAAGTGGAGCAAAAATTGGGAAAAGAAATGAGAATGATGGAAGAAAATTATGAAAAAACAAATCAACTGCTTACTAGAGGAGACCCCCAAAAAAATCATGAAGAAAATAACACAGTAAAAAATAGACTAACTCAAATGACAAAAAAGATCCAAAAAGCCAATGAATGCCCTAAAAAGTAGAATTGACCAGATGGAAAAGGAGGTCCTCAAGATCACTGAAGAAAATAATTCCTTAAAGATAAGAATGGAGCAGGTGGAATTTAATGACTTTATGCAAAATCAAGAAATTATAAAACAAGACCAAAAGAATAAAAAATAACAGACAATGTGAAATATCTCATTGGAAAGACAACTGTCCTGGAAAATAGATACAGGAAGGAAAATTTAAAAATTACTGGATTACCTGGAAGCCATGATCAAAAAAAGAGCCAAGACATCATCTTTCAAGAAATTATCAAGGAAAACTGCCCTCATGTTCTAGAATGAGGAGATAAAATAAATATTGCCTCCTGAAAGAGATCCTAAAAGGAAAACTCCTTGGAATATTGTAGCCAAATTTCAGAGTTCCCAGATCAAGGAGAAAATATTGCAAGCAGTCAGAAAGAAACAATTCGAGTATTGTGGAAATACAATCAGGATAACAAAGATCTAGCAGCTTCTATATTAAGGGATCGAAGGGCTTGGAATATGATATTCCAGAAGTCAAAGGAACTAGGATTAAAACCAAGAATCATCTACCCAGCAAAACTGAGTATAATACTTCAGGGGAAATCATTCAATGAAACAGATTTTCAAACATTCTTAATGAAAAGATCAGAGCTAAATAGAAAATTTGATTTTCAAACACAAGAATCAAGAGAAGCATGAAATGGTAAGCAGGAAAGAGAAATAATAAAGGACTTACTAAAGCTGAACTGTTTACATTCCTACATGGAAAGATAATATTTATAACTCTTGAGACTTTTCTCAGTGCTAGGGTAGTTGGAAGGATTATATACATATAGACAGAGGGTGAGTTGAATAGGAAGAGATGATATCTAAAAAAATAAAATTAAGAGGTGAGAGAGGAATATATTGGGAACAGAAAGGGAAAAATAGAATGGGACAAATTATCTCACATAAAAGAAGCAAGAAAAAGTTTTTTTCAGTGGAAGGGAAGAGAGGGGAAGTGAGAGGGAAAAGTGAACCATACTCTCATCACATTTGCCTTAAGGAAGGAATGACATGCATACTCAATTTTCTATAATCTTAAACTACAGGAAAGTAAGGGAGAAGGGGATAAGTGGGGAATGAGAAGATGATAGAAGGGAGGGCAAATAAGAGGAGGGCATAATTAGAAGTAAATACTTTTGAAGAGAGATAGGGTCAAAAGAGAGAATAGAATAAATGGGGGGCAAGATAGGATGAATAGACATATAGTGTAAGTCTTTCACAACATGACTTTTATGGAAGTCTTTTGCATAATTACACATGTATAACATATTGAATTGCTTGCCTTCTCAGTGGGGATGTTTTGGGAGGGAGGAAGGGGTAGAAGTTGGAACCTGAAGTTTTAAAAATGAATGTTAAAAATTGTTTTTTCATGGAACTGGGAAATAAGATATACAGGCAATGCAGTATAGAAATCTATCTTGCCCTCCAAGAAAATACAGGGACAGGGATGAGAGAAGGGAGGTATGTAATAGAAGAGAGGGCAGATTATGGGGAAGGGGTAATCAGAATGCGCACTGTCTTAGGGTAGGCGGAGCACAGAGATGGGGAAAAAAATGGAACTCAAAATCTTGTGGAAATGAATGTTGAAAACTAAAAATAAATTTAAAAAATTAGAAAAAAAATGTGGCCAGCAAGGACAAGCTGTTTTCCAAACATTATAAAAAAGATTTGAAGATTAAATGTAGTACTGCCTTCTAAAACAATAAATAGCATCTGAGAAAGTGAGCCAACAGAGAACTTGGCATATGATTCATTTAAGTCATTATCCATTTGTAGACTGAAATAAAAATAAAAAGATGGATAACAAACAGATGAGGCATGGAACAGTCTTGCCTTTGCTTGGATAGTAACCTATTCTCAGTGGTGATAATGGGCAGAGTAGCTAGGTGAAATACTGGAAATCATGAATACCTGAGTTTGAATCTTGCCTCAGGCACTCAATAGCTGTGTGATCCAGGACAAGTCACCTAGTTTCCCAGTCTCAGTTTGCTCAGTTGTAAAATGGGCACCCACTTCTTAGGGTTATCGTGAAGATTAAATGTGTTAACAATGTAAAACATTTTGCAAACTTTAAAGCACTCTATAAATAACCAGCTATTATTGTTGCTCTCGTAGACGCTGTTATGTTGTTAATGGATTACTTGGATTGAACCACCTCAGAACCAGATGTAATCTGTGAGGACATTCCAGTGGCATTTAAAGCTAAAATCATGATATGTGTCTGGATTGAATCAAAAGCAGACACAAAACAATCTCATTTGGAGGTGACATAACTTTGAAGCAACTTGGAGATTCATTCTCAATATCCATCAAAGAATAGAAGTCTGTAAAAGAATAGAAAAGGTCAGTAACTTTTTTTAAAAAAACTGACCACTAGAAAGACATGAACAACTATCAAACCATACATCTACTCCCTCATAGCTATAATATTTTGGGATGTTATATAATATAAAAACCATTATGTAATATACAACATGTTATATAATGTGTGTGTATACATATATTATATATATACATATATATATATATAATAAGATTAGTTTATTCTCTAAAGTTATTCCTGGTGAAAAATATGAGCAGGGAATAGGGAGGCATTCTGTAGATGATTTTCTATAGCAGGTCACATATCTACAGTCATACACTTGAGAATATAAGATTCTACTATATCTGTTGTGTGTTTTTTTTACTGACTCAATGGAACAAAGTGTTACTATAAATGTTCATCTTAATGAATGGCACGCACACCCCATATCTTATCAAAGATGAAATGGTGCCTATAAAGAAAACTAGTCTAAGACCCACTGAGTTTTAATATAAAGGCATAAAAAAGGGATATGTATGTTCTACTCCCAAGTTCATTTCTGTCAGAGATGGTTGTGTACAGAACCCAAACAGACTAGAAATAATTCTCTAAGTTCTTCTGTTCAAAAATACTGTTGTTCAATCAGGTCTGACTCTTTGTGGCCCCATGGACTATATCATGCCAATACTTTCCATGAGGATTTCTTGCAAAGATACTAAGAGTGCTTTTCCATTTCCTTCTCCAGTGAATTAGGACAAACAGAGGGTAAGTAGCTTGCCCAGGGTCACACAGCTAGCAAGTATCTGAGGCCAGTTTGAATTCAAGTCTTTGTGATTCCAGATCTAAAACTCTATCCACTAAGCCACCTAGTTGCCTCCTGTTCAAAGGAGGCATCTTAATAATTCTACTGCACAGAATATTACAACACCTCCTCTATGAAGTTGAGAATAATTTGAAAAAGTTCTGTTTAACCCTCCACACTAAAGGGGGAGAAATAGACCCAAAAGACAAAGTGCTCAGAATATGATGGCATCTGGTTGGAGAGGGCCAATGGATATAGCTTCTTTATCTACCTATTTAGACATGCATTGCAGCTAGATGAGGAGCTGGGTGCCAGGTTGAGAAGGAGGAAGAGATCACATTTGGGCTAAATTGCATTTGGAAAATTTGGTGCTTTCTATCCTGAATGGCTGGTTGCTACAAAAACCTTTCTCACCAAGAACTGGAAATTGAGGAGATGCCCATCAATTGGTGAATGATTGAACAACTTGTGATGTATAAATGTAATGGAATACTATTGTGCTATAAGAAATGGTGAATAGGCTGACTTCAGAAGAGCCTGGAAAAAGATTTATATGAACTGATGCTGAGTGAAATTAGCAGAACCAGGAGAACACTTACACAGTAACAATCACAGTGTACGAGAGTTGTTTCTGATAGACTTAGCCCTTCACAGCAATGCAAGAACCTAAAATATTCCCAAAGGACTCTTGAGGCAAAATGCCATCCACATCCAGAGAAAGAACCATGGAAATGGAATGCAGAATGAAGCAGACTATTTTCTCTTGTATCATGTTTTGGTTTGGTTTGGTTTTTCTCATGGTTTCTCCCATTCATTTTAATTCTTCTGTGCAACATGACTAATGTGAAAATGTGTTTAATAAGAATGTATGTGCAGAACACATACAAGATTGCATGCCATCTCAGGGAGGGAAAAGGGAGGAAAGGGGAGAAAATTTAAAACTTCTGGAAGTGATTGCTGAAAACTGAAAACAATAAATTAATTTTTTTTAAAAAAAACCTTTCTCTTTGACTTTACTGTTCTCCCAATGATGGTATATATGCCTGCAGATCATTGAATATCATGATCTCAGAAGAACAAAATGGAAGTAATAAGATTGGCAGGACATTACCAACAATCATATGGGTGAGGAGGGGTGTAAATGACATCATGAAGAACATGTATGACCAGGAGAAAAGCATGAGCCTATCCTACAGGGTTATTAAGAAAGATTAAAAGAACACTAGGAAAGTTTTCAGCAAACTGGATGGATCTTTAATGAAGAATTTCTGGAAAGAAGTGCACATGAGAAGAAAGTGTGCAAGGGGTTCATATCTGTAGTTATGGAAGATGTGCCAGTATTGATATAGTAGCTTCATTGACATATCCAAGTGTAAGTAAAAAAGTATTAAAAGTAATCATGTGATTTTACATTACCTCAACATTCTTAGCTGTTCCCAAGCTTAGACAAGCCATAGCAAACTGTCTTCAGACCATCCCCAATGCCATGGTTTAAGACAGGTATCCTGACTCCAAATAGTATATAAGTAGGCTCCAGAGATATGACGTCTGTGCAGTATTTTGTTTCATCCCATGTTTCTGGATCTATGCTGAAAGTTCTTTGTAGCAATTCTAACCCACAGGAATACTCAAGATTAATTCCAGAAAGTGTAAACTGTTGTTTGACATAGATATGTCTATGAATTATAGAGCTCTCTCTCTCTCTTTTCATAGCTATTGCTTCAAAAAAATAGAGCAAAGTTATATACAACCAGCGTAGTATTCATCTGATCATTCCTTTTAGAAAATGCTTTCTGAAAGGCTGAGAATTTTTATAATCGGAGACCCACCTCTAGCTTTTTAACGTTCTATGAATTGTTATTCTCATTACTATTTTCTCTGTAGATCTTTCAATTACCTTTGGCCAAAGGCAATAAAATATGACTGCTTTAAATTGGATCCAGAGTGACTCTTAGTTAATTATCATACTACCAAGTAGAAATCATAAATTCTTCCAACTCTCACCTCCCACTGGATGAGAGCTGAATGTACTCCTGTCTCAGCATGCTACCTTTTCTCTCTCAGCAGTTTTGGGTCTCTTCTGTTTCTTCCTTGAACTTGGAATGAAGGGTTTGGATCAGAAAGAGATGAACATAAAGGAATAGGCAGAAGACAAAAATCAAGATATGACAATTTTAGTAAAACACAATTTTAACCTTGATTCCACCAAAATGTATTTACAGATCATTCACATAACATTGGTCACTTGTTAGATCTTGCAATTACTTCAAAGGGCAGAGAGGTGGCACAGTGCATAGAGTGCCAGGCCTGGAGTCAGGAAGACTCATTTTTCTGAATTCAAATCCAGACTCAAGACACTTACTAGCTTGAGTGACCCTGGGCAAATCACTTAATCCTATTTCCTTCATCTGTAAAAATTGAACTGGAGAAGAAAATGGCAAACCACTGCAGTATGTTTACCAAAAAAAAAAAAAAAAGCCAAGAAGATTCAGGAAGAGTCAGACATGATTGAAAAATGATTAAACAGTTACTTCATAGAGGCAGCTAGGTAGGGCAGTGATCTGGAGTCAGGAAGACCTGAGCTCAAATCCAACCTCAGACACTTACTAGCTATGTAAACCTGGGCAATCACTTAAATTCAGTCTACTTCGACATCCTTAACCCAAATGGGGGTGATAATAGCATTGTTGTAAAGGTTAAAGAAGCAATATTTGTAAAACACTTAACACAGTACTTGAGACATAGTAGATGCTTATTAAGAGCTTGCTTCTTTCCTTAATATGGTGCTTAGGTGTTTAGCACAGTGCCTGGATATTTGTTGTTGTTCAGTCATTTTTAAGTAATGTTCAACTCTGCAAGATACTGTCTTAGGTTTTCTTGGCAAAGGCATTGAAGGGATTTGTCATTTCCTTCTCTGGTTCATTTTGTAAATAAGAAAACCCCGAAGCAAACAGAGTTAAGTGACTGACTCAGGGTCACAGAGCTAGTAAGTGTCTGAAGTCAGATTTGAAGTCAGGAAGATGAGCCTAGGCCCAGCACTCTATCCACTTAGCCACCCCACTAGTAGGCACTTAAAAAATATTTATTGACTAACTGACTAATGGAAATCCCTTTCGTTACTTGTTCTAAGTATTTTATTTCTATGTCAGGGGTCACAATTTAAGAAGCACATAGAAAAGGCGGGGATTGAAGAGAGACCCAAAAAAATGCTGAAGAAAATAACAGTTTTAAAAATAGGCTAACTCAACTGGCAAAAGAGGTTCAAAAAGCCAATGAGGAGAAGAATGCTTTCAAAAGCAGAATTAGCCAAATGGAAAAGGAGATTCAAAAGCTCACTGAAGAAAATAGTTCTTTCAAAATTAGAATGGAACAGATGGAGGCTAATGACTTTATGAGAAACCAAGAAATCACAAAACAAAACCAAAAGAATGAAAAAATGGAAGATAATGTGAAATATCTCATTGGAACAAAACTGACCTAGACAATAAATCCAGGAGAGACGATTTGAAAATTATGAGGTTACCTGAAAGCATTATCAAAAAAAAGAGCCTAGATATCATCTTTCATGAAATTATCAAGGAAAACTGCCCTGATATTCTAGAACCAGAGGGCAAAATAAATATTGAAAGAATCCATTGATCACCTCCTCAAAGAGAACCAAAAAGAGAAACTCCTAGGAATATTGTAGCCAAATTCCAGAGTTCCCAGGTCAAAGAGAAAATGTTGCAAGCAGCTAGAAAGAAACAATTCAAGTATTGTGGAAATACAATCAGGATAACACAGGATCTGGCAGCTTTTACATTAAGGGATTGAAGGGCTTGGAATAGGATATTCCAGAAGTCAAAGGAACTAGGATTAAAACCAAGAATCACCTATCAAGCCAAACTGAGTATAATACTTCAAGGGAACAAATGGTCATTCAATGAAGTAGAGGACTTTCAAGTATTCTTGATGAAAAGACTAGAGTTGAAAAGAAAATTTAACTTTCAAACAAAAATCAAGAGAAGTATGAAAAGGTAAACAGGAAAGAGAAATCATAAAGGACTTACTAAAGTTGAACTGTTTACATTCCTACATGAAAAGACTTGAAACTTTTTTCAGTATCTGGGTAGTTGGTGGGATTATACACATATACACACACAAATACATACACACACATAGAGAGAGAGAGACAGAGAACACAGGGTGAGCTGAATAGGAAGGGATCATATCTAAAAAAATAAAATTAAGGGGTGAGAGTAATATATTGGGAAGAGAATGGGAGAAATGGAATGGGGCAAATTATCTCTCATAGAAGAGGCAAGAAAAAGACTTTTCAATAGAGGGAAAAAGGGGGAAGGTGAGAGAGAAAACATGAAGCTTACTCTCATCACATTCAACTAAAGGAAGGAATAAAATGCACATTCATTTTGGTATGAAAACCTCTCTTACAATACAGGAAAGTGTGGGAGAAAGGGATAAGCAGGGTGGGGGGATGATGGAAGGGAGGGCAATGGGAGGAGGGAGCAATTAGAAGTCAACACTCTTGGGGAGGGACAAGGTCAAAAGAGAGAATAGAAGAAATGGGGAGCAGGATAGGATAGAGGGAAATATAGTTAGACTTATACAACATGACTATTATGGAAGTCATTTGCAAAACTACATATATATAGCCTATATTGAATTGCTTGCCTTCCCAGTGGAGATGGGTACCTTCCCTCCTCTGAAACTCAAAGCTTTAGGAACAATTGTTGAGTATTGTTCTTGCATACAATTGGGAAATAAGAAATACAGGTAATGGGGTATAGAAATTTATCTTGCCCTACAGGACAAAAGAGAAGATGGGATAAGGGAAGGGAGAGATGTCAGAAGGGAGGGTAGATTGGTGGTAGGGGTAATTAGAATGCTTGGTGTTTTGGGGTGGGGGGAGGGGAGAGATGGGGAGAAAATTTGGAACCAAAAATTTTGTGAAAACAAATGTTGAAAACTTAAACAAATCAATTTAATTTAAAAAATAAATAAAAATAAAAATAAATTCTTCTTAATAGTTATAAAGTTTGGCTCTTATGTGTCTCATGTGTGTCCACTTCATCTAAGACTGTCTGACTCAGGTACCATCTTCTGAAGCATGAATTCCTTCCTGATTCCTCTCCAACCCTATTAATTTCTACTAACCTCCCTTCCAAAATTACCTTATATCCACCTACTTTGTGTATGTGTGTAGGTATCTATAAATTTTTTATGTTTATATGTGTGTAATGTTCACTTTATATTATATACACTTATTTCCTCCTTTCAAATATAAGTTCCTTGTGAGAAGGGATTGTTTCGTTCTTTATTTCCACTACATCTCCAGTGTCTAGAACAGTACCAGGCATACAGTAGCCACTTAATAAATGCTTGTTGATTGATTTATTGATTCTAAGTCCTCCCCAAAATAACTATATAACCTTTACCAAATCACTTAACCTCTCTGAAGCATAATGTCCTTACCCTGTATAATGAAGGTATTTGTTGTAGCTGATCTCTATGGTCAGTTCAAACTCTAAAATATGAAGTTTCCCAGCTACACGAGTCAGAGACAGGAAAAAGTTTGGACTTCTGAGATCTCAGAACCAGTAGAGGCCCCTGGACACAGGTAGGAGAAGGCCTACATTGGTGGGGTCTCAGAAGTGCCTTAGACTGGGAGACAAATGTATGCTCCCATATGGGGGATACCACCTGGGGGTGCTTCACCTTCCCCCCACCTGTCATGTGATGAAGATCTAGTATAGGAGTTACATGTCAACAATTATTTATTAAGCACTGACTGTGCCAGGCACTGTGTGAAGAACAAGAATATAAAAAAAAGCAAAAATATGGTCTCTTGTCTTCAAGGAGCTCACATCATAAATGAGGAAAACAGTAAGTAAATAACTGGGCATATAAGAAATATAGGGCAACTAGGTGGCACAGTGGATAGAGTAGATAGAGTCAGGATGACTCATCTTCCTGAGTTCAAATCTAGCCTCAGATACTTCCTAGCCGTGTGATCATGGACAAGTCACTTAACCCTGTTTGCTTTAGTTCCCTCTTCTGTAAAATGATCTGGAGAAAGAAAGGGCAAACCATTCCAGTATCTCTGCCAAGAAAACCCCAGATGGGGTCACAAAGAGTCAGACACAACCAAAAACAACTGAACAACAAAAAAATGGAAGGTAATCTCTCAGAGGGAAGGCCCTGGCATTAAGAGGAACTTGGAAAAAGGTGGTATTTTAGCTGATACTTGAGGGAAACCAGGGAAGCCAAAGGTAGAGATGAAGAGGAAGAACATTCCAGGCATGGGAGAGAACCAAAGAAAAGGTAGAGAGCTCGGAGATGGAGCGCCTTGACTGAGGAACAACAAGAAGGCTGGTGTCACTGGAGTAGAGTACAAGAAGATTGGAAAGATGGGAAAGGACCAGGCTTGGAAGAACATACAAGTACAGTTTGGGCCCTAGGGCCCCAACCTAGATGCCCAACTTTGTGTCCTTGGAAAGTCAATCTCTTCTTCACTAAAGTGATAAAAAAAAAAAAAAAGTAGGCAGGTAGCACTGTCTCTCATCACTGGAGCCAGAAGGATATGAGCCTAAGTCAACAGTAAACTTCATCTTCTTCCTTCAGTCTCTGCAATTCAGAGTTGTCATTTCCAAAGGTAAAACAATATACTTCTATTTCTATAAATCTCTACTCATTCATCCTCATTCACTTTGATTCTCTCCCTTCCTAGTCAGTGTTTCTGTAGCCTCTTCTTCCATTTTGCCCTCTAGAAATCTTGTATTATTAATAATCTCTCCTTCATCCTGGACTGTTTTCATCTTATATTCTTTCTTATTTAAGAATGAAGTGGATTGCTATTTTATTGGAAAGGGGAGCTTTGAATGAGGAAACTTCCTCCACTAATTCCGGCTACCAAAGGGGTCCATGAAACAAAAACTGGTCATTAATTTCTCCTCTAAATCAATAGTCTTAGCCACATTATACTTGGAGGCACTGAACCTTTGATTTCATTTGGTATAGGTAACTCTCAAGTGAGGAAGCTCCCTCTACAAATGCAGGTTGGCACCTTCTTTCCAACTTAGACAATAGAAGGTTAAGTGTCTTGCCCATAGTTACTTATCCAGATATGGTAGATTTGGAATGTTCAGCTATGGTATGACTTGAAGCTTGCCTCCTGACCATTTAGCTCTCTTCTGACTTCCAGTCTTGCATCTTTAACTGCCTGCTTAACATCTTGAACTTGATGTGCTGTAGATATCTTCAACTCAATACATCTAAAAATTAATTCTATCTCTCCTCCAAAACTTTTCCTTCTTCCTAGTTTCCCTATTATGAGTGCAGGTACCACCACGCACTTAGTCACTCAGGCTCACAGCCTAGGTATCATCTTCAGCTTCTCTCTCTCTCTCTCTCTCTCTCTCTCTCTCTCTCTCTCTCTCTCTCTCTCTCTCTCTCTCTCTCTCTCTCTCACCAATACCACTGCTATAGCTCCCATATCCAATCTCATCTCGATTTTACTTTCATAATATCTCTTCTTTATGCCCGCTTCTGTCCTGTGACACTGATTTATTCTCCTGGTTTAGGTCCTCAATGCCTCATGCCTGGACTTTTGCAATATCCTTTGGTTGGTCTCTCTACCTTGAGTCTCCTCCATTCCAGTCTATCTTCCACTCATCTATCCAAGTGATCTTCCTAAAGCTCTGGTCTAAAAATGTCAGTCCCCTACTCAAATATTAAAAAAAAAACTATTTAGCTTTCAAAGTTCTTCATAACCTGCCTTCACACACATTTCCAGTCTTCTTGTACCTTATACTTACACACACACACACACACACACACACACACACACACACACACACACACACACACTCTGATCCAATGACACTGGTCTCTTTGCTTTTCCTTGAACAAAAACACCCCATCTCTTGGCCCTCGAGAATTTTCTATGGTCATCCACCATGGCTACAATGCTTTCCATCCTCCTTTCCACTTCCTATCTTCCTTGGCTCCTTTCAAGATGCAAATAAAATCCAGCCTTCTACAGAAAG
Source organism: Notamacropus eugenii (assembly GCF_028372415.1). Lineage (NCBI taxonomy): Eukaryota > Metazoa > Chordata > Mammalia > Diprotodontia > Macropodidae > Notamacropus > Notamacropus eugenii. The sequence continues at coordinate 480,086,630 of NC_092873.1, read as the reverse complement.
TCTTTCCTGCTCCCACTTGACTACAGTGCACTTCTTTTATTGGTTACTTCAAATTTATCCTGTAGATAACTTGATTGTAAATAGATCTTTTCATGTTTTCTCCTCCATCAGACTCTGAGCTCCCTGAGGGCAGGGACTGTCTCTTACCATTCTTTGTATCCTGGGTACTTATCCCAATGCCTGGAACATAATAGATATTTACTAATTATTTATTGACTGACCATCTCCAAGTCTATTGTGGCACACTGGTTCTATTCCAACTTCTTACACTTGTAGAAACTTAGCTTCCTCCTGAAGACATTGAACTCCTCCTACCCTCTCCAGTACTGAATACACCTTCTCTGAATACACCCTTACGTAGGCCCTGGAGGCTACTCCTGAAAGAGGTCCTGTCCTAGAATCCCCCTCCATGACTGTCACTGAGGAATCTGTCCTTCTTTAGGGTATTATCACTGACTTGTCTTCAACTCTGCCCCCCTCCCATCTCTGTCTCGGTCTCTGTCTCTGTCTCTCTCCATCTGTCTGTCTCTCTCTCACTCTCTCCATATATTTATCTACATTTATATCTAGATGACACATACCAACATGTCTGAATCTGTGTCTAAATAGATATAATTGCAAAAAGAAAAAGGCAGAGAAACAAAAAGATGTTCTAACCACTTACAAGACAGTTAGTTACCTTAGAATTCACCATCACTCATGCACATACTATCTTTATGATCTAGAACACTGACTTTTTTCCTCTGATTACTACCTCCTATCCATCATTCCCTCCCTCTCTTTTATTCTGCCAAAAATCTAATTTTTATCTTCATCAATACCTCTGGCCCCTTCACCCCTCTTTATTCTCTCAATCCATTATCTTGACCTAATTGCACTTTTCCACCCCATCCTCTTGTTCCTACGGTTTAATTGCTTTCAGTTCTCTATCCTTGACCCTTTATCCTATGACTATGTATACCTTGCCAAATCCCAGCCCTGAGTCACAATCCAGCATCTATCATACCATCTCTTACTTCCATACTGCAGAACAGCACTAGAGGAAGCCATACAACCATGCTTACTGGGGCTGCAGGAAATTTATGTAGTAGCATCGCACTCTGTGAAGTAAGCCTTTTACTCTCCCCGATTGAGTTTTTAATCACAGTCTGATTAAAACTTCAGTGGCTAGTCTGAATCTTCTCTTTTTTCTTTAAGTCTCGTACACTACCCCTCCCACCTCAATCTCAGGACTTTAGCTTCTAATTTACTGAGAAAAATCAAAGCAATTCACTGTGAGTTTCCTCTTTCTCCCTATTTCACATCTCCACCTCCCTCTTTACATAACCTGCTAATTTTTCCTCCTTTGCTCCTGACTCTGAGTTCTTCTTGCCAAGACCAGTCTCTCTACCCCTTAATTCCATCCACTTCTGGATCATCAGAAGAAATTTGTCCCATCCATCATTCTCTCTCTTTCTCTCTGTCTCGCTTTCTCTCTCTCATCTTCATCTCTCCTTTTCTATTAGCTCCTTTTCTACTACCTACAAACATACCCATCTCCCCATTCTTAAAAAAAAAAAAACAAACAAACAAACCAGCTTATATTTCTTCTCCCATTCACAGATAAATTCCTAAGAAACACATACCCATACTCACTGCCTCTATGGTCTCACCCTCTCCCTCCTCAACATGTTGTACTTGGCTTCTGATCTTAGAATTCAACCGAAATTGCTCTCTTCAAGGTTGGCAGTGTTCTCTTTAATGTTAAATCCAATGAACTTTTAGCATCCTCATCTTTCTGGACTTCTCTGTAGTTTTTAATACCACTAGCCACCACTAACAGTGGTTAGCTACCATACATGGTAAGAAATACTCTCAAACTCTTCAGTCTTATATTTAAGGCCCTCTGCAATCTGCCCCATACCTATCTTTCCAGCTTCATGTAACGTTATCAGTAATGAAATACAAAGGAGAATGGATGAAATCATGCACACAGCCCCCACAGCCCAACATCAATGCGTATCACAGTAGGTAGGATGACGTGATATGAATGACATTGTCACACAATAGTCTCCTTATATGGAATGTATTGTCACCCACTCACTCCCCTTCACAAAATCTGTTTTGACCAGACTGGACTGCTTGCTGTTCTCAAGTTAACATTCGATCTTTTCCCCTAGGGATTGTACAAGTCTTTGCCCAAACTTGGAACGTACTCTGCCTTCATCACCTTCTCTTAGGATACTATGCTTCCTTCAAAGTCCAGCTCAAGCATAACTCAAGTGTAACTATAAAGATTTCCCTTATTCTCCCACCCTCAGTTTGTAATTTTTTCCTCAATTTACCTCATATTATAATAGTATATATAGTTCATCTCCCACCACCACCACCACCAAATGCAAACTGTTGGGGGACAGGGATTATTTTGCTTTCTCTTTATTTCCCTCATACCTAGTACAGTGTCAGTTCTCTGACTTCCTACCCCTTTTCTTTTTCTTCTCTCATTCCTACTATTCTCTTAACTATACCGGATTCCTAGGAGGATCTGAGTTCAAATCTCACCTCAGACACTAGACACTCACTAGCTGTGTGACCTTGGGCAAGTCACTTAACCCCAATTGCCTCATCCTGGGTCATTTCCAGTCATCCTGATGAATATTTGGTCACTGGATTCAGATGGCTCTGGAGGAGAAGTGAGGTTGGTGACCTGCACAGCCCTCCCTCACTCAAAACAAAGTCAAGTGCAAGTCATGTCATTATTTCTCTAATGGTATGGTCTTCTTCGGCAAAGAAGTACAAACACACCTGATTCCTAACAGTGGCACCTACAGACATTTCTTAACTCCATTGGTGGTCCTCAGGACTAAGAAAGGTTTTCATGACTGCCATGAGAGAAAGTTTTTGAAAAGATCAAGAAATGAAACAATGGTCTCAACTAAGGCATTACATCACATGGAAATAATAGGATTATCAAGCTGGTACTCTATTTGGCAACAGAAGAAATAATGAGGTAGAAGGAGGACATGGCAATATGGACTGGTAATGTACACTAGTTGGCAATGGGAGGGAAAGTTTCTGAGTCCACTTAAAGGTACGATCAACAACCTCTTTTAAGAGCCTCTTTTGATGTCTCCAAGGGTGGAGAGGACTAGGTTCTCATAGACTGGGTCAGTTGAGCCCAAATTCTGATAGAACTAACAACCTAGTTGGAAAAATCTTCGAATTTCAGTCCTATGATATATTATATCTGTTTTCTGAAGACAAATATAGTTAAGTTCCTAGAATGTTATCACCTCATTGATTTCAGAGTGATAATATTTTCATTTATAGAACCTTAGCTACTAGAGGGCCACTTTTGGAGACAGGAAAATGTGGATTCAAATCCTACCTACAACATAGGCTAGCTGTGGGAACTTTGGGAACTCATTTCTTCTGTTGGAGCCTGAAGCAAACCTATAAGACTTAAAGTCACAGCCCAACTGCAGATTTATTTCAATCAATCACTAAACATTTATTAAGTTCCTACTATTTGCCAGGCACTGTGCCAAGCACTGGAGATACAAAAAGAGGCAAAAGACAGTCCCTGCCCTAAAGGAGCTTACAATTGAATGGAAATTCCCCACAGCAATGAAATTAGGGGTCTGGAAAAATTTTTTAAAAAGAGCCATCATAGCTTTTAAAAAAAAAAATCACACATAATTTTAACAACATAGGAAACTCTTATGGAGAGTAAGGAAGGAATTAGAGCAAAAATGACTTGCCCAGGGTTACTCAGCTAGTATGTGTCAGAGGCAGACTCAGGACTGCCTAGCTCCTAGGCTTTCTCTCTATCAGACCACACTGCCTTTCATAATTCTATCATTATTACTTTTATTAAGTAATTAGAATAAGCAGTTATGAGCAACAAATGCAGTAAAAGTCCTGGGTTGGGGGAAAGTACTAACATGTTCATAATAGGATACTTATTTTGGGGATAGCTAGATGGTACAATGGATAGAGCCCTGAGCCCTGAGTCAGGAAGACCTGAGTTCCAATTTGGCCTCAGACCTTAGCTGTGTGATCTTGGGCAAGTCACTTCATCACTGTGTGCCTCAGATTCCTCACCTGTAAAAAAAGGATAATGATAGTTCATATTTCCCGAGATTGTTGGGAAGTAAAAATGAGGTAATAGTTATAAAGGGCTTTACCACAGTTCATGGGGTAGTTAAGTGGCTTAGTGGATAGAGCACCAGTCATAGAGTTAGGAAGACCTCATTTCAAATCTGGCCTCAGACACTTATTAGCTGTGTGACCCTGGGTAAGTCACTTAACCCTGTTTACCTCAGTTTCCTCTTCTATAAAATGATCTAGAGAAGAAAATGGCAAACTACTCCAGTGTCATTGCCAAGAAAACCCCAAATGAGGTCACAAAGTGCTGAAAATGATTGAACACAGCAAAGTGCTATCTAAATGTAAGCTCATTATTATTTGACTCAGTGCAGATTAGGCGAAACATTTTAAGGTTTGTAAATTACTGTCCTCACAACAACCTTGTGAGGTAGGAGTGTATAATTATCCCCATTTTTCAAATAAAGAAACAGAGATAGGTCACAGCTAATAAACATTGGAGGTCAGATTTGAACCTGGGCCTTTCTGGAGGATATCATCCATTAGATCAAACTGAATCAGCAGTTAGGAAGAGGAAATTGAGAAAACATTTAGGTTGGATTTTTCCCTGAATCTCCTCACTGCAGCACCATGGAAATTTTTCAACGACAGTTTCTGAGAAAACTTTTGTTTTTGTGGGGATTTTTTTACTATGTTAAACCTTGGGTTTCTTAGAATTAGAATTGTAAAGCATGTTTTAATCTGAATGCACCTTTGCACCTCCTCATACCATAAAGCATGGCTTTAAACCTACTATATGCAAGCACTTCTGGGAAAAATTGTCTCCACTCCAACAATGTGCCCATTATTAAAAACACTTTTTCAAAATTTCTTTCAGGGAGGAATGAATGCTGATCTGGTCTAGGGACTCCCTTAGAAAAAATTAGTTTCTGAATAAACATTCTCCCAAAATAGAGATAAGAGGAGGGGTCTCTGTACTTTTTTTTTAATGTATGAATGCAAAGAATCCTACCAACAGGGGCAATAGCCAGATAGTCTCCCTTTGTTTCATTGAAGGGTTACATTAGCCCAGTGGTGATCCCACCTCTCCCAAAATCTCCCTTCTAGGCTCTTTCTTATGGTAATAAAAGAAAGGAGAGAAGAGAGACTGACAAATCTATCTTTTTACTGTCAGTTGTATTAGATCTTGAGGGAGTCAACTCTTTGCACCAATGCTTTCCGTGTTTTTCTTTCATCTCTGGTCAGTGGGACATAATTTAAGCTATGCACAAATTGGCCAGTAGTCAGTGAAAATTAACAAACAGAAAGAAAAGTAAACTGACATCAAGAAAGAGGATATTGAAATAGCCACATAGGTCTATTGTTACACCCAAAGAAGACAACAGGTATTCCTTCTCTAGAAACTGAGAACCCTCAGCAGTGAGAGCCAGCAACTCCAGGAACCAACTATCTGAAGAGCCCTCAGTGAGGCAAGTTGTGAGCAGAAAATGGAATAGCTCCTTCAAAGGTATGTACGTAGCTGCTAACAATGAAGGTGTCTTTAATGTTATCTAATATACTATTATCCAATAAGTACTTCCACTCATAAGAACCATCACCACCTTAGAGTTAGTATTACAACTTGCGATTCTCATAGCCCCTGTAGTTAATGAATCTCTCAAAGTGATTGCTTGGCTTACCTTGAATTTCCAACAGAACTATGTTTTTCTGAAAGCAAGCAAACCAGGACAAGGGAAGGTGATGTTGATATTTGCATCAGCATGTGTGATAGTTGACTGGCAATTTAACAATTCAACTCAACAGGCAATCATTAAGCAACTATGTTCAAGCCTCTGTGCTAGGTCCAAGGGCTAGTTGTATCTAAAAGATAAAAAAATGGGGAGTGAAATATACCTTATCCTAGAGAAGCTTCCATTCTCTTAGGTAAGGTTGGCGAGGCTATACCTTCATCTGAGCAGGCTGCAAACACTAAGGGTACTTTTCTATTGTTCTGGGGAAAAATTAAATCAAGTTTCAAGGCTAGTGATATATCTTTTGTAATATCTTGAGTTAAGCTGAAACAGAATTTATTATCATCCTCCCTATTATTTTTACATTTGCCTGGCTCTTTGCTCTGTGGCTGTCATAGTTAGTCTCTGTGTGACCATGGAGTTCAGTGTCTGTGGTCTTAGAATCAATATAAGGCTTTTAATGTGCTTTGCCTGCCTATTCATTAAAGGTTTGCAGTCAGAGGATTAAAATGCCGTTGAGTCAAAATGCCTTCCAAATCTTTGGTCATATAAAGTGCTTCCCATGGAGAGAGAACTTCTGCAGATTCTGGATTGATGCCGGACTTCTTGTTTTTCTTAAAAAAAGGCTTCTAAAGCAGAGATCCACAGCACCCCACTATGATTTCCTAAGTGCTGCATCACTACTGAATTTCCATTCTCCGACTATTACAGGTTTCACACCTACAAAGATTTGTGGCAGGCAAGACCTTTGGTCAGTTGAAAGTGACTCTTCTGAGATTAACTCCCTTTTTCTGGGCACCTCTGCCTTTAGGACAGATAGCTCTTTGATGGCCCTCTGAAATTCTGGCTGTATTTACCCTCACTCAGTATTCAGTTAAAGCCAAGCTAAAGATGGCAACAGCCTGTGGCCCTGACTCCAAAGGCAGAAGGCTCAAGCTTAGCAGGGTTCAGGCTCTCTGGGCAACAAGAAAGCAATTCATACATTATATTGCTCTTTTCAGCTGCATTTACTTGCAGAACAAGTAACCCAGTTGGCAGCCACTTGCTCAAGATAAATGTTTAATATCTACACTCTCAGCAGAGGAACCTATTTTAGGGCAAGAGGAATGGGGAGTTGTACAATGGGGGTGTATGGTTGTACTGACAAGTTAAACCATATATGAGAATACCCAGCCATATCACAGTCTGAGTATTCACCAAGAATGGTTGCTGGGATAGAACTGGGATTAGAGAAAATTCTTTTTAATTACAGATGAGATGTGTGGGCGATAGCAATGTTTCTCAGAAGGATGGAATGTTAGAAAGGCTGTGCAGGATAGCATACTGATGGCTCCCTGGGTTTGGAGTCAGGAAGACCCAAGTTCAAACCCTCTAACTTGATTAGCTCAATAATCCTGGCCAGCCTCTTCACCTATCTGGGCTTCAGTTGCCTTATCTATAAAATAGAGATGATAAAAGGATCGTAGACTTAGAGATAGGAGAGACGGAAATGTGGAAACTAAAACCCAGAGAAGTTGATGATTTGCCCAGTTACTGAAGCACTTATCTGACAGAGTCACTATCAGATGTCAATGATGATCAAATTAATTTAATAATTTATGTAAATAACTTTGTAAGCTTCATAGCACTAAATGTCAGCTACAGTATTGCTATTATTATTGCTTTCTTGTTTATCTAATCCAAGCCCTCATTTTGTTGATGAGGAAACTGAGGCAAACAGGGATCCCCAAGGTCACCCAACTAGTAAATGATAAAACCAGGTATAAGATCAAGATAGGTACTCTTTCAATGATACCATGCTGTTTGGTACATTTTTAGTTTATTTTTGCTCTTGCTTACACAGGTGGCTATGATTCTGCTTTGACTTATTCATATTAATTGTCTACCAAAAGTTATCGGACTGTTAGAAGTACCAGAAAAGTAGAAAATAGAGAAAGGATTTTTTTTATTTAGGATTTATTACTATAGAGGATTTCATGCTTGCTTTACAAATATCTTGCCATTGCTTCCCTTTGGTAATTAAATTTTTGGTCATTAAAAGATAATGATTAACAAATGACATCTATGGAGTGTCTTAAGGCTTGCAAAGTTATGTTGTATACATTATTTCACAAGTACCACAGCCACCTTATGAGGGAAGAATTACAGACATTATTCCTGTTTTAGAGATAAGGAAGTTGAGATTCAGAGAGATTGTTTCTTACCCGTCTTCAGATGGGTCATAAGTGTCAGGATTCAAGCATAGGCCTTCCTGATTCCAAGTGGAGTACTTTGTCCATTACATCTTTCAAATTGTTAGATGAAGTCTCATCATGGCTGATGGATATTACTTACTTGATCATTGCTGTCCTTGAAAGGGGATTGATATTAAATGACTTAACTGAGCATCACATTATTCCAGATTTATGGCCTGGAGTCCATGCCAAATGTGTTTTTCTATTTGTCTTTTTGGAGAAATAAACATAAAGACACAACTTTAATACCAAGGTCCATGTCTATTTCTAGAAGAAAAACCAACCAACTAACCAACCTGAGAACACATGGTGACTTGGTGCAGTCCCCTTTTACTCTGATATTGCGCTTTCATAATTGTTCTTTCAGATGATTCAAGTGTCAAAGAAAAAGAAGAAAATTGCCATGATTGGTGGTGGAATTAGTGGTCTAGGGGTAATTAAATGTTTGGATGAAGAACTACAGCCTACATGTTTTGAACAAAGTGATAACATTGAGTGGGGGGTGTTTCTGGAGATTTCAAGTTCAAGTTTTCTTATAAGGGAAACGTAAAATTCAAGAAATGTCAAGAAATTCAAGAAAATATTACTTCCATGCTGACATGGAGTCAGGAAGACCTGAATTCAAATTCAGCTTTACCTGCATGACCCTGCTCAAGTCACAGATGTCTGCCTCAGTCTCCTCATCTGTAAAATGGGTTTAATTTTATTACCTGCCTCTCAAGATTGTTCTGAGAATAAAATGAGATATCTGTAAAGCACTTCACAAAGTTTATAAAATACATAAATAAATAATGCATATTACTATTATATCACCATCATTATCATCATCAGTATTATTCAGGGGTCTCCTATTTCTTATCAGGTAAAATTCAAACTTTATTGTCTGATATTCAAGGTCCTCCAAGATCTGGTACAGTCTTATCTCTTACTCCTCCCCATACATTTTAGTCCAGGAGCGGGGAACCTGAGGCCTCAAGGCCCTCAAATGTGGGCCTTTTAATTCAAATTTCACTGGACAAATCCTCTTAATTAAAGGATTTATTCTGAAAAATTTGGACTCAGTAAAAAGGCTGCACCCAAGGACAAGGATGCAGGTTCTCCCCCCACCCTACCCCACATCTAGTCTCTGCCCTATCTCCCTCCCCCAGCTTGCCCTGTGTTCTCCCACTTTTTGGCCTGTGTTCATAAATTCCCTGTGCCTGGAATCTTCTTCCTATAATTTTTTGACTATTGAATTTTTGTGCATCATTTAAGGCTCAACTCAAATGCTGCCTCTTCAGTGAAGGCTTCTCTGATTCCCACAACTTCTAATGACCTTTGTCCTTCTTGAATCAGGGACAACATCTTCTCTGAATTGCAGTATCTCTCCCAGCACTTTGCCCTGTGGTCTTCACGTAGTAGGTGCCAAATGAATGTTTGTTGAATTAATAAATAAGTGAAAATCTAGCAGATGAAGATGTCCATATTTGAGTGTTGGAGTAATTCTTCAGACTGAGCAAAGAGAACAAGGCAGATGACACCTAGCTAATAATGATGAGTATATTTATGAGGGTTTGTGAGCTCAGTCAACAGAATATCAAAAAACATGAGATATCTCTGTAAGACTGTCCCTGACCATAATGATGAAAAGTTTGATAATCTCTGGATGACTAAATGACTAAAAAGAAAATACACTTTTGTATTTAAATACACAGATTGAATTTAAGCAGGATTGATCTCATCAAGTGAATCCTATGGATTTGAATTATTTAATTCCATCCCTTCCTTCTATTATTATAAAAGACTTATATTTTAGTATAAAATCTTTAGACTTTAGTGAAAGGTTTTAATCAGTGGCTATATGAGAATCTAATGATTTGGGAACCTATAAAATGGTAGAGGAGAACACCACACTCCCTTTCTTTTTTTTCAAAAGTTAATGATTGATAAGCTGTCAATCAATGAAATCCATTTGTCTGCAAGAAATCATTTTTGATCCTCCATAATGCTAGCACCTTCTCTCTGTGGGGTATCTGCAACTTAGCCTGCCTATATCTTGTCTGTACTTAATTGTTCGTGTGTTTCTCCCATTAGATTGTGAGCTCCTTGATACCAGGGACTGTCTTTTGCCTTTCTTTGTATCTCCAGAACTGAGTACATTCCCAGATACATTTTTGTTGATGCCGTATCCAACTCTCCATGACTCCATTCTGGGATTTTCTTGGCAAGGATATTGGAGTGGTTTGCCATTTCCTTCCCCAGCTCATTTTACAGATGAGGAAACTGAGGCAAATAGGGTGAAGTGACTTGCCCAAGGTCACCCAGCTAGTAAGTGTCTGAGGCTGGATTTGAACTCATAAAGATGTCTTCCTGATTCCAAGCCAAAGATCTAACCGCTATGCCATTTAGCTGACCCCTTGCTCAAATACATAGTAGGTGATTAATAAATGTTTGTTGCCTGACTAACTAAATAGATAGAGCTAAATTTTATTAGCTGCTAGAATATGCATATTAGATATCCTCTATGGTATGAGGGATAGAGTAATGAGCCTGGATTAGGAAGATCTGAGTTCAAAACCACTCAGGCACTTACTAGCTATGTGATCATGGGCAAGTTACTTAATGTCTCTCTGCCTCAATTTCTCATTTATAAAGTAGGGATAATAATAGCACCCATCTTCCAAGGTTGTTGTGAGGATAAAATGAGATAATATTTATAAAGTGATTAGTACAGTGCCTGGCTCATAATATGTATATTAAATAAATGTTTCCTTCCTTCCTCCTTTTCCTCTTCTTGTATTTCTTTAGAAATCTAATTCAACCCAGACATTCTCCCACAGGAGTCTGAGAATAATAAATCACATTCACACATCACTTTGAGGCTTACAAAGCATTTTCCTCATAGTAATACCATGTTATAAGAAGTTAAAAGTATGATTATCCTCATTCTATGTATAAAGAAACTGAGAATCAGAGAGACTGAGTAACTAGCCCAGTCAGTAGGTGTCAGAAGTAGATTCAGACTCAGTTCTGATTCCAAGTCCCATGTTCTTCATATAATACTATGCTGCATCTTTACAAGGCATATGCTTTTGTTTTAGAGTAGTTGGTGCTGGGTATCTCCCTTCCACTTTGAAAACAACTAGGGCTTTGTTGGGCAGAGGGACCTTCAAATGGAGCCTTGGTGTTCCCTAATGAGGAAATGCCTACAGATGCCCCAACTCATCTCCCTGCTATGGGGCTACCTGCCTGGAGAAGAGTGAGAGAAGGCAAAGGGTGAGAAGATATATTAAAGAAGCATCCAGATTATGGGGAGAGAGGCACAAGTGGAGAAACAATGGATGCTTAGACAAGAAGTAGTTTTATTAAATGTTTTACAGGCACGAGTTTGCTTCAATCTAGAGTAACCCCAGGAATTCTAGCCCTGTCCCAGTTTATATATGATTTGGAGCAATGCCTGAGCAAGTAGGTCAAGGAAACCCCTGAGGGGCCCAGTCCTAACTGGGTGACCTTAGAACCATTGAAGTCTCTTAGTCTCACCTGGTATCAGGTGAGATCTTCATGCTGGGGACTGAAACAGAAATGACGAGCGACTGCAAGGAGGGAATGGTCTAACCCTGTCTGACCCTCGTCTGCTTGTTGACTCATGGAGTAAATGTTTAAGAGTCAAGAAAGAGAAGACCTGTATCCCAAAGGGCAAAGTCAGATGGTTTCCACCTCCTTGACATCCAGGGGTTTGAGATGTCACAAGAGTGGCCACTGAGGCTATTGGGGAGAAGGAGGAAAGGGAGGAAGAGAAGAGAACAACTTCTTGTTATTGGAGATATCTCCAATAGATGGGTAGATTTATCTCTATCCGTTATGGTACTACCTGTCTCTTCTGCATAACTAGAAAGGAAATTCTTGTTTCTTACCTCTTGTTGGAGAAATATGAAGAAGGAAGACCCAGTATCCATAAATCTGTAATGATTAATCCATCAAAGGAGATGACCTGCTTCAGCGACTTCCCTGTACCTGATCGTATTCCTAGTTACATGCACAACTTACAAATTCTGGAATATTTGCAGACATATGTCAAGTACTTTGACCTTGGGAGACATAGACACTCTCAGATAAGAAGGCATTCTGTATATAATTACATATCTGTGAGTATAATATATATGTATGTAAGTATTGTGCTTATATCAATGTACTATACTATACATACATATGTGGGTATATATACACACATATATACATACACAAATCGCTTACTTCTCCGGGTTGTTGCGACACTCAAATTAGATATTTGTAAAGTGTTTTCAGATTCCCAGTATACATATCTACCTGTGCAATATATACATGTTTACATATATAAACACATGTCTACTTACTTTATGCATAAAAGAAGTATCATGGCTTAGAGAATAAAGAATCAACCTTAGAGCTAGGAAAATCCAGCTGAGTTCAAATCCTCCCTCTGATTTATGTTAGCTGTGTGACTCTATGTAACTTTTCAGTGGCCCAGACAGTTCTCCAGGGTGGATGAGTTTTCATTAATCAGCTGACAAGGATGTATCAAGTAGCCACTATGTTTCTAGCACTGTTCTAGGTACTAAGGATACAAAAGCCAAAATCTCACCCTCAAGATTACATCCTATAGGGGAAAACAATGTGTACACATGTAAGTAAATACCATATTTGTATGAAACAAACATAAGGGAATTTAGTGAAGGAGGCACCAGCAGGGATAAGGGTAGGGATGCTGAGATGTATCGGTGAAGGGAGGTTCCACACCGAACATTCCCTCTCCAATGGAAATACAGATCCAAAGGAGATAGATGTGTGTCTTTGTTAAATACATATAACATGTGTAGCATATGTTATATGATATTTATTTCATATGCAATATGTTATATGCAATGTGCTTATATGTGCATATGTGTTATATATAATACATGCATATGTCAAACATATGTGTATGCACATGCAGCATTTTATTTTGTGTTCAGAGGTTTTGTTACTTGCCATGTTATCATTTCTACAAAAAAGGTTAAAAATAGTCCCTGCTCTCAGGGAGCTCCCATATAGAGGAGACGCTATGCAAATAATTGTTAACTAAGAAGAAATACATATACATATACACACACACACACACACACACACATACTTATATAGAGATTAAATTAGAGATAAACAACAAAAGGAAGACAAGAATTAAAGGGAGTGGGAAAAGGCTTAGTGTAGAAGGTGCAATTTTATCTGAGCCTTGAAGGAATCTAGAGAAGGCAGGAGGCAGAAATCATGAAGGAAAATGGGAGCGAGTCGGTAAGAATGTATATTCCAGGAACATAGAGGAGACCATATTATATTCCTCACAACTGTAAGAAGAAAGTGAGATTGAAGCATATAAATTACTTTGGATACTTTAAAGTATAAATCTCAATTTTTATTCTTGAGAATAATGTTTTAAAGCTTAAAAAATGCTTCGTATACACTGCCCAATTTGATAACACAGTCTCATGTGATAGATATTATCCTCATTTCACAGGTGAAGAAACTGAGACTGAATAAGAAATGCAAAGTATATTTTGTCTGGTCTTCTATCTATAGTTATCAATACATGGTGGTTCCTTATAGAACCAGGAAGTGAAAGGTTAAATGAAGTGTCATGTATTTTAGTTATTTACAAGGCTATATTTTTTACTTCCCAGAATTAATGGATTAGAGCTAGGATAACTGTTTGATTTCTAGGATGTCAACTACTCTTGCATCCTTTTTTTTTTTTAAATAGGTATTTAAAGGTCACACACACACACAGGTCAACATTTCCACAGCAAGAAATATGAGTCCTGAGGGATTTCTAGGGAAGAGATTCATGGTGATGGAATCAGAATTCTGGAGCGACCTTGCAGTAGAGCTCAGTCATATAGCAAAATAGGTGTGTGTGTGTGTGTGTGTGTGTGTTTCTGTGTGTGTGTGTGTGTGTGTGTTTCTGTGTGTGTGTGTGCGTGTCTGTGTGTGTCTGTGTGTCTGTGTGTGTCTGTATGTGTCTGTGTGTCTGTGTGCGTGTCTGCGTGTGTCTGTGTGTCTGTGTGTGTCTGTATGCGTCTGTGTGTCTGTGTGTCTGTGTCTGTGTATGTGTCTGTGTGTATGTGTATGTGTGTGTCTGTGCTTGTGTCTGTGTGTGTGTCTGTGTGTGTGTGTCTGTGTGTGTCTGTGTGTGTCTGTGTGTGTGTGTCTATGTGTCTGTGTATGTGTATGTGTCTGTGCTTGTGTCTGTCTGTGTGTCTGTGTGTCTGTGTGTGTGTCTGTATATGTCTGTGTGTCTGTGTGTGTCTGTATGTGTCTGTGTGTCCGTGCGCATGTCTGTGTGTGTCTGTGTGTGTCTGTATGTGTCTGTGTGTCTGTGTGTGTGTCTGTGTGTGTGTCTGTGTGTATGTGTGTGTGTCTGTGCTTGTGTCTGTGTGTGTGTCTGTGTGTGTGTCTGTATATGTCTGTGTGTCTGTATGTGTCTGTGTGTGTCTGTATGTGTCTGTGTGTGTGTCTGTGTGTGTGTCTGTGTGTGTGTCTGTATGTCTGTGTCTGTGTGTGTGTCTGTGTATGTGTGTGCCTGTCTGTGTGTGTCTATGTGTGTGTGTGTGTGTGTGTGTGTGTGTCTGTGTCTGTGTCTGTGTGTGTGTGTGTGTGTAGCAAACACTTCACTCCTAATCCTAATGGTCTAAATTCCCAGAGTATTAGATGCCTGTTCCATAAGATACAGCAATTCATTATTTGGTATTTTCTACTAACCAGGGATCTAAGTCCTTTCTCCAAAGTCCAAATCATTTAGAGTAGAAGAATGAGCTAATGGATCGTGAGTGGTGCAGATAGAAAATAGCTAAGGGAGGTACAGAATCACAGATTGTTGGAGGTGGGAGAAGCCTTCAATGCCACGAGACCGGAACTGTCATCTGCCTTGTTTTCTTCGACCAAACCACAAGGAACATTTACTGTTTACTGTTGCAGCAAAGTAAAGTAGGGAGTTGAGACAATTAGCTGAATAATTCAGGGGAAAAATAGTAATAAGGCAGCTGTAGAATAATTTAGGAGCAACACTCTCATCCTAAACTCTCTGTGAGCCAATGTCATTGTAACCTGCTATGGATGTCTTAACAGCTCTAAATTCAACTCTCCTGGCTTTGGCTCTACAGACAAGGTCTAAGAACAACTAAGGAAAGTGTGTATTTTTCTGCACTGCTCGTATTAGCAAGATGCATACCGATTGCCTCAAGGAAATGTGCTAATCAATTGCATGGTAAGGTTTGCTAATGAATCATGGGAACTGTTAACAACAGCTAACCTCTGAAGCCTTGGGAAAGATGGGTTTGCTGGGAAAGCCCTCCCTCTTCTGGCCATCCTAGATACAACAGAGCAGGAGAATTGCCCAGTCAAGAAGTACCCAGTGATAACTGATTTTTTTTAAAAATACATATAAATACAGCATTGCATTTTAAGAAGAAAGAGTGAATATCTAAATCAATTGCTTTGATCAGTCAAATAAAGCAAAGACATATGGCTATATGTGAATTTTATGTATATATGTACAAATGTGTGTGTGTGTGTGTGTGTGTGTGTGTGTGTGTAAAATGATAGATCACATTTATAGGGATAAGGACTAGACCTATAATGTCATTAGTACAGGGAGTTTCCAAGTACAAGACGTTCATTCACCAATATAGGTTGGTACCTTCTCTGAAACTGAGGGTCTTAGAGTTGACTGTGAATTTAGGGTTAGTATATATCAAAGGAGGGAGTTTAGCCCAGTTCTTCCTGGCCCCAGGACTAGCTTTCATCCACTCTACTGTACTGTGGCTCGATCATGTTTATAATATATTGATATCTAATTTATTGGCCATGTATTTATATAATTTATTCAATATATTTCTATTGAATTTGCATAATATATAGATTTACAGATTTTTAAAGGTAGAAGCTACCTCAAAACACATTTAATCTAACTCATTATTTTGACATTTGAGGTCCCTATGAGAATACACAAAAAATGTGATTATCCCTGCCCTCAGGTAGTTTCTACTCTGCACGTGAGTAGAAAGAAACAACGTACAAAGATAAGTACACACAGATCAGATGTCACACACCTAGTTAGTAGCAGTCAATATCCAAGTCTTTCGTCTCTCAGTTCAGTATTCTTCAAGCATGTTATACCTATCTGGCACAGTTCCACATTTCCAGGAATTATTTTATTTGACACTGATCCCTAATTTGTCAGAACCATGTTCATTTATCATCTGGCTTATACTTTGAATGAACTATAACTTTATTTCACAAAATGTGACTGATTGACACTGATTTTTCATCCAGAGTCTAATATAAAGTCCTCTTTAAAAGCACACAGCTTTCTGTAGGAAGGAAACACTGAAATCTTACCCAGGGTTGAAAGCACTCTTCCTTTTCAGTCCTTTTAAAACCCTTTAAGAGTTTAGATAAGGGAGTTAGGACTTATTACCATAGATAGGATACCCAGCTAATCAGGAATGAGGGGAGAGTTTCTTGGTATCATTCCAAGAGTTAACAGGTATGCCAGGGAGGGATGGGAAGCCAGATCTGATGATAGTAAGAAGTGCATGGACAGCTTAGAAAAGAGTGAAAACAATAAAGCAAAAATCACATTGAAAGTTTGTGACAAAGGTGGATTTTAAAGAGCAAGACATCTTTTGGACATGACCTTTTCTCTTCAGGTGCTCCTCAGCGCCCACGGGGGCTCAGATATGTAATCAGGTGTGGAATAAAGGCTTACCCCATGGATACTCAGTTTAAGGAGATCAGCAAGAAGATGATGACCATGTCCATATTGAATGATTAGGTGGAGAATAAATTAAATTCAAGATTTAATCACAAGAACAATGGCCTGAAGTCTTAGAAAAGATATCCATTCTTTACTTGAAGTTATAGTGACTAAATACATCAGCTCCTTCAGGAACTAGAAAGGACTCTCAGCCTATCGTTTTCCACTGGTGTATGAAAGCAGAATATAAACTATACTACACCCTTTTCTCCAACGATATGCATAGTATCTAATTGAATTTTCATCAGTTTAAGTGATAAGCTGCCCATCATTTCCACTTGAAGACTAATTAATAATATGCTCTAATTGACCTCTCAATCTGGATGTCAGTCATTTCATGTCAGCTCTTCCCAGTGGTGTTTTTTTACTCCTGCACCTCCTTAAACAATTCTATAAGTAGTATCAATTCATGTCTATATGGTGACATCGTTTGACTTAGAGGCAGCTTGCAATCACTATTGCAAAAAGCAATAAAGCATAAAGCAAGCTAGACTTGGAATCAGGAAGACCTAGCTTGAAATCCCACCTAGACATTTACTAGCTATGGGATTCTGGGCAAGTTACAAATTTTCTCAGCCTCAGTTTCTTTACCCAAATGGGGACAATAATGGCACCTAGATGTTGTAAGGATTATATAATCTAATGGGTAGATAATGTGTATAAAATTCTTTGCAAACTCTAAAATGCTATATAAATGTCAAATGTTGATACTTGTTAATGAATATTTTGTGGGACCTAAGGCCACCTCTATCGTGAGTTAGATTGAATTGTGATTCATTCTTCAGTTTAAAGATTAAAGTTAATAGATTGAGTCCTCTGGAAACTGTAGGATCATAGAATAATAGATTTGGAATGGGAAGGTCATTTAACCCAACCCTCTCATTGTACAAATGAGAAAACTGAAACAAGGAGATGGTGGCTTATCCAGTGTCACATAGCTAGGAGGTGTCTCAAGGCTGCCGTATCTACCACATCAATACAAACTTAATACATCAAAATCTGACTCACTTAGGGTCCATAATCATGGCAGCTTCAGCCATTTGGTACATTACAGAACCGAGGAAGAAACAAAAAACTGCCTATGAACCCTAAAACACCTGTCATGGAGTCCATATACCAAGGTTCATTCATTTTACTGATAAGAAAATTCCTCAAGCCATTATATAGACCTTATTGAATTTTACTTTATACTCAAGTCTGCCAACTATTGTCATCTGATTCCTCTGATCACAAGGGATTAGAATTAGCATGTTAGCAGGAAGAATGTTTGGTGACATTAAGGAAGGAAATAAAAATTACCAGATTACAATCATTTAATGATAACGTTTGTAATGATGACAACTGGATTATCAGGAAGAGGTTATATTATTTTCAGTATACTATGTTTAAGAAATCATTCAAGTATAGTACACATTTTAGAGATATTTTCATCAAAATGATTGTTTTTATTTTATTTTGCTGATTGAAGATTGAAGATTGTCTTTTCTATCACTTATTTCTGGTTGACGCTGAGAAAATGAATGGCTGCTCTTTCTAGAAATATAAACATTTCTATGACTTCCAACCAAATACATCAAAATGGAGTGAATATTTCAATTAATTAATTTTCATTATATGTGTAAGAACTGATTAGGTAGCAGATGAACTATCGCCATGTTTTAATAAAGAAAATCATGCACAAGTAGCTTAAGGGTTATGCTGGAATTGATATAGAAAGTTAATGACAATAGGACAAATAGGAAATGAGAATTTTGATTTCTACATACCTTAGATGTTTGGACTTTGCATTATTGCATCTATATCATTTATAGGTGTCGGGAGTAGCAAACCTATGTGAGGTCTTTCTTCACATTGGAGTATCTGAATGCCTCTTTTTTATTTCCCATTCACTTACTTTTCTTTTGGAGATTACATCTCCATGTTTCATCTGGTGCACTCATAGGCCCAATCTCATTTTTCCAACATGAGCCAATTTTCCCTACTTTAGTAAGCCTGGTGACCCTCTGCTCTTGGATGTCCCCATATTAGCATTTGATTCAGTGAAGAAAATACATTTGCTTTATTCCTGCTGCAGTTTAGAATTCCCAAACTTGAGGGATCCCTAAGCCTCAACCCTTCCCCCACCCCAGTAGCAGATATTATAGGTGTGCATTAGCACATCTGGTTTCATTAGCATTCCTAAGAATGAAATAAAAGGAATAGTAAGTGATAAGCGATGCTGCTCACAGCCTTATCCATTCATCAGAGGTTGTATCTCAATCCAAGAAATGTAGAGATATGAAGAGGAAAGAGCTAGAAAGTTCCCATGATGCCCATCAGTGCGCAAAAGTCATTGGTACAAATGAAAAACTTTGTGGAAAGAAGGAATGAATGGATGAGTGTAATAAGTGCCACCTTCCCTTGTCACTCAGGTTTCTAAACTCTCAAATAAGCATCGATGACAACCTTCCCAATAATATCATTTCTGGAAGAATAATGATGAAACCTAATGGGAAAGAGTTCACAGAGAGGGAAGCCATTTTCAAAGATAGCAGCATTGTGGAGAACGTTGCCATAGGATATACCTTGTGTTTCCCATTCTTGGAAGATTTTATTAAGGTCATTTTCAATCAAATCTCCCTATATAATTGAGTGTTCTCTCCTTAGCTGGAGGAACCAACATTGGCCTTTATTGGCTTGGTGCAACCAGTGGGAGCATTGTTACATCAGAACTTCAGCAGTTGGGTCACTCGAGTGTTCAAGGGTAAGTGAACTAAAGTGGAGGAGAAGGACATTCAATTTCATTTGATTTGGAGTCAGAGGACTAGAGTTCAAAGTTCAAATTTGTTTCTTACTATCTTATGATCTTGAGCAAGTTGCTTTATATCTTTAGTCTTCAGTTTCTTCATCTATAAAATTAAGGTGTCAGATTAGATGACATCTAAGATCGCTTCTAGCTATAAATCTGTGATCTTATGACTCCTAGGTTTTCTGTGACTGGTGACTGGGTATTATATTCCTTACCTCTGCAGTAGATTGTTCAATTTGGAGTCAGGAACGGCTGGGTTGAATTCTGATTGATACTTACTAGCTGTGTAAGTCACCTTCTTTTTCTCTGTTTCCTCACTTGTCATACCTGCTCCATAGGGCTGTTGTGAAAATCAAATGAAATAATGTGTATAAAATGACTTGCTAACATTAAAACATTAAGTAAATTTCAACTCTTAGCCTGGGCTTTACCGACTTTAAATTAATATACTCACCAATCAAAATTGCTGTCACCCAGTCCTCTTCTCTTCTTAAGTGGCTGCTATTGTTTTATTACTTGTTTTCATCTAAGTAAAGTTTTATGACCCTGGGTAAGTCACCTAATCCTATTTGCCTCAGTTTCCTCATCTATCAACGAGCTGCAGAAGCTGGAAATGACAAACCATTCCTGTGTCTTAGTCAAGAAAACCCCAAATGGGATCACAGAATCAGATATAACTGAAACAACTGAACAATAACACAAAGTAAAGAGAAATGTCAGAGTGGCTTTCCTATCCATACTAATAGATGATTCAGGCAAGCTGATTCATGTCATCAACTGAGAAACTTAGAAACAACTTAGAAAAGAAGTTTGTTGGTGTTTGGGTATAAAATTAAAAAAGGAAGAAAAAAGTTGAAAAAAGTTTCTGGACCATTTGGTCCACAAAAGTTTTTAAAATCTTGAAAATAATTTTTTTCTTTCTTTGCTCCTTTTCTGAGACCTTTGGTGACAATACATCTGTTGCTGTCCCAATCAGGGACCTGGAGAAATACACACTGGGTTCAGCCTCCAGTTATCATGAAGACTTTTACCACCCAAATCAATTTCTTTCAGACTCTTACTTAACCTGTTGACCCATTTTATTGTGTCAATAGTAGTGAAGTTTTCAGGAAAGTGACATAATATTTTGTTCATCTTTCTTGGCCACTATTAGAAACAATTATTATAGATACCATTTATGTGATGTTTAGAGGTTTAAGGTTAACAAATACTTTGCATATATTATCTTGTTTTATTATCACAATCCTGGAAGGCGGTTTCATTATTATCCCTATTTTACAGATAAAGAAACTGAGGCACATAGGCTAAGTGATTCATCCAGGGTCATACAAAAGGCAGGATTCAAACTCATATCTTCTTGAATGAAAGTTTAGAGCTTCAGAAGTAGCAATTTCCTTCTCCATTTCTTACAGGACAGGGGAAATTCCAACTTAACCTACTCTAGAATCTCTTACCTCCTGATTCAGTAATCATTTGGAAATCTCCACAATTTTTGCTGGGACCACACCTTCTCCTTGGAAAGATTCTGTCATTCCATGTAACTTTTTCTTGTGTAGGACTGAACAAATTACCTTCCATAAAGGACATGATGGCAGATACCACATGGAGGAGAGAGAGACAATAGGCAAATGGTAGGACATTCGACTTCTAAGCAATTTTGAGAAATAAGATTTGGGAGTTTGGAGGAGAAGGAGTGATTCAAAGGATAGTTTCACTGAGTATAGACATAAATCTTCAAGTTGAGGTAGAAATCCATGACAGCCAATGAGCACTAATTAAGCACCTACAGTGTCAGGTACTGTGCTAAGTGCTGGGAATACAAAAAGGGGTGAAAGCCAGTCCCTGCCCTCAAGGAGCTTACAACCTAATGGCGTGGAGGGAACAACTTAACAAACAAGCAATATACAGAATAAATAGAAAATAATTTACAAAGGGAAGGCACTTGAATTAAGAGGAGTTGGGAAATGATTCCAGTAGAAGGTGAGACTTTATCTGGGACTTGAGGGAAACCAGGAGACAGAGATGAAGGAGAAGATTCCAGGTATGGGAGAAAGTTAGAGAAAATAGCCTGGAGCCGAGAGAAAAAAACAAAAGAGGTAATGTCTTGTTTGAGGAACAGCATGTGTATCATTGCATCACAGATCATTTGTGTGGGGGCTCATGGAGGGGAGAAACTGGAAGGGCAGGAAGTGAATAGCTTGTGAAGTGCTCTAGTGTAACAGCAAGCAAAGTGGGATTTTTTTGTTTTTTTTTTTTAGAGTTCAGTTTCCTAGGTTCAGGCTAAATTGTGAGAATCTGAAGGCTCAATCTCCTTTTTGAAACCTGATAGTTCATAGCTGTGCTGAGTCATGTAGGTTTCATACATATATATATGTATATATGTGTATGTTTGTGCATGCATATATGTATGTATGTATGTGTGTGTATGTATGTTTATGTATATGTATGTATATGTGTGTGTATGTATATACTGGGAGGTTGGAGTTTTACTTTGGGGGTTAACTTATAAGAAGGATCTTGTGATTTCCTGATCAAGACTCTGAGTGACCATATGTTCAGACTCTCCCCCCCCCCATCGCTCAGATGTAAAGTCTCTCTCAATCCAAGGGTGTATGTAATATTGCTTTGATTCAGGCAATAGAGATCTGTCTTTTGGTCTTGATTGTTGACCCCTTAAATAGCTGTCTTTTCTAGTAAAGCAGACCCAAGAACCTGTGCTAGCAGCCATCCTGTGTATGCCAGTGTGGTTGCCTTTACAGAATGCCAAAGTATTTTCTATTTGATCATGGGAGCTGATAAAGAGACACTAGAGTTTAGTGAGTAGGTGGGTTACATGCTTGAATCTGTGCTTTAGGAAAATCACTTCATCAATTGAATGGGGATTGGATTGAAGTAGGGAGACACTTCTGGCAGGAGCACCCATTGGTAGGCTATTGCAATAGCTCAGACATTGAGTTGATGAGAGCCTGCACAAGAGTGATAGCATCTCAGAGGAGAGAAGAAGATGTATTTGAGATATGTAGCAAAGGTAAAGTCAATAGGTCTTGGCAACAGATTCTATGGGAAGGTAAGAGATAGTAAGGAGTCAAATAAAATGCCTAGGTTGTAAGCCTGGGGGACTGAGAAGATGGAGGTGCTTTTAATATTAATAAGGAGATTTGAAAGTGGAAAAGGTTTAAGGGGAAAGATGAGTTTAGTTTGGGTTATATTGAGTTGAAGATGTATATTGGACTTCCAGTTTGATATAGGACTGGAGGTCAGCAGAGAAATTAAGAATGGATAAATTGATCTGAGAATCATCGATTCTCATAGACGATAATTAAATCCCTGGGAGCTGATGAAATCGTCAAGTGAAGGATCAGATATATTTCTTTCCAGCTTCAGATCCAGAATCCTAAACTCAAAACACATTTTGATGATTACAAATGTGCTTACAATCATAAATAAATGAGAGGAACAATTCTGGAAAGCACTGAACCAGTGATCAAACTCATAGCCCAGAGAAACTCCCTTGATCCTCTGACTTCCTTGACAAACTTTAGACACCTCTTTACACCCCTACAGACATGTCCACTATTGGCATGCTGAAAGAGAAGTACAACTGTGTTTTTAGGTATGGAACAAGTAAAATTTTTCCTGAGTTCCCTCCAAGGAAAGGAGTGCCTGGCACATCATAGCTGTTTAACAGATCTTTGTTGCTTGATTTGATGGTTAAGGACAAAAAGAATTCCTCCACTTAAAACTGCCAGATTCCATTTTCTGGGGCCAAATTCTAGTTCTGGACAAGTTTAAATTTTAGCAGTTATTATTTACTTATTAGTTAATGCCTGTTGAATGCTGAACACTGTGTTAAGTGTTGTAGGAGATACCAAAAGAACTTCCCTCCATGAGCTTAAATGAGTTGAAGAGACAAAATATAGACACATACAGCAAGAAAAAAATCTTCAGAAAACATTCTGATATTGGATTGGGAATATGGTCAGTACAAATAAGAAGTGATATGGTAGGGCAGGAAGGGAAGAGATAAAAGAAGGCTTGCTGAAGAGCCTCTAGAGTGGTTTGAAAAGGTGGGTAAGATTCAGATGGGCAGAATGGAGAGAGGGGGTGGAAAGGGGTAGTAGAGAAACACTTGAATGTTAGACAAGAAGTTTAATTCCCAGTTATTAAGTCAACCAGTTTTCCACTTCCTCAGAACAACCTGATGAATGATGTTTTGTTTTGTGGATTTACCACAGGTATATCCGTAACTCCAGATATAGACTCCAAGAGGATTACATCAACTTCATGGATCAACTAGAAACTTTGGTAGGGATGAAACCCAGCTTACTGACACTCTTATTCACAGATCCCAATCTGGCTTTGGAAGTATTTTTTAATCCCTGTACCTGATATCAGTACTATCTACAAGGACCAGGAAAATGGGATGGGGCCAGAAGAGCCATCCTGATCCAGAAAGAACAGATCCTCAAACCTGTGGAGACTTGAGTAGTCAGTGAGATCACCCACCAGTCTCATAAATCAGCTTGGCTCAGATTTCTTTGTATCGGCATTGCTTTCTCCATGTTCATGTTATCCTTCTTTTAAATATTCACCTTCTGGAGGCAGAGTGGAGTACAAACTAGGACTTATTTAAGCTCTGCCCCTGACCCCTCAAAAAAAACCCCTACAAAAATGACTCTAAACAAATTCAAGAACCGCAGAAGCCACAAAATGACAGGTTGAAGCAAATTTCAAGCCCAAGACCATCTGGAAGGTCAACAGAAAGGGTCTATCATACCAAGCTGGGAGCAGAGTGCAGTTTGGGGATGGAGCCAGAGGAGGACTTAGGGTACTGAATCACTGATGGTTGTGGTTGTTTCCAGACTTCTCAACTTACAAACACCAAAGGCAGCTTAGAGGATTAGTGGGAAGGGTTTCTCATCTGCCTGAGAGGAGAGCGTGGTCCTACCCCAGCCCAACCAGGGCAGTGGCAGCCACTGCTGAAGCAGCTACTGATTCTGGAGCCCTCCACTTAACAAAGAACTCAAAGGTCTAGTGATTGACTGGGAAGATGAGCAAATGGGGGAGAAAAAAGCATACTATAGATTCTTACGTTCTTGATAGAAAGGTATTTTTTTATGTCATTGGTGATGAGGAAGATCAAGGGATGCAACCAAAAGAAAATAACAGAGTCAAGGTTCCTGCATCTAAAACCTCTAAAAAAAACATGAATTAGTCTCAGGCCACTGAAGAGCTCAAAAAGGATTTTGAAAATCAAGTAAAAGAAATATAGGAGAAAAGGAGAAGAGAAATGAGAGTGATGCAAGAAAATTATGAAAATAGACTCAACCGCTTGCTAACAGAGATCCAAAAAAATGCTGAAGAAAGTAACACCTTTAAAATTAGACTAACTCAAAGAGCAAAAGAGGTCCAAAAAGCCAATGAGGAGAAGAATGCCTTAAAAAGCATAATGGGCCAAATGGAAAAGGAAGTCCAAAGGTTCACTGAAGAAAATAATTCTTTCAAAATTAGAATGGAACAAATGGAAGCTAACGACTTTATGAAAAATCATGAAATTGTAAAACAAAACCAAAAGATTGAAAAAATAGAAGACAATGTGAAGTGTCTCATTAGAAACACCACTGACTTTGAAAATAGATCCAGAAGAGATAATTTGAAAATTGTGGTTTGATCTGAAAGTCATGATCAAAAAAAAAGCTTAGACATTATCTTTCAAGAAATTATCAAGGAAAACTGCTTTGATATTCTAGAATCAGAGGGTAAAATAGAAATGGAAAGAATACACTGATCACCTCCTGAAAGAGATCCCAAAAAGAAAACTCCTAAGAATATTGCAGCCAAATTCCAGAGTTCCCAGGCCAAGGAGAAAATATTATAAGCAGCCAGAAAGAAACAATTAAAGTATTGTGGAAACACAATCAGGATAACACAAGATTTAGCAGCTTCTACAATAAGGGATCAGAGGGCTTGGAATATGATATTTCAGAGGTCAAATGAGCTAGAATTAAAAGCAAGAATCACCTATCCAGCAGGTGAGTGTAATACTTCAGGGAAAAAATGGAATTTCAGTAAAATAGAGGACTTCCAAGCATTCTTGTTGAAAAGACCAGAGCTGAATAGAAAATTTGACTTTCAAATGCAAGAATCAAGTGAATCATGAAAAGGTAAATAGGAAAGAGAAACCATAAGGAACTTATTAAAATTGAACTCAACATACCTACATGCAAAGATGATATTTGTAACTCATGAGAACTTTCTCAGTATTAGGGTAGTTGGAGGGAATATGTATATTTGTGTGTGTGTGTGTGTGTATACATGTGTGTATATATATATACACACATACATGTATATATGTATCTATGTATGTATATGTACATATAAGTATATATGTGTGTATGCATATGCATATATAGAGACAGGGAAAGACACAGAGATAGAGGGCACAGGATGAACTAAATATGAAGGTATAGTATCTAAAAAGTAAAATTAAGTGTTGAGAGAAATGTACTGTGAGAAAGAGAAAGAGAGAGGCAGAATGTACTAAATCATCTCACATAAAAGAGGCAAGAAAGAGCTTTTACAATGGAGGGGAAGTGAGAGGGAATAAGTGAGCCTTACTTTCACTGTGTTTGGCTTCATGAGGGAATAACATACACACTCAATTGGGTATGGAAAGTTATGGGACAACACTTTGGAGGAAGGAGTAATCAGAAGCAGACCCTTTTATGGACCGACAGGTCAAAGGAAAGAATAGAGTAAATGGAGGGCACGGCAGGATAAAGGGAAATATAGATAGTCTTTCACAACATGACTGCTATGAAAGTGTTTTGCATGACTACACATGTGTAACATATGTCAAATTGCTTGTCTTCTCAATGAGAGTGAGTGGGAAGGGGGGAAGGGAGAGAATGTGGAACTCAAAGCTTTAGAAATAAATATTAAAAATTGTTTTTACATGCAACTAGGAAATGTGATACATAGGCAATGGGGTATAGAAATCTATCTTGCCCTACAAGAAAATAGAAGGGAAGGGGATAAGGGAGAAAGAGGTGATAGAAAGGAGGTAGATTGGAGGAAAGGGTAACCAAAATACACCCTGTCCTGGGGAAAGGAGAGATAGGGACAAAATTTGAAATTCAAAATTTTGTGGAAGGGAATGTTGAAAACTGAAAATAAATAAATTTAATTAGAAAAAAAAACTAAAGAAGAACTCACCTCCCTCAGAAGGCAACAAAGTGGGGAAAAAGTCAACATCCAAGTAGTACATTTTATTTTCTGAGTGTGATTTCTTAGGGCCTTTGGAAAACATAGCTCCCTTGAAGACATGCCCTCAATTAAGAATTTTCATATTAGTTCAAATATAGGTGGCCCCCAAATAGAGACCATAGAGTAAAATGTGATCTCTTCGAAAATAAAACAAAAAAAAATACCACAAGCTGGTACACATTAAAAATAATGAATATTATAGGATACACTTAAATCTTTCACAAAAAAAAAAAAAGATTTGGGGGAACGGTGGAAGGGTGGCAAAGGAAATACAGTTTATACTGGGACCAATAAATGAGTCACTTCAAGTCACTAAGGAGTGAAGACTGATCATCACAATCTTCTTGAGTACTTGCTATATGCTTGGTAGGTGCCAGGCCTAGAGGCCTGAGGGCTACCCGAGTCTTACCTTACCTGTCCCAGGTCTTCAGTTGGCCAAACCGGATAAACGTATGAGAGAAGAGACTTTCCGGAGTCGAACAAGGGTTAGGCTTTATTCAGGGTCCTGGTTACATGTGCAGGGGGAGCTCTTCCTTAGGAGGGAGAGAGAAATCTCCCAAGGAGGCAAAGATCTTACAGTAAGAGATTGGAAGCAGAAGTGGAAGTGGGGAGAGAGGGGGAGGGGAGAGCAAAGAGAGGAAAAACGGAGCCTTCTGTCCTGTCAGGGCCCCTCCGCGCTAAGAGCGCCTTCAGGCTTTCCTGACCCTAATTAAGCTCTCTGGACGTGTAGTTTGCACCTGAATACTGTGCCTGTTAGATAACAATAGGTGTGCCCAGATCCGGGACAGTCTCGAGGGCGGGGATGCTCCTCCCATCACGTTTCTCACGGGAAGAGGCGGAAATACACGAGATAGCTCGGTCTCACTCCTCGATTCCCTGGTGTTTCATGGGGGGCCTCATGAGAACTCTAAGATTTAGAAGTTCCCACCTTT
This sequence comes from Notamacropus eugenii, assembly GCF_028372415.1. Classification (NCBI taxonomy): domain Eukaryota; kingdom Metazoa; phylum Chordata; class Mammalia; order Diprotodontia; family Macropodidae; genus Notamacropus; species Notamacropus eugenii. Next base: position 480,058,788 of record NC_092873.1, on the reverse strand, counting down.
ACCCGCCCGAGACTGTCTACATGGAATCGAGCTTCCATCCCCAACAGGTAGGATATACTAAATTATTAGCATTTGTACAGTTGAGTTGAGCATTGTCAATGAGCTATGAACTGAGGCTGGACATTACCCTAATATAGTGAAGTCTCTGGGCCCTCACCACACCGGATGGAACATTCTTTGTGATAGAGTTGAATTAATTCACTGTAGCACAAAACATCTCAGATCCCAGTCCCATAAATACATCCAACGGATGTTTTTCAAGAACCTGCATTGGTAATATTTATTACTCTTATTAGTCTGACATTTTATCTATTTTTGCTCAGTGCTTATTGAAGTGAGAAAAGAATTATATTGTACATAAAGGGAAGAAATGTATTTTTCTATCTGAATTTATAATTTATAACAATACTTTGCCTAAGTTCTGAGTTGCCTTCTAAATAATTTATAGTTACATGTTCCAGCTGTCTGAAAGCTAGTCCTTTTTTAAAAATTACACTGTATTTTACATAAAAAAGAAATGTCATCAGCCCATAGGTAAAGTTTAAATAAAATGTGTGTGCATTTAAAGAACCTCAAGCTTCTGTGCTTTGTTGTAAAAGGTTAATAGATGCTGTCAAGTCTTAATTAACCATCCAACAGGGAAACATAATCTGAAATAGCAGATAATTCCCAAATCATTAATATTTAAAGTTTGGAATGTACTTTTCTGTTTATTTTTGAACCTAAGTATGTTTAATCTAGGAATGGACTACATAGGAATCACTGACTAGAGAACAACTGGGAAGCCCCGTAAAACTTCTTCATTCTGTGCCTCTCCTCTGTGTAAGGCAAATGATGCAGTAGGGAAAATACCAGATTTGGAGTCAAAAGACCTGAGTTTGAATACTCTCCCTGCTTCTTAGGATTTGTATGACCTTAGGCAATCAATAAAAGATTCAGTTAACAAATACTTATTGAACATATGTCAGGCATTTTTCTAGGTGTTATGGAGACAAGAAAAAGACTGAAACAATCCCTACTCTCAAAGAGCTTACATTCTAACAGGGGAGACAAGCACAGAGTAAAATACCAGTAGGATAAACACAGATGCAAAATAGTTAAATGCAAGCAGTAGTTTGGAAGGGAGGGCACTGGTAGTTATTCCCATTAGAGAGGTGATCACAAAGAGTCAAATGATAAATTAGGGAGGGGTTTTTTTTTTCACTTTAAAAGCTGTTTTTTGAATTAATAAGCATTTGTTTTATCTCGCTTTCACTCTCCCACCAACTGAAAAATTCAAAAATATATGAAATTGTCGTAACAAATATGTATAATCAGGAAAAACACATTCACATATCAGTCATGTTCAAAAATCCGTTTCATTCTACACTAAGTCCATCATGTCTCCAGCAGGAGGGAGATAACATGCGTCATCTTTGGTCCTCTGGTAGAATTGTTCATCATCCTATTGATTAGACCCTTCAAAGTTATTTTTCTTTATATTATTGTCTTTGAATAAATTGTTCTAATTCTACTCACTTCACTCTGTCTCAGTGGATAGAATTCTTTCAAGTTACTCCTTTGAAATTGTCCATTTCATCATTTCTTATTACACAATAATATTCCATTATATTCATATATCATAATTTGTTTAGCCATTCCCCAAGAGTTGGGTACCCCTTTACTTTTCATTTTTGAGCTACTGAGAATTTCTCTTTCTATCACTTTCTCCTTTTTTGCAGTATGCAAAAATGCTAGTGATTTATATGGATTTATTTTATATCCTTCAACTTTGCCAAATTTATTGTATCAATTAATTTTTAGTTGAGTCTTTAGAATTCTGTAAGTAAATCATTAAATCATCTGTAAAAAAAAAAGGGGGGGGATATTGGGTTTTTTTGCTTCTGCCTTCTATTTCCCTTTTGTCTTATTATTACACCTAGCATTTCTAGTATTATGATATATAGTATTAATGATTATATATATGTATATTTCTTTCCCTTCTCCTTTCCTCTCCAATATAATCACATTTTTCTCATTTTGTCTTCTAAGACCATCAGAACAGAATAAAATTGTCCATTGGACCTCTGTTTATCATATTTATCATAATACCCTTTAAGGTATTATGGTCCTGAGAAGACATCTGTATCATATCCTAATAATATGTACCTCCACAAAGTTCCTTTCAAGTTAAACAAATGTGTGTATTTTTCTGTTTCTCCAGATTCCTGCATTTCTATTGTGAAATATTTATTCAGTTCTAGCCTATCAGGAGTGTTTTGGTGATAAGCTTTTATCTTTTGTCTTTTGGAATATCAGATTCTCAACTCTCCTGTTATTTATGGTGGCAGAAACAAGTTCTTGTGTTATCTTGATTACATCTCCTTTGTACTTGAACTCTTTTTTTTGGCTGCTTGATTGTCTTAGAAGCCCTAGATTTTAGCTGTGATGCTCTCTAGAGTGTTCATTTGGGATTTTCTTCAGAATGTGACTATTTGGGATTTCTTTCTATTCACTTCTATTCACTATTCACTTAATTCTTTTTTAACTTTGCCCTCTGATTTTAAGAGATCTGGACAGTTTTCATTTATAATTATTTTGAAATATGATACCCAAGATTTTTTTTTTTAATCATGATCTTCAGATAGCGTAGTGATTCTTAGATTCTCTCTCCTTGGCCTGTTTTCTTGGTCAATTGGTTTTTAATATTATCTTCTTTACATTTTCTTTCTTTTAATCTTATTTTAATTGTTTGATGTTTGGTCCTTTATGATTTTAAGTCCTTTATGATTTTAGTCCTTTATTGGGTAAGGCTTCCCGTCATCCATTCTAAGGTACAAATTCTGCTTGTCATTCTTTCCTCTCTAACTATTCAATTTTGTATCTCTTATTTCATTTCTTTCATGAACTCTTATAACCTTTGTCACCAGGATATGTTTTTCCTCTGAGGATCTCCTTGTTCTTGCTTTAGGGTAACTCTTCTTCAGAGTTTACCTCTTGGACATTTCTCTGCCCAAGTTATTTCTTCATAGTATTTGGTGTTTTCTTTAATTTGATCAAATTACAAGTCTCAGTGTTTGGTTAGGAGGCTCGTACTTGAGTCAAACTCCTCTCTTATCCTCAGAAATGGTCTAGATAAACTGTGCTTGGTCCTGAGTGTGAAGGCTAAGACTAGGTTCCACCTTTTACAGAAAATGCCTGATCTTTAGGACCAGAATGCTTGAACATTCCTCAGGGCCTTCCTTAGATTGTAACCAGGGATACATCCTGGACACTGACACTGAGGAATTTATGTGGATTTATTTTATATCCAGAAAACTTGTTGAATTCACTGTTTCAATTAATTTTAGTTGACCTTTTAGTGTTCTTTCAGTAAGTCATCATGTCACCTGCAAAAAGAAAAGATAATTTTGTTTCTTCTTTGTTTATGCTTACTCCTCCCAGAAGGTCATTGCTTATAACATACAAAGAATTTTCTAAAAGAAAAAAAGGAGAAAACCCAAACGAATCAATATTTTTAAAAATCTGAAACTTTTTTTTCCATGTTCCATAGCAATGTATCTCCCTTCCCTCAATCATTACAAAGAACTTCCCACATTACTTTGGAGGAGAGGAGCCAAGCTTCTACAGTAATTTGTTAAGAACTATGAAGTGCCACACATAGATCTTTGTGAAAGGACTGATGATTCAGTGATGAAAATGAGCAGTTCTTACTTTCATGTAGCTTATATTCCACTGGGGTTGGGGGGTGGGGAGGAAGACACAGCACGTGCATAGGTAAATAAGTGCAAACTATATTCTTAATAAATATGAATGTCACACATAGAGTTATCAGTAGAGCTTGAGATGCCTCTTCTCTAATACAAATTTTGGCTTGAGCCCCCATTACTAGCTTCCCAATCTCATGTAGCCAATTAGCATCAATTAGCTTTTACAAAAGAATATATTCATTGAAAATTTATCAAGAATGGAAGTACAAACATTTCCTGCCCAATACCTTGAAGTCACACTCCACTTTATACCACCTCAGTCCCTGAGGAGAGTGATCTCAGACTTAGTAGTTTTGACATAGCATAGGTACCACCAATTTCATATGCAAACGTAGCATCAGGGCATCAATCCGAGGTCACTCCTCATTTCAGCTACAACTGGGCTGGGTCCCAAAGGTTGCTATTTGCTTCTCGGTCATCAATGTTTGAAAGATTACAAAACCTGGAATGGACTCAACTCTCAGACCCTTGGACTGACTCATTGTCCTAACATTTTGGATTCATGAAATTCATAGCCTCCAGATTAATCCCATTCATCTAAAATGAACAAACAAATGTCAAGGCAAAAATACTCAGGTTGACCTCCATGAGGCCTTTTCCCTTACAGTTTATCTCTCTTTTCTCACCAGAAGCTCATTGTAATTTGTCCTTAGTTTTGGAAGAGGGCCAAAGACATCACAAGGGCGATTTCCTGACTTGTGCACGAAGCAGGAAGAAGTCAAATCCAAGAAAGTGAGGTTAAGCCTCTACACAGCTAGTGTCTTTTTAAAGCATCTTCAGTCAATCAAATAGACCCCTCATTATGTGGTCAACAGAACAGAACCAGTAATGAATACCTAGCATGTTCTATGTTTCTCCATTTCACTTGCATTAGGCATCATCGCTATCAGAAAATCACCTACAGTCTTCCATATAGGGAAGGGCATTCATGGGATCCTGCATATGTTCATAGGGATTACCTCCATGTCAGACTTCTGTTAAATAGATTTTATTTTCACCATTTGACAGATGAGGAAACTGTGGCACAGAGGTAAAGTGAAATGACTGGTCTAGAGGATACATGTAATGCCAGTGACAAGATGTAGACTTTTGATTCCAAATCTGGTGTTTTATCCTCTACTTCAGCTGAATTAATTCTGCCATACAACCAGACACAATGGTTTAAATAGATAATATAGTGTCCATTACACAGATTTTCTATTTTTTGGATTACTTATAAAAATATTTAAATTATTTTTTTAAAAAAAACCTGATGATTGCCTTCTCTAAATTAAATATCTTCAGGTCTTTCGACCCATTTACATATGGCAGCATTTCCTGTTCCCTCAAGCTCAGTGATGCAAAAAAAAAAAATAATAATCTAAGTTGTCTTCAACTTCAGGGTTTTTTTTTACTTGTTTTGTTTTTTCCAGTCTTGATTTTATTCTGATATTCTTTGTCTCAGCTCAGCATTTTTCAGTTCTGATTCTGCCAATTTCTTTTTCAGTGTCCATTCTTTTAGTGATTTCTTTTGCTAGAAACTGGCAAACTATTTTTGTATCATGTGCCCCATTGGCAGTTTGGTGAAACTCATGGACTCCTTCTGAGAATCATCTTTACATGAATAAAATTAAATTATTGAATTATAAAGAGAACTAATTACATAGAAATACAATTATCAGTCAAAAGACTAACAGACAAGTTCATGGACTCCAAGTTAAGAATCCCAAGACAGCTGGCTCTCTGGTTTGTTCTTAAGAATATTTCCTTTACAGCTCTTCTATCTGTCCTGATTTCTTTTTTAAGTTTCTATCAATCAATCAATAAATATTTACTAAGTCCTTACTATGTGCCAGACACTGAACCAAGTTCTGGAGATACAAAAAGGGTCAAAAGACAGTCCTTGCTCTCAAAAAAAAATCCACAATCTAATGTATCTAAATTTCTCTTCAAGTTCCTGAGGCTGTTCCCTCCACATTTTGGGTGGGGTGGTAGGTCTACTTTTAGCAGAATTATTTCTTTTGTGTGTGTGGCGGGGTGAAGTGAGTTCTCCTTTTCCTTTACCTCATAACCTATGTTCATTGTATTGAGATATCTTTTTGTGTTTTTATTTTCTTCTGCTGTTTTCTTTTCTGCGACATGAACTCTACTTTTCCTTATTTTTATTGCTGTTATTTTCTCTTATGTGGTTCCTTAAGGGGAGCTGAAGTTGAGCACAAGATTTATTCGGTTCTCTTACTGGAAATGCCTGGAACACTCCCCTTAAAAGCCCTGATTTGCTGCTGTGTATGCTGTTGGGACTGACCACTAGGTGGCGACAGATGAAGGATTAATGATTGAGGACTTCCCAAGATAGGGACAAGGGACATTTTGCTTCCTGGGAAGAGGGAGCTGGTTATTAGAAACCATAAGCATCCAATCTTCTATACCATTTTCTAGAGGAAGCCCTTCTCAATTCCTCTTAATTCTAGTGGCTTGCCACTTTTAATTATGTCTTATTTATCCTGTGTATATATAGCTTGTTTGTACATATCTGTTTCCTCTTCGTATTCCCCATTACTTTGTGAGCTCCTTGAGGGTAGGACTTGTCTTTCATTCTTTTTTAATATCCAGCACTTTGATAGAGGTTTATTCACTGACTACTGACTGACAGATAAGTGGAGACCTGAAACATTAGGTGGACCCAAGGTTAAAAGAGCCATAGAGGGGTTCATCATGCTAAAGCATTATCTGAAGAAGAAATCAAGTCAACAAGCATTTATGAAGTGCCTACTAAGTGACAGGCACTGTGCTAAGTACTGGGGATACAAAGAAAGGGAGAAAAACGGTCCCTCCTCTCAAGGACCTCCCAGTCTAATAGGGGAAACAGCATGCAAAGAGCCTATGTATAGATAAGCTACATACAAGATCAACAGGAAATAATCAACTGGGGGGAAGCACTAGAACTCAGAGGGATCAGGAGAGACTTCTTGTAACAGATTGAATTTTAGCTGGAACTTGAAGGAACATTGGCTCTCTTATTTATTAGCCATGTGACCTTGGGCAAATCACTTGATATCTCTGACCTCAGGTGTCTCATTTGGAAAAATGAAGATTTTGAAAGAACTGAAGAGTTCTTTATGAAGGGTCATAAATGAACTAGGGTTAAAAATGGCAAAAAAAAAATGAGAAAAGCTAGCAAATTGAATAATTTAGTAGGTTTCTGTTCTCAAACCCTGTAGAGTCCTTTTAAAAGAAGGTCTAAGTGTCACAGTTATGCATGATTGAGTATCATACAGGGGAAGTCCTAGACCTGAATACTAGTTGCTATCAAAGATGGATATAGATATAGACTTGGATAAAAATGTGTTTATAGCAATGTTGTTGTTGTTCAGTCATTTCAAGTGTGTCCAAGTTTTTGTGACCCCATTTGGGGTTTTCTTGGCAAAGATACTAGAGTGGTTTGCTATATATCCTTCTATAGTTTTACAAATAAGGAAACTGAGGCAAACAAGGTGAAATGACTTTCCTGAAGTCACACAGCTAGTAAGTTTCAGGCCAGATTTGAACTCACATTTTCCTAACTCCAGGCCTAGCACTTTAACTACTGTGCCACCTAACTGCACCTAGAATTTATTATCCACATAAAGATCTGTTGTTGATTCACTGAGGTAGTCACTGTGAAGCTATTACGTGAGATTTTTGGCAGAAACATTGGAGCTACCAGTTGAATTGCTTGTAAAACGCTTCACGGGTTAATATGAGAAACTCCCACTTTTTGAAAAAGAATAGGGGGCTGTAAGGCAACATGTACCATGTCAGAGTTAGTCTTAGAGTCAAGAAGATCTGGGTTCAAGTGCAACCTCTGACCCACAATTTGACCTTGGGCAAGTCACTTAAATTCTCCCTACTCTGAGTGACTTCCCAATGCTGTAACTTGTAGAGCAGTTACTGATCTGCTATGGTACAAGAAATTTTCTCACTGGTGGTTTTCTGTATACTAATAACATTATGGGTCTGAAACACAAAATCATCTACAATAATGTATATACATATATTACATATGTGTGTGGTTATGTGTATACATACATATGCGTAATCACTTTGTAAAACTTAAAGAGGTATATAAATGCTAACTCTTATTATTAGTGACAGGAAACTATGTAAAGGCAGCTGAAGTGTTCATGGTGAAGATAAAGTAAGTATTACACTTTCACTCTGAGCAAGGTAAATGTTTAAGGTTAATGGGCTTTGGTTTATATCTACAATTTTATTGGCCTATCAAAGCGACTGCAACTGTCCTGCAGTTTGTAGCCCTAGAGTTCCCTGTTTCACTGAGAGGTCAAGTGACTTGTCCACAGTCACACAGAAAGTACATGTGACAGGACAAGCTTGAACTCTATTATTTCTGACCCTAAGGCCAGCTCCCTATCCACTATTCCAGTCTGCCCCTCAAGGACTATGTTATCTGCTGTAAATAAATTTATACTCTAACTTGTGGAAAATACCACCAGCTGCCAGGCTAAGAATCACACAGCTCAGCTTTTCCTATTTGACTTTGTTTACCTTGAAGAATAAAGCAATTTTACCTCTTCTGATGGAAAGGGCACAGAACTCTCATTATTCTGTGCTTTTATTTTTCTGGTATCATAGCTGTTTAGCACCATTTCCCTAAGCAAAGTGCTTCACAGAGATAATTCCACTAATGTTCTGTATGCTGCATCATTAAAAAGAACTGATGGGGTGCTTGGGCTCCAATTCTAAAATCAAATTTCTCTTTAAAAATCACATTTCTCCCTAGCCTCAAAACACTGCCCCAGGCAGTTTCTCCCCAGCCTGCCCTAGCAACAACTATTATCTCCCTTCCTGCTATGGCAGGCAGCTGTGTCTATAGAGCTTATTAGTTTGAACCAGCTGTGGACTGGCTGAACTGGCTGTGTACTGGGTCATAACGATATTTACTACTCACTGACCAATCATATGTACCCTAGACTTGGATAGATAGATAGATAGATAGATAGATAGATAGATAGAGATAGATAGAGATAGATAGGTAGATAGAGATAGATAGATAGATAGATAGATAGATAGATAGATAGATAGATAGAGACAGATAGACAGATAGATAGATATAGATAGATAGATAGATAGATAGATAGATAGATAGATAGATAGATAGAGATAGAGATATATTCCCTTATATTTATCTTGTCCAACAAGACATTGATGAGAGTAACCTGGTATTTCTGAACCAGTCCTGATCGTTAGTTGACTTAGTGCCTTTTCAAGTCAAAAACCATACCTTCAAGTAGCCCCACCTTGGGCTATTTCCCGATGAACTCTGGGTAAAATAACTGCACAGTAGATACCAAAAGTGCATGTTCCTTTAAGAACTAACCACTCTTTAACCACTCTCTAATCCCACCTTAAAACACCTAGCTAACATATTTGGCACATGTTTCACTGCAGAATATCCTATATGAACTTTATCTGCACCCTTGTAAGGTTGCAGCTTCCCAAAGAACTCTTACCTGCTGAAAAGCGTGACAAATCTTTACCTTGACCTCAACAATGCTTGAGTCCACGAATTCTTTTCAGGAGATCTGCCCTTGGTACCCTGGTCTTTGTGGGGGTCTCACCACCCCCTCTTCCAGCCCTCATCACAACTGCTAGAAATAATTTTATAATTTTATAATTTAAAAAAACTCATGGCTACTCCTTTAATTCTTTTTAATTTACTAGATCCTCAGTTTATTAACTTATTAAATGGTCCCAGAACAGTATACTCGCTATTACAAAAAGAAACCACAGAAATTTGGGGGGAGAAATCTAATTCTTCTGTCTCTGACGCAGGTGAAAGGCTCTAACTATACAAGACCTGCTGGATTCTAGGACCTCCAGTAACTGTACAAATGAATCTGCTTAAACAAGCAAATGTCTCTGTGCAGCTCTAAACCATCTTAGTAGTAAATGAAAAAACTAGTAGTCAAAAGAGTATTAGATCCCATCATTCAGGAACCCTCCCTCTGCTGGTTCATGAGGGATACTGCCATGAAATGCTCTCTATGTCAAGGGGTTATCACCATTTTTTTTCTTTGTTTGGGACATCCATTGATAACCCCATAAGCTCCCCATATCTTCTGACAGTAGATGCCAATCACAATCTATCTAGTCTCTCTCTCTATCATAACATCTAGGTCCTCACAGCTGGCAGCAGCACTGATTTGGTAGTTTCCAATTTTGTTTTCCTTGTCATGGAGACCTGGACACTTTTGCATTGGCTGATCCCCTTTCTCCACACCATACCTATCACTGCATAATTAATTTAGTCCTAAGCACACCCCCATTCCGTTCAAACATGACTATTTCTTTGGGGGAGGGGGACTGAGACTTGAGATTCAAGGGAAATTGTGAATAGTAATGTCATGTAGAGGTTCATTCCACTCTCATTTCACCTGAAAGGACACTAATATTATTTGTTAAATAGAAAAATGGGAACCTAGGACTTTTGCATTTACCAGTCTTTTTATGCCACCATTCAGGGATTGACATCCATTTGTGACTTTCTGGAATAATTGAAAGAAGCTACTCTTTTCACTACATTATACTCTCATAATATATAATCTAATGTGTGTCTGTTGAAAAAATAGAGTTAGAATTGATGGCAGAATTAGGATTTGGCTCCTTCTGCCAACAAGATCTGGGAATTTAAGAAAACTAAAAAAAGCTACACTCACCTTGAGCTAACTATATGGTTTAACAATTGTGGGAATACACTGTCATAAAAAGGATACAGGTGACATTTTATAGAACTCTAAGGTTTTCAAAAGCCTTTATATGTGTTATTTCATTAGATCCTCACATCAGCCCTATAAGGTAGAATCTATTATTATCCCCATTTGACAGATGAACAAATTGAGACTGAGATAGGTTAAGTGACTTGTTCAGGGTCACGCAGTATCTGAAACAGGATTTGAATTCAGGTCTTACCAACTTAAGGTCCAACATTCTGTGCTTGTCCCTTGCCATCCCTGAGTCTTCATCTTGATATGGCCCATGTAACTGCTCTTTGGAAAGTTGTTCCATCCATATTTATAAGTCTTTCTTGTGTGATGTTCGGCTGTGAGATTTTCTACTGAGGTAAACAAGAAAAATTGTTTATTGTTGTTGGTGTTCAGTTTTTCAGTTGTGTCTGACTCTTCATGACCTTATTTAGAGTTTTCTTGGCAAAGACATTGGAGCAGTTTGCCATTTCCTTCTCCAATTCATTTTACAGATGAGGAAATGAAGGTAAACAGGGTTAAGCGAATTATTCAGGGTGATGCAGCTAGAAGTATCTAAGGTTAAATTAGAACTCAAGAAGACTCACTTTCCTGACTCCAACTCCTGTTCTCTATCCACTGTGCCACCTAAGTGCCCTCTAAAGGGAATTATATAGCCTTTTTGCAAATGTACAGATCTAGGGTAAGCAGAGACCAAGTACATTAGAATATATAATCATGAATGATAGAAATATAAAAACAGGTTTTGGAGAGTTAAAGTGCTATAAAAATATGAAGTGTTATGAATAAAATGAATGACTTCCTCCTAGTCATCCAAAGCCTGGATGACCATTTATTGAGACAGGAGTAGATAGGAGTCTTGTTCAGGTATGAGTGAGTCTGAATAGACTCTGAGGTCTCTTCCAAAAGAGTTTCTATAATTTTGATTCTATGCCAATAGATGCAGTCACTGTAGTTATTACAATCTACTATCTACCTGCCACCTCTTCCTCCAGGAAGATGGGACTTGGTCTCACCAGAGAGCATTGCTGTTGCTTGGACAATGTGACTGTTCAATCCTGTCTTTTATAATCTGCAATGTTCCTTTAATGTTTTAGTTGACAGACTTTGTTGTGGTGGTCTTCTTGGATGACATCTTAATCTACTCATGAGACCTCAAACACTACATTCAATTAACCACCATGGTACTGGCCCTTGTTCACGGTCACCACATCAAAACAAAATTAGACAAGTGAGTTCAGAAGGGAAGAAATAGAATTTCTAAGGCAATTGATCAGTCAGCAGAGTGTTAGAACAGATCCCCAGAGAATCAACACAGGGCTCTTTGGGGATCCTATAAGGGATACAGGATCATCATAGGGCTCATGGAATACTAGGAAACATTGACAGGATAAATGTAGCCCTGATCAATGACCTTGATCAGGGACATAATAAATACCCTTGAGAGAGTCAGATTATGCTAAAGAAACTTTCCAAGAATTAAAAGGGATATTCACTACTTCCCACTTCTCAACATACTCTGAGAACTAGGAGTGTGCTGGAGCCAAGCTCAAATTGGTCCACAAGAGCTAATTGTTAAATTTTCAGTGTTAACATTTATACCTCAGAAATCAGTAAATGATACAAATCGCTGCTTAATTTATTGTTTAGTTAATTGTCTAAACTTAAAATGATGGCAAATATTTTAATAATGCAGATTAAACATAGAAGTATCTCATATTTACAATTTGAGGATGGTCAGTTGTTAAACAGTGGTGATACCATCACACCACTACCCTGAACCCTGTTGAAGTAAAAAATGGATGCCTAAAAGGTAGAAATAGGCATTTTATCTTATCATGGCATAGATGGTCTCAGAAACTGGACTATTACTAATACTCTGGGGGGAATGTTTAGGATGGAATATAATTATACTATTTAGAAAGAACATCATTAGCACCAAAAGCAGAACTTAGAGCTTCTTCAGTGGTCCCATTTGTTAGATTAGCAACAGATCTAATGGAATTTTTAGTTTGTAAGGCTTTAAAATTGAATACCTGCTCCAAAACAAGCAGATGTGCTATCCTGGAAATCATTATATGGATGCCCTATGGAGGGACAACTGCTGTAAATTCTCCTCTGCTCCAAGAGTTTTTCAGTTACCAAGCCTCAGCTTAGGTTTATTTAGCCTCTTTGGCAATAAGACCAGGAAAATGCATATACTAGACTTTAATAAATGCCCTGTATGTCACCACCATCCCTGCCCTGAGGAACAAATCCTTCTCAGACAGGTTCCTATACATAGGGAAAATACTGTTGGTAATCCTTGGAGTGGATGGTTGCTTTCCAACTGTGTCATGATGGGTGGGTAGCTACCCATTAGATTGGTAAAATTAAGATGAAGGTCAGTGTTCCAATACAATCCCATCTAATAGGCAGTAATTAAGTGCCTACTTCATTCCAGAATTAAGTGGATTAAGTGCTGGGGAGACAAAATTTTAAACAGTCCCATCTCATCGCCATAACGTATCAGTAAGCACCCCAACATACACAGGGAAGCTTGCTATCACAGGTCCTTAGATTTTCATTTATAAAAGGGAAGGCAACTTTTGGCTGGTTAACAATCACTTTAATCAAGCACGTATATCATTCACCTAGTTTAACAATCTTCTTTAATCAAACACATACATCATTTACCTAGTTCAGGAGAAAAAGTCAGCACCCTGAACTTCTGAGAAAATACAGAGATATCATAGATCAATAGACATGTCTTCCAACTGTCTTACCATAATCAATACATAATTCAAAAATCGACAGACAGGTCCAACTGTCTGACCGTAGTTACCAGAGAGGGAAGAGCCAACATCCGTGTTTGCAAAGCTGGGGGCTCCCTAGCAGCTTCCCAGAATCTTGTCTGGCCAAACAAAGCACTTTCAGTCAAAAAGCCCCAAACAAAACCTCATCTCAGAGTATTCATACATTGTTTAGAACCAGAGGGGATTACAACCCTTGAGAATCAGCGCCTTGTTAAGAAAAGGCATGGGCCTTCCTACAAATCTTCCCAGGCCTATTCATGAGTGGGGAAGATCTTTAATCACATTAACAATACAAATACAGAAATTCTTGCTTCAGTACTTTACTCCTAGTGAAGACAGTTGGTTGATAAAGGCAAGATTCAGTCAGAGGTAATTGACTATGCTAAAACAAAAACAGCCAAAGATCCCACTTGGCTTGCCATCAAACTGCTCTCAAAGAGCTTATATTCTATTTGATGTATGCAGCACTTAAATACATGTATAGGCAAGATGCTCACTTCAGCCCCCCTCCCTCCCACTCTCTTCATAGCTGGGATACAAAGGAGCAGGGAAAAGAGATGAAGTTTGTGGTCATTTCCAGGGGAGGGATACGGAACAGAAAAAAAATTAACCTTTAGGAGTTCCAGTTTGCACTGAAGCCTAGCTATTACAAATATTAGATTCCAAATTCCTGAGTCTTTATTCAAAGACTGACAGTCCTGAGTTTGCAAGGTAAATATGGTTTACAATTTGTAGCAGATTTTCCATACTCTTTTGTCTGCTTTCAGCAAATATGGCTTGGAGGACTAAATAGATTGAACTGTGCATTTGCGGGAATTCCTGAGTTCGTTGTGGGTTTGTGTAGCATTTGGGTATTGCCATAGATTCATATGGCCAGGTGGGAAATATTTTATTAAATATTACATATATATGTTTATATATAATATATTATATATGTGTGTATACATATGAGCTTATGTACATGTATGTATATACATGTATACAAAAATATACATATATACAAATTTGCTTTTCCAAAGTCTAGGCAAAAAATGAAGTATTGTATGCTGTGTTCAAGGATGTTTTGTCTGCTCCCATGAGGAATAATGCCAAATATGCCATGGGCATATATATATATATATATATATATATATATATATATATATATATATATATATATATATATACATACATATAAAACATATATAATGTTGCCAGGGCACAGTAAGAAAAGTCAACTAGGCAGGTGTAGGAAAATAAGGCTGTAAAAGATTAAATGGCCATTCTTTAAGTCACATAGACCTTATCCTGATAATTGCCTAAGCTGACACAGAATTCAGCATATAGGGATAAAAGCAATCTGAGAGAGAGAGAAAGAGAGAGAGAGAGAGAGAGAGAGAGACACTCACAGGGGAGAAACAATGAGAGCCCTGGGGAGTCCTTCCACTAACCACAACTATTATTGTTGTTTTTCAGTTATTTCAGTCATGTTTAATTCTTCATGACCCCAACTGGGGTTTTCTTAGCAAAGATACGGGAGTGGTTTGCCATTTCTTTTTCCAGCTCATTTTATTGATGAGGCAAATAGAGGTTAAGTGACTTACCCAGGGTTACACAGCTAGTAAGTGTCTGAGGCCAGATTTGAACTCAGGTCCTTCTGGCTCCCCGGCTGGCATCCTATCCACTGTGCCACCTAGCTGCCCACAATTATTAAGTGTGATGTTGCATCATGTAGACTTGCCCTCTATTTGACAACTGTATCTTTACCAGTTAAAAAAACATATATACATATGTATGTATACATACATATATAGGTTATAGATATAAATAGTTATGAATATGTAGGTATAGTTATATAGGTATAGGTTTGCCCAGTTTGTGATCCTTACCATAGAAGGAAGGTACAAGATAGTGGTTATCATTGACTCCTGGCACTTAAATATGTACATGATTATTTGAGGTAAGGGAAAACAGTAACAGTCAAACTAATCTATAGTGGTACATAAATTCCTTAGGACCAGCAGTAATATAAATCTGGTTAATAATAATAATGGTTAATTATAATATGTAAAATTTATAAAACACTTTAAGGTTTACAAAGCAATTTTCAAATATTATTTTATTTAATCCTCACAGAAACCCTGGAAGTTAAGTGTTATTATTCCCACTCTACAGATTAGAAATCTGAGGAGGAAGAGGTTAAGTGGTTTGCCTAGGGTCACATTGCTAATAAGTGCATAAAGATGGATTTAAATTCAGATTTTCCTGGCTCCAGACCAATACCCCATCTATTGTACCATCTAGCTGCCTTCAAAACTTGCTATTTGTAATAGTAATGGTCATATGTTGGTTCTTCTACTGATACTAGACTGACTCAAAAGACCTGACCTTGACCAGAAGAAAACAGATTAGCTGTTTTCCTCACCTTCAGTTAGATTTCTCTCCACTGAGTCCTGGATTCTGTGCCACATACACGTGTTTCATTTCTCTCTTTTATTGCTTTTTTTAAAGAAAATCTGTGAGTTTTAGAATGAATATTACTCCCAGAAAAGGAGCAAAAGCTAAGGCCCTTAAAGAGCACATTTCAATAACTGTTGGCAATATTACAGTGGCTGTTAATACGGGAAATATCAAATATTTCAAGCACACAATGAAACAGTATCAGTTTCACAAAAGCACAAAGGAATGTGTGGTCAAAAATTAAAAATTAAAAACAATGACAAATGATTGCTAAAAACAGCCTCCTTAACTCTTAGGGAAAACCAAAGCTTTTCAGAGAGACCTAGGAGCTGCAGAAATTATTACTGATCCCTTTCCTTTACAGCATGAGCTTCTTGAATTTAGAAGAATAATGAGAGAAACAACAAAAGTAGACCAAGCTCTTAACCATTGCTATGAAGAAAGAAAAAGCACCTTTCATGGGCAAGACAATATAAAGACTGGAGTATTGAAGAGTGATACAAAGTAACTTTCACCAATAAAACTTATTTTTTCATTCAAGGCTATACTGAAATGGTTATCAAAAGGTGCCTACCTGAGTGTGTAGGACCTGAGCATCTTTTTCAGACTGTAAAACATCCAGTGAAATAATGTATTAAAGATTTCTTATTTATAGCAGACCTGGATATCTCATCCTCACTGAAGGAATTAGGAATTGTGATAGATATTGAAAGAGAATTGTTCTGGAATTATACAAATTCTCAAGTAGAAATGGAACATTGAATCATGATTTTGCACCACACCACATACCATGAAAGGTTAAGAAATTTATCCAAAAGATAGAGAAAAATATACTTTAATGTTCTGTAAAACTGTCTGATTTAAATTTTATCAAAACACTAGTTATAACAAAGACTAAAGTTGAAAAATAGATTATTTATCAAAGATACTTAATATCTAGTGTTATGTTTGGGTTCATAATAAAGAAATTTAAAAGCCCATGTCAAAAACCTTGTGAACTTAATGCCAAATCATGTAAAAACAAGTGACTGCAGCAAAAATGACACACTGAATATTTAAAGGTTATAAATTTTATTATATAATTCTATACATTTAATATTTTATTTTGTCCCAAATAATTCATACACCATTGTACTTGCTCCTCATTTCCAACAATCCACCTCTTATCTATGTGTCTTTGCATAAGCTGACTCTTCCATCTGGAATTTACCCCCTCTTTACCTCCACCTCACTATTCTGAGATTCCTTCAAAGCTCAGCTCAAATTTCACTTCCTATCTGAGGTCTTTATTGATTCCCTTTGCATTCACCCCACAAAATATTTTGTATTTCCTGTGTATGTATTTTGTATTTCCTTCACAAAGTCCTGCTGTAATGGTTCACTGCAGCATGGAAATGACCCTGGTTGCTGGAGGGCTATGTCAATGGCTCATAAAATTTGACAGATTATACCATGCTCAAAAAGTTTTGAGCAGAGTTTTGGGAACAGATTCAGTCTTATTCCCAATGACCAGCCTTGCTAAGTGCATGGGGGTTTTTCATCAGTGATCTGGTCACTTTGGTGATGAATATTTTGGCCATCCACATCCATTAAACCCATATAACTATAAAATAGCCCTTAGTCTTGTATGACTCCTTCTCTGCACTAGGTGAGACAGAGTAGTTGAAAAGGGGTCTAAGGGTGCTATGAGTCTTACAGTTTTCAGTTCATCTAGAATATTTAACCTGACTACTGGTGCCCTAAACATACAATCCTTGTCTAGTCAATAAAGAAAAAGACATAATGTCAGTGGAGTTGAATGATACAGCTTGCTACAAATAAAACTGGAAAGAAGAAAACTGGAGCTAAGTGGAAAGACGGCTCATGAATACTTCTTGAAGAGTAAAAGAAAGGATTTGTAGAATTGATTTTATCATATGTCCCAAAACAAGAAACAAAATTTCATGGGATATATGGTCAGTTCATATTACCATACTCATGATAAAGCATTTGCAAAAAGACAGCCTTGAACATAATGCACTCTACATACCAATGTTGGTTACAAAGAATGAAGAGGTGGAAAAATTCTCCAAAGTCTGAATAAGAGCCTCAAAGTTAAATCTACATACACTCTGATATTGGTCCCAGGTACTCAAAGGAATAGCTGAGGATCATGAGAAATACATCAGAAAGCATTGATCAGAAAAAAAATGAAAGAAACCAAAGAGTTGTATACTACATAGTAGCCTCATGTCTTTGTATCCTGAATAATTTTCTTTGAGAAAAAATGAGTAGCTTCTGGACAAGGCAAAATCCTAGTAGCATGGGGAAAATTTAATTGATTATATTCTTAGTAAATTTACTCTTGATTTGTTGTGACTTCTTAGATCAACTGCCTGAGGACAATCAGATACTGACTCAGAGCGTCAATAAACTGCTAGAAGAAAGAATCATAAAGAGAAAAAGAAAAAGGCAAGAATCAAAACAACTCAATCATGAACTATTAAAACAAATAATTGATTTTTTAAAAATTGTAATTGAAATGATGTTGACTCTGACTGTGATAAGTAAATTACCATAGGAAGAATGCTGCAAGGACTTGACTTAGTTGCCAAGCAAAGAAGGATGGTAGCCACAGACCACATTGCTTTAGAAAAGTAAACTTCTTTGTAATATCTTATGAATAAAGATGATTAATTATTATAAGCAGAACTGGCTTATAAAGCAGTTCGAAATGGAGGGCAAAAACAATTTAAAGAATATTTCAAAAAGATCCAACTAAGCACAGCCATCCAAACATCATTTAAGTATTAAAATGGAATGAAGAAAGCAAACATAAGAAAAATAGAAAAGATCTGCAAACATTTTTATAACAAATTGTTTTCACTTTTAAGGATGTTAGAGCCACCACACTTGTACCCTAACATAATATTCCCACCTGTTTTTACACTAAAAAGAACAAACATGGGATAAGTAGCCAGATTTAATCAAATGTATACAGAATAGGCTCATTCTGTAGGCAGTACATTTGCTTGGGCACTGAGGGATCAATTCACAACATATTTAAAAAAAGGAAAGATACCAAAGGATTGGGGGAAATCCTTAGCAATACTAATAATTGCGATTAAGAAAGCGTAAACTAGACACTTATTTGTCTATTTTTACATCAGTACAAAATCTTCATGAAAATTATCTACATATTTATGAAGGATATATTTGATGAAGGTAATAGAATAGGCAAGTTTTCAAAATTAATGACCTGCAGTAGATTGCAACATTATCATCCCTTAATTAACTCAAAAATATAGCAAATATGAGATTTCCTTGTGCTTATTGTTTATTGATTATGAAAAAGCATTTGATTCAGTAGAACTAAACATTGCTTTAAAAGTCTCTCTTTGAACAAGATCATTCAAGATTCCTTGAAAGACAAAACAACAAGAATAACTTTGGGCATTTGACCTATGATAATAAATATTAGGCAAGATTAAAAAAAAACCAATATATGTGGGAAATGACAGGTAGATATACTGGATGCTCCACCGCTATCCTTCCAATGTCAGAGGAAAGTGAGGATGGCACCTAATAACATTGGGTAGAATACTGGTGGTAAATTTATGGAAGGACAGAGACAAAAGTCCACAGGAGGGGCAGGGGTTGATGGGTAAAGTTCATCAGATTTATCTTCCACTGAATCTAATTACAGAATATATTCTAAGACAATAATATGTCTTGTGCCTAAAACTTGTATGGAGATCCTTTTAACCATTTTATTTTCTAGTGTTTAATAAATCTAATTTCTTACTCTAATAAATATGTCATCAAGTTTAAAAGAAAAAAATTTGAGGAAGCAGAGATTAAATGACTTGCCCAATGTATATAATTGGAAGGAACTTTAAAACTGATGAAATCACAGATCTGTTTGAGTTTCTAGGTAACTTTTTGTTAATTACGTATCATATATTGTTTTCCCCAACAAAATGTTAGCTTCTTTACAGAAGCAACTGTCTCATTTTTGTCTTTGTACTGTCTGCACAGTGCTTGACATAAAATTATGTTTAATAAATATTTGTACGTAGAGTAATTGAGTGATGACCTCAAAAGCTACCTAGTCCAATTCACATCTGAAAAACAATCCCTTATAAAGATTGCCTAACAAGTAGTTTTCAAGCTTCTGCTTAAGGTCTTTAAAGACAAAGAACCCACTATCCCCTAATGGTATTACATTCCACTTTACAGTAGCTCTAATTATTAGGAAGTTTTTCTGTATGTCAGGATTAAATTTATCTCTTCAATTTCCATCCATTTTTCCTAGTTCATCATTGAGTGTCAAGCAAGACAAATCTGATTTCTCTTTCAAATGACAGCTCTTAAAATCCTTAAAGATACCTCTCATGACTCATTAACCCTCCTCTCCTCTAGGTTTAAATTCCCTTCTTTGTTCAAATATTCCATATATTATATTCCATATATGACATAAAATCAAGGTACTTCACCTTTCTATTTGCTTTCTTCTAGACACTCTCCAACTTATCAATATCCTTTATAAAGTATGTCACCCAGATGATCCACTGTGATAATATCAGGATGAAGTGCAGTGGGGCCAGAATCTACTTATTAAAGAAAGTTATACTCATTTGAATTCAGCTTATTTGCTTTAGCATTTTAGCATGCCATATAATACTGCTGAATAACACTGAATTTTTATGCATCTAAAAACCCTATCGTGTGATAGTTTTAAGATGAACTGCTATCTAAGTTGCCTTCCCAATTTGAATTTAATTTTTTAACCCAAGGGTAAGACTTTACATATATTCCTATAGAATCTCTTCATATTTGTTATAACCTACTGTTTTATTTTTTAAATCGATTTTATTTTCAGTTCCAAATTCTCTCTCTACCTTCAACCATTAAGAAGGCAAGAAATACAAAACCCATTACAAATATAAAGTCATGCAAAACAAATTTCTGCACTAGTAATGTTCTGGGGTGGGGGTGGGGGCAAGGAAAAAGAAAACCAAGAAAAAAAGTGCTTCAGTCTGTATTCTGAGTCCATCAGCTCTCTATCTGGAGGTGGATAGAATTTTTCATCATGAGTCTTTAAAATTGTGGTGGGTCATTATAATGATGAAAATTACTAATCCTTTGAAAGTTGATTACCATTACAATATTGCTCTTATTATGTAAATTATTTGGAGTTCTGCTTACTTCACTTTGTGTCCATTCTTATAAATCTTCCCAGGTTTTCCCATGCCTTTCATCATTTTTTTATAGCACAATAGTATTCCATCACATTCATGTGCTATATACCTTGTTCAGTCTTTCTGCAGTAGACGGACATCACTTCAATTTCCAATTCTTTGTTACCACAAAAAAAAAAAAGTTGCTATGAATGTTTTTGTACAAATGGATTCTTTTTCTCTTTCTTTGATCTCTTTGGGATACATACCTAGTGGAAGCTGGGTCAAAGAGTATGAACAGTTTAACAAATTTGGAGGCATAGTTCCAAATTGCTTTCCAGAATGGTTTGACTAGTTCACAGTTCCACCAAGAGTTCATTAGTGTATCTGTTTTTTCATGCACCTTCCAGCATTTATCATTTTCCTTTTCTGTCATCTTAGCTAATCTGATATGTGAGGTGATAGCTTAAGTTGTTTTAATTTGTATTTCTCTGATTACTAGTGATTTAGAGCATTTTGTCATATGACTATTGGTAATCTTTTTTCCTCTGAAAACTGTCTATTCATATCCATATATTATTTATCATTTGGGAAATGGGTCTTATTCTTACACACTTGGTTCATTTTCCTGTATTTTAATAAATGAGACCTTTATCAAAAAAAACTTGTTGCAAAGACTTTCCCCCCAGTTTGATGTTTTCTTCTAACATTAGATGCATTGGTTTTGGCTATGCAGACAACTTTTAATTTTGTGTCATCAAAATTATCCATTTCACCACATATGAACCTTACCATGTCTTTTCTGGTCATGAACTCTTCCCCACCCATAGATATAACTGGTGATTCATTGCACGCTTTACTTCTTTGTTTATGATATCACCCTACATGTCTTATGTTCCCGTTTTGACCTTATCCTTGTATAGAAAGTGAGATTTTGTCCTATGCCTCGCTTCCACTTTCTAGTAATAGATTAATAATGCTAACCAGTTTGAAAGAAGGGAAGTTTTGGAGGGAAAGATAATTTCTGTTTTGGACATGTTGTACTTGAGATGCCTATAGGATATCCAGTTTGAGATGTCCGAGAGACAGTTAGTGTTATGGGAGTGGAGTTCAGAAAAGGTTAGGGCTGGATATAAAGAACTGAAAGTCATCTTTATAAAGATACATAAACCTATGGGAGATATGAGATCATGAAGTGAGAACCTATAGAGGAAAAAAGCGGGAAAAAACTCATAATAGAGCCTTGGAGGCTAACTAATTGAGTGAGTGGGTATAATCTTGCAAAGGGTTTAGAATCCAGCGAGAGGAAAGGAAGCATAAATAGTGATTTTAGATTCCCTTTTCAAGGAGTTTAGACCACCAGGGGAAGAAAAGGATAGGATAATACCTAGAAGGGATGGTAGGATCAAGTGAAGGATTTTAAAGAATAGGATATATGAGGATATTTTTATAAGTAAGACATGATTAGACTCTTCAAAGTCCTTCCCTGAGGTCCTATCTCATTACAGGTGGTGGTGATGTGTTCTGTGAGGCAGGAAGGAGCAGGGAGAGTGGGGGAATTCTGCTCAGGAGGTAGCTGCAAGAAGAGGGGATTGTCTGAAGACAGACTCTGGAGAATTGCAGACAATTTTAACTTGCAAAGGCCGAGGTCTAGATCTCAGGTAATTGAAGGACCCCTTGGGAAGTTCCCCAATCTAAGTGAGTGACCTGGATCCAGAGCTAACACCAGAGCTTTCTGGGAAAGGCTTAGAAGAAAGAAGCATAAAGAAGGAGTGTGTGCATTCCAAGCATGGGAAACAGCCTCTGCAAGGATACCGAGATGACAGATGTTCGAGAAATAGCAAGAAAGACACTTTGACTGCCACAAGAGTGCCTCAAGGTAAAAGATGCATAACAAAACAAGAAAGGCAGGTTGGAGCCAGTTTGTGAAAGCCCTTCGTTTATTTCCAGTACCTCAATCAGTTTCATTACTGAATCGCCAAAGAGAGGAACTTTTGTTTGATTCTAAAGGTAATAAGCAGTTGATGAAGTTTAATGAGCAAGCAATGACATAGTCAGACCCGGGCTTTAAGAAAATTGTTTTGACAGTTGTGCAGAGGGTAGTTTAGAAAACAGAGAGGCTTGAGTCACAGAGACCAATTAGGAGACTGTTACAAGTAGTCTAGACAAAAGTCAATGAAAACCTAAGCTAGAATGGTGACCACAGGAGTGAAGGGAAAGAGATAGATTCCAGAGAAGTTGTGGAGGCAGAATCAATGGCAAATAATTCATTCATAAGCAAAGTCAGGGAAAGCGAATAATTGAGCACAATGCCAAGATTGTCAACTTAGGTGAATGGGTGAATGGATGAGTGGTGGTATCTTCAACAGAAATAAGGAGTTTCAAAGAGAGGTCAAGATAAGGAGGTATGGTTTGTACATGAGTATGATAAGCACATGGGACAGCCAGCAGTTAATGTGGAATAGGCAGATGGTAATATGGGATTGGAAATCTGAAGAAAGATGAGGGATTGAATTTATAGACTGAGGAATCAACTGAAGTCATTCGATAAACAATTATTAAGTACCTACTATATTCCAGGCACTGTACTAAATACTGAAAATACAAAGAAAGGTAAAAGACAATCCCTGTCCTCAAGGATTTCACAGTCTAATGGGGGAGATAACATGTAAAGAGCTATGTACAAACAAATTATATACCAGATACACTGGAAATAATCAACAGAGGGAAGGCAATAGAATTAAGAAGGATTGAGAAAGACTTCTTGTGGAAGAATGGATTTTTAGTTAGGAATCCAGGAGGTGGAGATGATGGTAATTAAATACGTGGGAGCTGATAGGATCGATGAGAAAGGAAGCAAAGAAAGTTGTTCATTCCATGAACAACTACACCTATGACATAATATATCCATAGCAGAATATAGAAAGTCTTTCTAATAAGAGTTTTTGCAAAACT
Source organism: Notamacropus eugenii (assembly GCF_028372415.1). Lineage (NCBI taxonomy): Eukaryota > Metazoa > Chordata > Mammalia > Diprotodontia > Macropodidae > Notamacropus > Notamacropus eugenii. Next base: position 480,034,951 of record NC_092873.1, on the reverse strand, counting down.
GTAAAAGACTCCTTGAAAGAACAGCATCTTCATTTGCCTCGCAGGCCTTCCCGATGTTATGTAAATGTCCTTGAGAAGTTTCCTTTCTCTATCTTCTATTGCTAACTTGATCAAAGAAGGTATTAGTTCCATGAAGAAAAGGACATGAATCTAGGGAAGGTTCTTAGGGAAAGGCCCATGTTTAGCTGTGAGCCATGAATGTGTGTACAGGACATGGAGAGATCTCTAGGCATGAACAGATATACATCAATGTAGATTCTGGCAGGGGTGTGCTGGAGCCAACTTGTATTGGCTCACATTATTAAATTTTAAGGGTGAGCATTTCACCGTGGAAATCAGCAAATGATGAAACCTAAGGCAATAACAACCAAACAGGGCTTGGTTTATTTTGCCGATCATTAGACTTAAAAAGGGAAGACAGAAAATGTTAAAACTGCAGATTAAACTTAAAAGTGTGTCTTGCATGCATTTCCCCCTATCCTCTGAGAGTTGGGTTATTAAACATTTACCAGCATACCCTTGGTTATAAGATTCACTGATAAGGCCTGATATAGAACATTTTTTTAAATAGGCTAAAAGATAATGGGGATAACAGCATGTGTCTGCATTATGGAACCAAGGTACACATTTATTATAAGCATGACCAAATGATAACTTTCCCACCTCATCAGAGAAGTACTTACCAAGGACAAATCTTTTTCCTTATAAAGACTTTTCTAAAGTATAAAGGGATAGGAATGAAGTCTAGGAAAACATTCAAATTGACTCCACAACTTAGCCCCTGCACAACACTTTTATTCAGAGATCTCTATTTTTGTTTCAACCATTTGAATATGTGACTAGAGAGTTCACCGAAGACAAAATGATCAGTACTCAAAAATTCAAATGGATCTGTATTCTCATCTATTTGGTATTTCTCTTCAATGATATATGATAGGTTAACCCATCAATGCCTCAATTTGTCCACCCCAAACAGCAGAGACCTCTGTTTTCTTCCAACATTGTGAGGTTAGCAATGGAACCCTCTGGCTCTCTATCTATCTTCCTTTGTTTTTGACACATGCCCAGCTTTATTCTTGTCCTTTGAAATTCTTCATTGGTCATATGTTGCAGCCTTCTCACTAGCCCACTAGCCTCTCATCTTTCCATTGCCAGAGTACTGTGTGACATTCATCTTTAAATCTTTAGAAGCAGTGGTGTTCTAGGTCTCGCTTCAATAGTTTTCGTAAACCTTTTTTTAAAGAAAAGATGGACCTTTGCTTTCATGGGGACAGCAAAGAAGCTATTCAACTTCCTGGAGAAAAAAATGCAGCTTATACTCTACTTCTTTTCCAACTTTGGTATCAGCTCATTATCTGTCCCAAAAATGCACACTTTGGGGAAAGTTCTGTAAGATGTCCGTTCAAATGCATGTTGAAATCTGGACAATAGACAGTCTTCATCCACTTGGGCTTTCCTCTGTAGATGAACAGACCACACCTCTTAGAGTGATTAAAGATACCGTTTTGTTTCAAAATTTTCTGTACAATACACAGGTCTTTGGCCTCTTCTTTTTTTTGAACCAGTTTTCTCATATATTTTCCCCATCCTCACATTTTGTACTGAAGTCAAGTATATGTTGATTTGATTTAGAAAGTGATTCTTTGAAGAATTTCTCTGTTATTTAATCCTCAGCCACCATTATTGATACATAAGCTACAATTATTTTTGCTGTCATTTTCTAAATACTGATCATTATTACTACAATATGCAGTGACCAAGTGTTCCATGAAATACATTTCTCATGGCTTTTGAGTGTGTGAAAAAAATTATTCTGCCAACCCTTTTCCTTGCATCTCCAAGGAGTACCAAGCCAACCTGCCTTTTATCAATAACTTCTTCCTTTGTTTTGGTTTTGCTTATGGAAAAAAATGCCACAATTGATATGATCCAGCTCTTCTGTCAAGGTATTCAGTCTTTGGTTGTTAGATGAGGCGATTACTTTCATAATAAAAAAATTTGAATTCAAGTATTGACAGTCTAAATATACCATGACTCATAGTATTCACTGTCCTTTACCTGATATTATTGATTTATGTATGTGACTTCTTTTCTGGGAAATCCATGATCTTTAAGATATATCTACTTACAATACCTTCAAGGTCAGTTGCTTCTATATGTACGTGTATACATATGCACATGCACATTCATATAATTCATGGCTATTTTAAACATTTGTCTTTTGCTTTTGTTTTCTACCAAAATTTTCCCCAATGTAGTCTTTTTTGTGATTCAAATATTGTATTCTGTCTCATGCAGTGTCTATGTCTTTGGAGAAATTCTCTACATGTACTCTGTTTTTCAGGCTCCAATAATTTTCATTATTCTACGCAGAGATATGTAATTCTGCTGTTTTATGAGTCCTAATGTTAGACTTCAAAATCATCCCTAACTTCTTTTATGAATTTTTTCACCTTTTGAATTGTTCTGGAAATTCTTGCTGCTGTTCCGTGATTCTTGAGCTGCCATAACAGAAGTATTCAGCACAGAGTCCCATCCACAGCACTCTTGCGTGCAGCTGGATCATATTAAAATACAATTGAAAAGAGTTAACAAAATAAATAAAAATGTGAGAAGACATAGATATTATTACACTTTAAATAGGTCCACAGAGATATTTCTGTATGGTTTAGTGGCCCCCTTTAAACTTGAGTTTGATACAATATTCTTTCATCAGGCTCACATTTTAGTTCAGTTTCCTTTATATTATAACATTGGTTTAACAGGTTTTAAAAAAATTTTTTTAGGAAATTTTAATAATCTTGCAATTAGGGACTTTTCTTTTTGTATCTCTAGAACTTGGCACAATGCCTAGCAAATCGTAGACATTTAATAAATATTTATTGATTGATTTTACCCATACTTCCTTCTCTTTTAAGGTCCCCTCTGTTGATTTATCTGGTTGTCTTTTACTCTGTGACATCTCTCCTTCCATTGGCACACAAATCTCCTAAGCTGCTTCAGCCTCCTTATGTTGGAGAATATGAGAAAATTTGGCAAGGGCCCTTTCCCAAGTAAGCTCCAGGAAGAAGAGATTGGCCCCAGTTGAGTTTCTAGTCCCCATTCTATCAAACTTGGCATACTGTTCCTTCAGCAGAGCTATGTAATCATGTGACAGAGGCAAACTGAGAACTCCAAATATTAAAATTCCCTAGAACTATTTCATAAGGCTTTGACCTTGTGTGTATGTGTATTGAGGAGGGTAATGAGGAGGGAGTCTGTCTTCTTATCTTGCTGATTTCATTGTAATTATTTAACATTCTTTTCTCTTGAGGTTGTAGGATTGAAGAGATGTGTGCGGAAAATGACTGTTCGGATATTGCACTGGTAACAGACAATCATCTCATTTCTAACCAACATTCTTTCTGAATTTCTCATTTTTGAAGGTATCTCATGTTGTACTGAGTTCATTTGCTCATTCAAGTGTTTAATATGTTTTAGTGGTGCTTTTTGCTGTCGTTCTTCCTGACCATTTACCTACTGAATGAGCCTTTCCTTACAACAAAGAAAAATGATTTAGTCAAACCACTTGATATAATAACCATGTCTTATAGCATTCCATCTCCATAGTCTTCTGCCTCTCCATGGGGAGAAGAGCAGTACATTTCCTCAATGCTTCTCTTCTTTTTGACCAAGATCGATCATTACAAATAAATTCCCCTTTGTTTAGCATTCTTTTCATTTGCATTATCATAATCATTGTGGATTTTTTTTCCTGACTTAAGTAATTTTCTCACATGATTCCAAATTGTTTTAATGCTTGGACAACTTCAAGCAGGTTAGATAACCACTTATAGGGTGTAATGTATTAGGAGCTACTTGTGAATATGAGTTGAATGAGACGGCCTTCAAGGGTCCTTCTAGCTCTTAAATTCCATAATTTTCTTTTCTAGAATGGTTGGACCAGTTACAGTTTTATCAATATTGTTTTAGTGTGTTTCTCTTTTCATAGCCCCACCAACACTATTTGTATCTTTTATCTTCTTTGCCAATCCATTTTCCCCCATTGAATCTGAAAGAGAGAGAGAGAGACAGAGAGAGGGAGAATAAGAAGAAGACAAGAAGGAGGAGGAGGAGGAGAAGGAGAAGAAGAAGAAGAAGAAACCTTGTCTCAAATACTCTGAGTTGAAATACCCCTTTTACCCTCATCATCAACTCTTGGCTTTTCACTGGCCTGAGGAAAAACACTTTACACATAATCTGTATAATCTGCTGAAAGTAGAATGTTGGCATGGACCTCAGTTTGCCAATGAGATTAAGAAATGCTACATGATGTCCTTTATGAAATGTCAAAGTTTTTCATAACAAATTATTGCTGACCTTACAATTTAGTTACTTATACAATATATCTTGCCAACCTCATTCACTGTTTGTCCTCTTAAGATCGAGAGTTATGAAACCTATGGGACTCCAATTCTTGGCCATCCAAATTGCCCTCCAGACTTCATTTGCTATACCATTTACACTACTTTATCAGCACCCAAAAGGCAGGATTATCCAAAGGTTAACTGAATTAAGAAAGAGTCACTAACTGTTGACATCAGTTTTACTCACCAATCTTCCTAAACTTCAGAGTAGGGCTAACATTGTCATTGCTCCTTGAATAGACAGTAGCAAGGATGCTGACAAAGGTGCAGAAAGAATTCACAGTACAGGCTTTCTATATTAAGAAAAGAAGAATGGGTGCATGCATAGGGGACTTAATTTGAGAGCTTCTCTAACCAAATTCATAGAAAAGCAAAGTATTTTATAAATGTGGGAGGGATTATGGTATTACCAATGAATATGGTGCAGCAAAGGTTAAGTTCCTTATACATTTCTTGTGGAAAAAGAGCAAGACACGGAAATGTGTATAGCTTCTAGGTTGATCTTGGAGTCAGAAAGAATCAAGTTCAAGTCTTGTCTCTGACACATTGACTATATGACCATGAACAAATTGTTAACCCCTACATACCCCTCCCCAGAAAACTCTCTAAAACTACAAGTTATAAAGGAATTGCTTGCATGAATCAGTGAAGGGTATCTTCAAAAGAAGAATTTTCTATCAACATTGATGGAAATCCTGAGTCAATTAAAAATGAGTCAGTGTAAGAACTAAAAATTTTTACTAGCAATCTATTTTTTGAAATTATTGTTTGGTATACTATCTTTTTTATCAAAAAAGCAAATCAGTAGAAAGATGCACATACACTACCTCCGAACCCACTGCCCATAAAATATCTGTAAAAAAAGAACCACCGGAGAATTCTGGAACAACAGAAGCCACAGAACAGTGGAGGAGATTTTTGCTCCAGAGAGACTGAAAACTTTTCGCAAAAGGTACCTCGTGCCCCAGACCCGGAGCAGAGCCCAACCCTGCCTCGGTGGCGCAGCATGGAAAGGAGCGAATCCGAACAGGCTTCAGGGATGGAATCTCCAGCAGCCACACGAGTCCCCACCCATAGGTGACAAGGGTCGGTGAGAGGGTCTCTTCTGCAGGTCGAGAGGGGTGTGGGGTGCCCCCATAACTCAGGCCCCCTCGGGAGGCAGCAGCAGAGGCAGGAGCAGACCTGGGCTCCCCAAGCAGGCAGGAGCCTGGATCCATTGTTGAAGGTCTCTGCATAAACCCCCTGAGGGAACTGAGCCTGAGAGGCAGCCCTGCCCTGACCTGAGCACCTGAACTTAATCTCACACTGAATAGCAGCCCCAACCCCACCCAAAGCCCTGAGGCTGGGGAGCAGCATTTGAATCTCAGACCCCAAGTGCTGGCTGGGCGGATCTGGAGGCGAGGTGGGGGTGGAGAGGACACTCAGAAGTCAAGTCACTGACTGGGAAAATGCCTAGAAAAGGGAAAAAAAATAAGACTATAGAAGGTTACTTTCTTGGTGAATAGGCATTTCCTCCCTTCCTTTCTGATGAGGAAGAACAATGCTTACCATCAGGGAAAGACACAGAAGTCAAGGCTTCTGTATCCCAGCCCACTCAATGGGCTCAGGACATGGAAGAGCTCAAAAAGGATTTTGAAAATCAAGTTAGAGAGGTAAAGGAAAAACTGGGAAGAGAAATGAGTGACATGCAAGCAAAGCATGAAAAACAAGTAAACACCTGCTAAAGGAGACCCAAAAAAATGCTGAAGAAAATAACACCTTGAAAAATAGGCTAACTCAATTGGCAAAAGAGGTTCAAAAAGCCAATGAGGAGAAGAATGCTTTCAAAAGCTGAATTAGCCAAATGGAAAAGGAGATTCAAAAGCTCACTGAAGAAAATAGTTCTTTTAAAATTAGAATGGAACAGATGGAGGCTAATGACTTTATGAGAAACCAAGAAATCACAAAACAAAACCAAAAGAATGAAAAAATGGAAGATAATGTGAAATATCTCATTGGAAAAACAACTGACCTAGAAAATAGATCCAGGAGAAACAATTTAAAAATTAGGGGACTACCTGAAAGCCATGATCAAAAAAAGAGCCTAGACATCATCTTTCATGAAATTATCAAGGAAAACTGCCCTGAGATTCTAGAACCAGAGGGCAAAATAAGTATTCAAGGAATCCACAGAACACCGCCTGAAAGAGATCCAAAAAGAGAAACTCCTAGGAACATTGTGGCCAAATTCCAGAGTTCCCTGGTCAAGGAGAAAATATTGCAAGCAGCTAGAAAGAAACAATTCAAGTATTGTGGAAATACAATCAGGATAACACAAGATCTAGCAGCTTCTACATTAAGGGAATTGAAGGGCATCGAATAGGATATTCCAGAAGTCAAAGGAACTAGGACTAAAACCAAGAATCACCTACCCAGCAAAACTGAGTATAATACTTTAGGGGAAAAATTGGTCTTTCAATGAAATAGAGGACTTTCAAGCATTCTTGATGAAAAGACCAGAGCTGAAAAAAAAATTTGACTTTCAAACACAAGAATGAAGAGAAGCATGAAAAAGTAAATAGCAAAGAGAAGTCATAAAGGACTTTACTAAAGTTGAACTGTTTACATTCCTACATGGAAAGACAATATTTGTAACTCTTGAAACTATTCAGTATGTGGGTACTGGGTGGGATTACACACACGCACACGCACATGCACACGCACACACACATAGAGACAGAGTGCACAGAGTGAATTGAAGAGGATGGGATCATATCTTAAAAAAATGAAATCAAGCAGTGAGAGAGAAATATATTGGGAGGAGAAAGGGAGAAATGGAATGGGGCAAATTATCTCTCATAAAAGAGGCAAGCAAAAGACATTATTGGAGGGATAAAGAGGGGAGGTAAGAGAAAAACATGAAGTTTACTCTCATCACATTCCACTAAAGGAAGGAATAAAATGCACACTCATTTTGGTATGAAAACCTATCTTACAATACAGGAAAGTGGGGGATAAGGGGATAAGCAGGGTGGGGGGGACGGTGGAAGGGAGGGCATGGGGAGGAGGGAGCAATTTGAGGCCAACACTCATGGGGAGGGACAGGATCAAAAGAGAGAACAGAAGTAATGGGGGACAGGATAGGATGGAGGGAAATATAATTAGTTCTTACATAACACTACTATTGTGGAAGTCATTTGCAAAACTACACAGATTTGGCCTATATTGAATTACTTGCCTTCCAAAGGGAAGGGGTGGGGAGGGAGGGAGGAAAAGAAGTTGGAACTCAAAGTTTTAGGAACAACTGTCGAGTGCTGTTCTTGCCACTAGGAAATAAGAAATACAGGTAAAGGGGTATAGGATGGAGACAAGGGCAGAGAGGGATGATAGAAGAGAGGGCAGATTGGCAGACAGGGGCAATTAGAATGCTCTGTGTTTTGGGGTGGGGGGAGGGGACATAAGGGGGGAAAATTTGGAACCCAAAATTTTGTGAAAATGAATGTTAAAAGTTAAATAAATAAATAAAGAAGGGGGGAAAAAGCAAATCAATATGAAATCTAGAATGTTTTTAATTAAAATTTAAAGTTTTTAATTAATTAAAATTAATTTAATTAATCTAAATTTTAAAAATAGCTTTAAAATGAACCTATTTTTAAAAAGTATCATCATTGGGTTTACTTTTTTGTATAGAGTAGAAACAATGTAACCAAAGGCATGTTTGTTACAAGAGTTTTGCTTTTGTTTTTCCTAACTGGGGATTTTGGCAGGTGAGATAGAGCAGCCATAGAAAAAGGAAGAAAGAAAAAGTAAAAGAAGAAGTGAGGGGCACTAAGGATTCTTTTTTTTTAACTGCAGAAAACAGGAGGAAAGCCAGAAAGAAGCATAGATAAACATGTTAGCTTTGAAAGCTATGGGATGAATTTATTATATACTTAAAAAGAAAAAGTAAGCTATATACAATAGAGCTTCATTTTCATGTACAATCTTTTTTTCCCATTCTACTATATGTGTGGAAATGCTTTTTGGTTGACGGTATGTGTCAAATTCATATTTTTAAAAAGTTTAAGGAATGTAGACCTATTTCTGTTCTTACCTAGTTTAGGGTAAATCGTTTCACCCTCCGAGAGTCATTATTTCCTTCTGATGTAAAATGATGACCACTAGATTCTCCCCATTTCTAGCATTCTTCTAGGGTATGGTATGAATCTATGATTTTAATTTTTTAAATGAGCATGATGAAGGAGACGGGTTTTGCTTGGTGCTTTGTCAGTACTGAACTAAGGATTAGAAGTTGTATGTTTGAGGCTTAGCTCTAATATTTCCCATTTTTGAGACCCCAAACAAGAACCATAATCTGTCTGATCTTATTTCCTCATCAATTATGACAGAAGTACATAATGGGATAGGAATACTTAAAGCAATTGTGCATTTATGCTAGTGATTGATAAACATAATACGTTAGTATTCCTATCCAGTTACATACCTGTATCACAGTAGTAGTATTTTATCACTTATGCATCACTTGTTTGTTCAGCCATTCCCTAACGGAGGAGTATACCCTCAACTTCCAATTCTTAGTCACCATAAAAAAGAGCTCTTACAAATATTTTTGTACATATGGGTTTTTTTTCCTTTTTCTTTGATCTCTCTAGGATACAGATCTAGTACTGGCATTGCTGGGTCAAAGAGTATGTGTAGTTTTACAACCCTTTGAGTATAGTTCCAAATTATTCTCCAGAATGGTTGGACCATTCATAGCTCTATCAATAGTACACTAGTGTGCCTGTTTTTTTTGCTTTTTCCAAGCATTTGCCAGTTTTCTTTTCTATTGTACTAGCCAATATGGTGAGTGTGAGGTGGTGTTTCAGTTGTTTTAATTTCCATTTCTCTGATTATAGGAATTTGGGACATTTTTTCATATGATTATCAAAACCTTTGATTTTTTTCTTCTGAAAACAGTCTGTTCAAATCCTTTGACCATTTATCAATTAGGGGATGGCTCTTTTTTTTGTTTTTTTTACAAATTTAGTTCAATTCCCTATATATTTGAGAAATGACACCTTTATCAGAAAAACTTATAAAAAAACTTTGCCAGTTTCCTACCTGCTAATTTTGACTATTTGTTTTGTTTGTGTAAAACCTTTTTAATTTCATATAATCAATCTTAGCAGTTATCTTATCAAATTCCATTACTTTACAGATGAGGAAACTGAGGCCCAAAGAGATGAAGTGATACAGCTAAGCTAATGCAGATAGTACCTGGAAGAGTAAGGGTATAATCCTGACATTGTTCTTAAAATTCAGAACTCTTTTAACTATACCACAGTTACAGAAATATAGATTCATAGAGTTGGTAGGGATTCCAGAAGATATTTGGTTATCCTAGATCAAACTTGACTCTGGCCAACCTGATGGTTCAAGATTGGGACTGAGATACTCAGAAAACCAGATAAACATTTAACAAAAAGAATTAATAATAGCATGAAGAGCACATTCAGCAAGTATACAGTATTGGATCACATGAACACAAATCCCATTGTCTTCATAAGAACACTCAAGGTCTTCAAATCTAAAGATCTCCAACTCCTCATGCATTGAACTTTTTATACCTTGGACCAGTGATCTCCAAACTTTTTTTGATTATGAACTTCTATCCATAAAAATGTTTGAGTATATATCCTATTTTTAACTTATAAGTTAAAACTGAACTGATAATTAGGTATGTTATAGAATTCATGCAAAAATGAAAGTTGAAAAAGGAAATGATAAAAATAAAATAACATTTCATCCTAGAGTCAATAGGGATCCAATGGAGTTTATCAAGTAGGGAAGTGACATAGTTAGACTTTTGCTTTAAGAAACTGACTTTGGCAGCTTTATGGAGGATAAATTGGAGAAGGGAGAGACTTGAGGACAGGAGAACAATTTGCAAGCTATTGCACAATAATCCAAGAGGGACGTGGTGAGTGCTGAACTAGGGTGGTGACTGTGTGACTACAGAAGAGAGTTAATGAAATCAATATTGTGGAGGAAGAATGGAAACTTTTGCCAAATGACTACATGTGTGGGATGAGGAAAAATGAGGACTTGAAGACGATCCCAATATAGCATTAAAGATGACAGTGAAGATGAAAACCTAAATGACTGAAAGGATGACAATGCCTTTGACAGAAATGGAAAGGTTCATTCAGAAAAGGGAGAGGGGCTAGTGTAACAAGTTGGATTGCATATTGCAGTCCAACCATAATGGTTGAAGCTGTGCCCTTCACTCTGTCCTACCCAAAACTAATAGGAGAATAGGAGGAAGATGACTCCTACTGATCACTTTTCTAGGACGAGAGCCTGTTTTATTATTTCTATTTGATTTAGATGGGGAGGGATAATTGCAATTATCAAAAAAGCTGTGGCTGTGCTACAAGCTAGTGTTATCTTGGACAGATCACTTACACTCTTTTTCCCCCTTCAGTTTTTTCATCTATACAATGGGTTTAACACATCTTTACTGACATCACCAATAAAGATCAAATAAGATCCAATGAGATAAGATATGTATAAATGATTTGCACACTTAAGTACTGCATAAATGAAAGTTCTTCTTATTTTTATCATTATTGTGTTCAGTCATTGACTTTCTGACAATATACAAAGTGTCTTTCCCACCACACCTACAGATCTGTGGTGGTAAATGAATCAAAAAACCTACTTCATATCCTTCAGCAACATCAAATGGTTCCTTGCAACATGCACAAAGTAGGTACTAATGCTTTGTGTGATCTAGGCTTATCTATTACTGTGCTTTTGATTCTTGCTTCATTTCCTGGTAATATTTGCTTTATCATATGCAAGACATTATTTTTGAGCCAAAGATTAAATTGATTTCTTTAGGGCACTCTTAACAATACTTCACAGGTATGCCAACGTTTCTATACTGTTACCCAAGAATTGATTCCCCCACTCCACTCATCCCATTCCCTGTAAACATAGTTTGATAGACTAAGGAGATTACACTTGGAACTGTTTCATAGTGTTCTGTCTAGATTCTCATTGTTTAGCTCTATTCTGTTCAACTCTTCATGACTCATCCCATTTGGTGTTTTCTTGGCAAAGATACTGGAGTAGTTTGCCATTTCCTTCTCCAGATCATTTTACAAATGAGGAACTAAAGCCAACAGGATTAAGTAACTTCCTTGGGGTCAAACAACTGGTAAGTGTCTCAAACTGAGTTTGAACTTATGAAGATGAGTCTTCCTGACTTCAGCATCTGCTACTGTGCCACCTAGCTGCCCTAGACTAAGAGACATTGTAATTGGAATTGCTTCTTACTGTTCTAGATTCTTAATTCTCTTGATGTCTATACCTCATTCAAAACAATCTTAAGAGGGGACTGTTGCTGTACATAGAAAATAAGATCATCACTATGGTATTTAAAGTCTCATTTTAGCCTTGCCCTTTATTTATTCAGTTCTTTAGTCAAGAAGCATTTATTGAAAACCTCATATGAATGTGAGCTCTTTGGGGGAAGGGAAGGTCTCACTTTTCCGTTAGTATGCCCAGTACCAACACAGTGGTGATGCTGATGGGCATTTGGGAGATGCCTGCTGATAGGTTGCATAGTTCTGGCTAGATATGAAGGATGCAAATAATTTATTTTAAGTCATCCTATAGCAATACTGTTAAGTTACCTAATGCAAGCATGAACTTGTTTTACAGATAAGGAAGCTAGGAAAAGGAACTTCCAGCTTCCATTTGAAATCCTCCAGTGAGAGTAACCCACAACCTCATCAGGTTGTCAATTTCCTTTTTGATCACCTTACCTGCTAAAATGAGGGGAGGGTTGTTTACTCATATTTATTATCATATCAATATATGAAGGGCATGATGACAATCACATTTGAACAAGTTCTTTTGTGTTCTGTTTTTTTGTAGCCAACTAGAAAAACATGCACTTTTCCTTCACCTTTCCTAAAAATCTACTGCTAGACATATACATATTTATGTGTATGTGTAGACAAGCCTACATATATGTGTGCATATATAGATACACATCATGTATATATGGTAATGTATTGTGTATATTACTTGTATGTGTATGCTTATGTTTATAGTGAAAATATTCTTCCTCTTTAAGCTAAGGTCTACCCGTACCTTGTATAGTTAGTGAGTACTGTTGACAACTGAATTCATGAGTTTCATTCCTGGCTTCTTTCTTGAGTTATGCATCCTCTGAATTTTGGGATGTCTCTACTCCCAGCTACTCTCCATGGTATCTGAAGCACTGTGCTTAGTTCTTGGTGCTATATTTGAGGAAAGACATTGATGAGCCATATGGTACCTGAAGAGGGGTGACCAGTAGGGTTAGGGGACTTGGAAATCTTGTCATAGGAAGGTTAATTAAAGGAACTGAAGGACTGCAATGGTTAAGTCTGGAAAATGGAAGGCTAATGAAGGCTATGGTAGTTGCCTTCAGGGGTTTCATGTAGAAGAATATTCAAATTTATTCCATTTGTCCACAAAGGCTGAAGTAAAAGACATGGGTAGGAGATTCAGAGAAGCCAATGCCACTCTGTGTAAAGAAAAACCTCTTAACAATTGAAGTTATCAAGAAATAGAATGGACAGCCTTGAAATGTGATTATTTTGCTTCATTAGACAACATAAAGCCAAATTTGGCTGGCCATATGCTGGGGACATCATAAAGAAGATTTCTGCAGAGGTATATATTGGTGAGAATGGTCTCAAAGGTTCTTTGCAAGTCCAAGATTATTGATTCTATGAAATATTTAAGGGATAGAGTCTCTTGTTAATTAAGGAAGAGGAAGAGGGATTTGGTGATAAATTACCTTTTTCTCCTCATGAGAGAACATAGGAACTAAAGAACATGAGAAACATGGTAAAAGGGTGACATCTTAAAACCTGAAAGGGTACAGTGAGCTACAACCAGGGTAGATGTTTGAAATATAAAGGCATGCATGATTATATATAGGTAGATTATGTAACTGATTGAATAGTATCTATGGGACATTAGCTAATGGAATTATGTCAGCCTAAAGTTTCCATTGATTTGGTTCATGACTCTTTACTCATCCCAGTTCTCCTGTTCAACAAGTTTATCAGTTACTTGAATGAAGAAATAGATGCCGTGTCACTACATTTTCAAATTATAGGAAGTTGGAAAGGATACATTAGGTTGCAAAATCATCGTCTAAAATATCCTGACAGATCTGATGGAGCAATGCACCAACTCTAATAAGATATAATTAACTTGGAATAAATGTAAAATCTGGCACTTAAGTTTCAGAAAATCAGTTGCATGAGCTCAGGATAGAAAAGGTATGTTCAGGTAGCTAATACATAAAATAATGGGGGCTTTATTTAATGAAAAACTCATAGGTCAAAAGTGTAATATGCCACTCCCAGAAACTAAGGTATTTTAAGGCTAAAAATAGTATCTAAAGTGAGGGTAGGGGATAGTACCACTGTATTCTGAACTATTTAGACCATTCCTGGTGTACTGTGTTCAGATTGGGGTCCTGTGTTTTAGGAGAAACACTGATGAAGTGTAATTATTAAAAAAGAACAGTTGGTTGATAAGGGACCTTGCAACCATGCCACATGGAAGATGTAGAATGATGGCTACACACATAGATGAAGGAAATGAGGATATTAGTATAGTTTGAAGAAGAAAATCAGAGAGGGAACATTACAATTATTAAATAATATTCATATAGCTCTTTAAGAGTGTCAAAGTTCTTTATAAATATCTTATTTAAGCTTTTCTGATGACCCAACTATGTAATTGCTATAGGAATTTCTCCATTTTGTAAATGAAAAAACTGAGGCTTGGAGGATTTAAAATGATTTGTCTACGAACAGCTAATAGATGAGATGAGACTTGAACCCAAATCTTCCATGCCTTCTAGTTCTACCATATTGCTCATTATCATTCATCTTAAGGAAGAATGATGGATGTCTTCATGTGTTTTAAGGCTTTTGAGGATGATATTGCATTTATTGAACATGATTCCAGAGGACAAGAGGGACAGTTTAGGGGAAGTGGTTTTCTTGAAAATATTGAAAGAATTTTGCGAGATAATGAGTTCATTGAGCATAGAGACCGGAATTTTGTTTTTCTTTATAACCACAGTACTTAGCACAATGCCTGACACATAGTGCCTAATGATTGCTTGTTGGCTGATTGATGTAACACCTGGTTCAAAGAGCTAATTCTATAGACCTCTCTCTTCATTGGTAGAGATTAATTACTGCCTTAATTAATTAGTTAATTAATGTCTTCATGAGGGGTAGCATACAAGAGACCCCACCAAAAACAAAACAAAATGGCCAATCACCAAATATTTAACAAGAACTTACTATGTACCAGACAGGATGGTAGAGATACAAAAACAAAGAATGAAATAATCCATACTCTCAGGGAGCTTAATTTCTTAGAAAAAAGGCAAAAAGTACATATATAAATATAGCGTAATTTTTTGCTCAAAGAGCCAGTTGTACAGAACTCTTCTCATTGGAGGAGATTGATCAAGCAATGCCCTACATCTGTATGAAGTACAGAAGGAGTTGGTGAGAGTAGGAGAGAAGAAAGATCTGTGCTTTTCTAATTTCCACTAGCAAGAGGGAAGATTTACAATTCCAAACTCTCTTCAAATCCCTGAAGAGAGAAAAAGACCCCGAGAAGAAGCTAACTTGAGGGAAGCTGGAAGTCTATCTATCTTACACTAGCCTGCTACTCTAGAGACTTTGGGAAATTTCTCCTTGATTAAGATCTGAAACTCTATCTTGGTAGAGCTCAGCTACCTTGCTTCTAATGGAAGAGATCATTTACTTTGTGTGGTATCTATTTTGTATTCTCATATTTATATTTTCTCTGATTTCAGTTTTGCTATTTGGACAAATGCATTTATTTGATATATGTGTTTATTGCAGAACTGGAAACTTTCCCATTAGGGGATAGAAATAAAGGGATTTACTTGAACTTTAAAGTTACTTCTGTTAGACTAACAATATTCAATATTAAAGATGTCTTAATATTTTTATTAAGAGAAACATTATTTCAGCCTCTCTCTGAGGAGAGATATGTTGCTAGTTTATGACCCCAATCTCTTTTCCTGGCAGGAATCAGAGTCTCTCTGGAGAAGATCGGTGAGGAAGAGATTCTAGAAATGTGTATTCTTGACTCCCTGAGAGCCACATCGGCACAGACTCATGCAGACATACATAACCTACATGAGTAAAGACTCCCATGCAACACCCTCTTACACTAACAACTGAAATTTGTTGCTTTATGAGGTAGTAAGTTCTCTATCACTAAGTGATGCTTGATAACTACTACTCAGGGAAGCTTTAGAAGGGGATTTATGTATTAGGAAAGAGACTGAAGTGAATTGCTTCCCAAACCTTAATAAGTCCATTGGTTTATGCTTCTGTAGATGCCCTGATGGAAATTAAAACTGAGCATGTCAAATAGAACCCATCATTTTCTCCCCCTGAAAAAAAAAACCATTCCTACACTAGAAGTTCCTATTTCTATTAGTGATGGGACCATTCTCTTATTCTCCAGGCTTGAAATTTTATGCTTGAAGTTTGCTCTAGAGTAGAAGGGTAAATGAATACTAACTGTGGTAGAAAGATTTTATGATCTCTAAGCCATCTTTAATTTTAAAAAAAAAGAAACTTGACAAACAGAAAACAAACATTTCCCTATATTAAAAAGAGAAAAAAGAGGACTACACATAAAACTATGAATTTCCACTAGGTATAGCTTGGGTTTTGTTTTCTTTTGTATTCTTCATAGAACATAGGGGTTTCAATATTTCTCTACTTGTTTTTTTACCCCTTCTGAGTTTTCTTCTTTTTTTCTGTGTATACTTTAATTCAAACTCTTTTCTCTTTTTTCCTATTTCAGTTATTATCACTGTTCTCTATTCCCTTCCTGACTCCCTTAAAAATAATAATAAAAATAAAGCCTTTCCTTGTCGCAACTCAACATAGTCAAACAACACTAATCTCCTCTGACTTTCTCAATCATATCTTGGTGCAAAGTTACACCTTTTTGTCAAAGATTTACTTCAGATCAAGAATGAGAACTTTGACTCATCTAGAGGGTAGTTTCTGTTTATGACGCAGCCTGGGGAGAGTATTCAATTGGGTATTAAGAAAGGAGAGAAAACTATCCTAAACTTGGAAAGGAGGGAGGAGGAGAAACTACCATCCTGATGTGACTGGTATTATTTTTGGAAAAGCTAGGACTGCTTATCCATTAGTCTTGATTTTTTTGAATACATAACACCTTTGAAGTTTTGTCTAATTACACCATATGGGAAAAATATTTTCACTTCTGGTTAGAGGTAGACACAACCTGTTTGTAGCCTACATTTCCAGACTTATTTCATACTACTGACCTTCTGACCCTCTATCTCAGCCAAGCTATTCTCAGAACTTGGCATTTCATCTTGTTCCTGTATACCTTAGGCTAGGTAAGCCCTCTACTATGTTTCAATGCAGTCTCCTGACCTTCCTTCTTCAAATCATTAGCTTCCTTCAAAACTCAATTCTGGTGCCACTTTCTAGGGGAAGCTTTGTCTCATTCCTCTAGCTATTAACATTTACACCCTACTCAAGTTCTTATATACCTCACAGAATCACAGAACATGAGAATGGCAAGAGACCTTAGAAGTCATCCTTAGCTAAGTCAACCCTATCCAGTCCAGATTTATTTATGTATTGCATTCCCAAAATCCTTGAAGGCAAGAACTAGGTGATATATCAAATTCAACAAGTACAAACATGTACTCATTATCCCTCCCTACAAACCATCTCCTCTTCTATGTATTCTTTCAGTCTCTCAGGTTCCTAAGCATGGTGTTAACCTTAAATCTGCACTTGCCACCATCTCATAAATCTAATTAGTTGCAGTTCTTCTATTCCTATCTCCACAGCATCTGTAACAATAATCCTTTTTAATCATATAGTTGCCATCTTGATTCAGACTCTTATTGAATCTTGTTTCAACTATTTCAATAGTTTTCTCTTTGGTCTCCCTTTTTCAATTCTCTCCTCAACTTAATGTTTCTTGAACATAGCAGTCAAAATGATTTTTTATAAGCTCATACTGATCACATCACTTTCCTTCTCAGTAAACTCCAATGGCTCCCTATTGCCTCAAAGATAACAATACTTCCTTAAAAATCCTTGACAACTTGATCGCAACTTATCTTTCCAAACTCATTATAAATACTTCCCTTTCCATATTCTAGGGTTGAGCTAAAGTGGTCTTTTTTCTGGTCTTCATGCATGACATTTTATCTTTCCCCCAACTTAGAATGCTTTCTCTTTTCACGTCTGTGTCATAGTATCTCTCATGTCCTTCAATATACAGTTTAATAATAGTTTTGTACTTCATGTCTTTTTTGATCCCCAATTAACTACGTCTTGGTATTTCCAACGATGTGTCCCAACCCAAAGACAATAAAGGAAATAGAAAAAATAATCACCACAATTCCCTCAGAGGAAAAAAAATCTATTCACAACAGAACTCTCAAGAGAGATACTAGATCTGAGGTTGACTAGAATCCACTCTATCACCTTCAGGTGAGAAACCCAGCTATACCAGGGAGAAGTTCTTCTGAGTCCTTGCAACATATAGAGCATTCCATCTGGAGGTCTAACCTAATTTCTCACTAGGACCACCAGGATGACAAAAAAACAAACTCAGGAAACATCCCAAAGAGGTATACTAACAACTCATAAAAGGGAGCAACTACTGGGGGTTGATTACACAGGATTTCTGTGTCACTGGAAAAATCTTAGCCCACAGACATACAGTTCATAAGGATCACAGACAAACAATCTAGATTCATGTCACAATAAGGAATGAAATCTAAATCACCTCTTTAAAAAAAAATGATGAATGGGCAGAACCAAGATAGTGGAGTAAAAGGATACGCCTCTAGAAGGTCTCCTTCCACAGCCCATAAATTACCTGTAAGAAATGACTCTAAACAAATTCTAGAGCAGCAGAAGTCAAAAAAAAACGACAGGGTGAAATAGATTTCCAGGCCAAGGCAACCTGGAAGGCTGACAGGAAAGGTCTATTGCACCAGGCATGAAGCAGAACACAGCACAGCATGGACCATGCCAAGGCAAGGACAGGACTAGAGGAGGCTTCAAGGTGCCACTAGCAGCAGCCACAGGTCCAAGATTCCTCAACTCACAAACATCAAAGATAGCTTCAAAGTCAGTGAGAAAGTTCTTTTACTTGGGTGAGAAGGGAACATATCAGTCTATCCCTGGACACAGATAGCAGTAGCTTCCATTGTTGGAGCCCTGGCCTAAAGTCTCTGGGTGAATTGAGCAGTTGAACTGGATCTCAGCCCTGTGTGGCTGCCCTGGAATGAGAAGAAGTGCTGGCTGGCATGATGGAACTGCTAGAGGATCTGGAGAGGGAATCCTGCTCACAGATCAGAGCACAGGCCAGGAGAGGAATAAACTCTTCTCCCTTGATTGTGTCACCTTGGAGAAACTGAGAACTTACAGGTCCCCAGAACTTCCTCTTAACAAAGAACTCAAAAGTTAAGTAACTGGCTGAAAAATATGCCAAAAAAAAAGGCCAAAAGAATAAGACAATAGAAGGTTACTTTCATGGAGAGCAGGTATTTTCTTCCATCCTTTCAGATGAGGAGGAACAATGCATAACATCAGATGAAGACCTAAAACTCAAGGCTTTTGCATCCAAAACCTCCAGAATAAATATGCAATGTTCTCAGGTCATGGAAGAACTCAAAAAGGATTTTGAATATCAAGTAACAGAGGTGGAGGAAAAAATGGGAAGAGAAATGAGAGTGATGCAAGAAAATCATGGAAAGCAAGTCAAAAGCTTGCTAAAGGAGACCCAAAAAAATGCTAAAAAAAATTAACAAATAAATAAATTGAAAAAAATGACAAACCCCCATGGTGGATTCTAGGCAAACTGTTAGGCACCAGGTTTTTAGGGAGATCACATGTAGTACCTATATATAGGTTTCCATCTTTTCATCAGATAAAGCAATATAACAACATGAAACAATTCAGAAGTGATCTCAGAGAAACTGCTCTGACTTATAAAGTAAACACACTGGGGAAATAACTGTTCAATGACAATTTAAAATAAAAGAAGATACAATGCCTTTTTTCCTGTGGTGGATCTTGGGCATCCAAGAAGGAGAGTCTGGGAAGAAGAATGTCTCCAGTCAGCCCTTGCAAATGCTAAGTTCATGAGTTTCTGCTAATGAGTTTACTTTTAGTAGTCAGCTAATAGTTACAATTATCTCAAGGCAAAAGCATTTACTAAGATGACATAGTAAGAACAATAATTGTAAAACACCCCTCCTCCTCCATAAACCTGAGCAGATTCTGCCACACATGTACATGATGCCCATAGGAGGAAATAATTGCTATTTATACTTACTCTGGGCCATCCAAGCCCCTCAAATGACTAAGTGAAGCTTGGGCTGTTATCTATTGTTGACCAATCAGCAAGAGCCGGGTCATTTGGGTTTAAGTCATGGTCAAGTAGTTCCATTTGAATCACAAGGAATTCAGTTGAGCAATGTGCCCAGGAGAGAGAAACCTGATGCCAACATGAGAAGAGAAAGGATATTTGGGCTCTACAGCATCAGAACCTTGAGCTACATTGGCCATATGTGTTCCTAATATATGTACCTCACTACCAACATACTCTAAGTTTGTGTTCACTCCTCATGAACTATAGTTCTAGGAGTATGAACCTATAGAGTAGCCCTTGTACCCTGAGAGTAGACCTTGCTGCAGACCAAAGCTGCAAACTCTCGAGGACCAAGCTAATGGAGAGAAATGCAGCTTCTGAAGGTGAAGCCTGAAGGAGGGGACTTTGTCCGAGATTTTTTTTAATTAGAATGGAGCAGATGGAAGCTAATGACTTTATGAGAAACCTACAAAACAAAACCAAAAGGATGAAAAAATAGAAGACAATGTGAAATATCTCTTTGGAAAACAACTGACCTGGAAAATAGATTCAGGAGAAACAATTTAAAAACTATGGGACTACCTGAAAGCCATGATAATAAAAAGAACTGAGACATCATCTTTCATGAAATAATGGAGGATAACTCCCCTGATATTCTGGAACCAGAGGTAAAATAAATTTTGAAAGAATTCATTGGTTACCCCCTGAAAGAGATCCAAAAAGAAAAACTCTTAGTAATATTTTAGCCAAATTCCAGAGTTTCCAGGTTAAGGAGAAAATATTGGAAGCAGCCAGAAAGAAACAATTAGAGTATTGTGGAAATACAATCAGTTTAACACAGGATCTGGCAGCTTCTACATCAAGGAATTGAAGGACTTGGAATATGATATTCCAGAAGTCAAAGGAACTAAGACTAAAACCAAGAATCACCTGCCCAGCAAAACTGAGGATAATACTTCAAGGGAAAAAGTGGTCATTCAATGAAATAGAGATCTTTCAAGCATTCTTGATGGAAAGACCAGAGCTGAAGAGAAAATTTGACTGTCAAACACAAGAATCAAGAGAAGCATGAAAAGGTAAACAGAAAAGAGAAATCATAAGACACTTATTAAAGCTGAACTGTTTACATCCCTGCATGGAAAGATAATATTTGTAACTCTTGAAACTTTTATCAGTATTTGGATAGTTGGAGGGATTACACACACACACACACACACACACACACACACACACACACACATATAGACAGAGGGCACCGGGTGAGTTGAATACGAAGGGATGATATCTAAATAAAGAAAATGAAGGGGTGAGAGAGGAATATTTTGGGAGAAGAAAGGGAGAAATGGAATGGAGCAAATTATCTCTCATAAAAAAGGGAAGAAAAAGTTTTTTCAATGGAGGGGAAAAGGGGAAGATGAGAGGAAAAAAGTGAAACTTACTCCATCACTTTTGGCTTAAGGAGGGAATAACATGCACACTCAATCTGGTGTGAAAATCTGTCTCACACTACAGGAAAATAGGGGAGAAAGGGATTACTGGGGTGTGCGGAGATGATAGAAGGGATAGCAAATGAGGGGAGGGGGATAATTAGAAGAAAATACTTTTGGGGAGGGATGAGGTCAAAAGAGAGAATAGGATAAATGGGGGGGCAGGATAGGATGGAGGGAAATATAGGTAGTCTTTCACAACATGACTATTATGGAAGTCTTTGGAAAAACTGCACATATATGGACTATATTGAATTGCTTGCCTTCTCAGCGGGGATGGGTGGGGAGGCAGGAAGGGAGAGAAGTTGGAACTCAGAGTTTTAGCAGAGAATGTTGAGAATTGTTTCTGCATGTAACTGGGAAATAAGAAAAACAGGTAATGGTGTATAAAAATCTTTCTTGCCCTACAAGAAAAGAGAGAAGATTGGGATAAGGGAAGGGAGGGGTATGATAGAAGGGAGGGTAGATTGGGGAAAGGGGTAATCAAAATGCACCATGTTTGGGGGTAGGAGAAGGGAAAATGGGGAGAAAATCTGAAACTCCAAATCTTGTGGAAATGAATATTGAAAACTTAAAATAAATTAATTAATTAATTGGAAAAAACAGAAAAAAGGAAACATATCTTCTAAGATATTTTTAGCAGCTCTCTTCATGATGACAAGGAACTGGAAATCGAGGGGATGCCAATAAATTGGGGAATGGCTGAATAAGTTGTGGAAAATGATTGTAATAGAATGCACTGTGCTGTTAAGACAGGGTGAGCCCGTTGATTTTAGGAAAACATAGAAAGACTTGCATGAAATAATGAATAATGAAATGAGCAGGATCAAGAGAACACTGTGTACTAACAGCAATACTATGTGAAGAGTAAATGTGGTTGACTATTCTAAGTTATATAATATTCCAATCAACTACAAAAGACCTATGAAGAAAGATGCTATCTAATTCCAGAGAAAGAACTGATATATGGAAGTATACACTGTATAGTTTCACAGAAATGTTGACCTTTTCTGTAAGGTGTTGGGAGGGAGAGAGGGAAACAGCTTGAAACTCAAATGTAATCAAAAAATTATAATAGTAATAAAAGGAAAAAAATTTACGCAGACAAGAAACAATTCTGAAGAAATCACCAGATTGCCCAAGAGACTATAACCCCTCAAAAGTTAAGAATTGCCATCCTGGATCCCCAAACAGTTTCATTTGACCATCTTCAGAAGAAAACATAGTTAAATGGGATTATCTCTCACATTTTATGCCATGCTAGGCTGTGCTTGTTCAATCGTTTCTTTCATATCTGACTCTTTGTGACCCCATTTTGCAGTTTCCTTGGCAAAGATACTGAAGTAGTTTGCCATTTCTCCAGCTAAATTTTTTTGGTTAAGTGACTTACCCTGGGTCATACAGCTAGTAAGTGTCAAGTATCTGAGACTGTATTTGAATTCAGGTTCTCCTGACTCCAGGGCTGATATTCTATCTATTATGCCACCTAGTTGCCCCCCCTCCCTTTTTTCTCCAGCTCATGTTATAGATGAGGAACTGAAGCCAGTGGCCAGTGGCTAGAATCCAGGACATAGAGTAGGAAAGAATTATCTTCCTGAGTTCAAATCCAACCTCAGTCACTTACTAGTTATGTAACACTGGAGAAGTCTCTAGAATCTGTTTGCCTCAGTTTCCTGATCTGTAAAATGAGCTGGAAAAGTAAATGACAAACCACTTCAGTATCTTTGCCAAGAAAAGGCCAAAATGGGGTCACAGAGAGTTGGACATACTGAAAAACAACTGAACACGGACTACAGGCAGTGATTATACGACCAAACCCAAGCCATTTCAGCAAACTGACTGTTCAATTTATATTGTTTACATGTTACCTCTCCTATTAAACTGAGGGCACCTTGAAAGCAGAGACTATTTTTGCCTTTCTTTCTATAACCAGCACTGAGCACAGAACCTGACACATAGCATGCATTTAATAAATGCTTATCAACTGACTAACAAAATGTTTATTGACTGACAAAGGTTGTTTTCCACCCCTCCTCCTTTTGGAAGTAGAAGCTATCTTTTGTCTTTCTTTGTATCCCCAGTATTTAGCACAATGCCTAGCACATAGTAGATGGTTCATGTTGCTCATCCTTCCTTTCCAAAGAGGACCAATGATGGGTGATGTCTTGACTTGTGTGTGAATTGAATTTAAGTGAGGCAGAGTTAAGCAAAGTCATCAACCTCACTCTCTTCCTGAGTCATCAAAGCCCAGTGACAAGACAAAAGTAAGAATGACTGGCAAGGGCTGACAGTGGATGACCCTGGCATCATCAATGCGCAGCCAGGTTCCAAGTACTTTAAAGCACCTGCTTCAACTGCCTGTGACTATTAGAATAAATTGTTCTCATCTGCCCATTTCCCAGGAGGAAGCTGCTTAATAAATATTGACTGACTGATTGTTCAACTGCCTGCTGAAGAGAGCAACTTATGAAAGCCAGCATGTTCCCTTTTCAAGTCCTTATTTTTAGGTTGATCTTTTTCATAAATAATTTAAAAGAATGAAAGAAAGCATGAACATAGGTCTGTAGTTGTTCTGTTTTCCTGATTACTTGCTTTGGGATATCATCACCCTGAATAAGCAGTTGTAGCTATTCTGTTTCTATCATGTCTTATAAAAGGATCACCCAATGATTTCAAGAACCCATCATCTCCAGTGTGTACTTCCATATTGGGTATATGACTTTGTCAGGTTGGGTTGTTTTTTTCCTGAATTTGTCTCTCTAAGTGCAATTTCTACTTCTTCTGTCACCTTGGGATCCAAATATGGTAGTTTTTGCCAATGATAATTAAGTGACTTTTGATCATTCAACAAGTTGACATATTTATTATTTTTTCTATAATTACCTTAGCTCTCTCAGCTTCAGTTTCCCTATCTGTAAAATAGGAATGATAATAGCACCTACTTTACAGGGTGATTGGGAAGATCAAATGAGAATATGTAAAGCATTTTCCAAATTTCAAAGTTCTCCATAAATGTTAGTTATAATTATAACCACAATTACAATTATAATCACATAATTTCATCTTTAAGTGTTCTAGGGATTATGAGGACTGGTTGGGTTTCAGATCAAACTTTCTGTAGAGTTATATTTTCCTCCACTAGTTTGTGTTGCTTTTTAAGGCAATGCTACTCATACTCTCCTGCAGTCCTCAGAGTTTGACAAATGAGTTCCTATTAAATGGATGCTGTACTTGACTTCCTTGTCTCTCCACTTTGGCAAGATCAAGCATTGGCTGACTGGTGTTTCTGTGGTCTATTGTTCTACTCTTTGTGGCAACTGTATCCGGATGGGACCTGTGCTTTCATTAGTATGACAAGTTCCTTAATAAGGAATCATAGCATACCACTACTTCCTCTGCAACTGATAATCCAAGAGGATGGCCTGGGGGAGCCTGAGAGGTTAAGAAACTTGCCCAAGGTGACAGTTTATGCGTCAGAGGGAAGACTTTGAACCTAGGTCTTGTTGACCCAGATATTGGCGATCTGTCCATATGCCATGCTACTTAGTAACTGTTGGGTAAATAGACAGAGATATTGATCAACCTCACAGTGATTTCCCAGTTTAGTCCCTTCTACCTTCATTTAACCCATGTTGAAGCAAAATAAACTGACCAATCATGACTGACAATATATGCAACATTCTACTCCCATGTTCCCCAACCATTTTGCCAGGAGAACAAAAGTCTTCTATCATTTGCTGTCCATGGGTTAAGTTTTGGAGTAAGTGGCAATAAACAAGCTTATTGGTTTCTCATGGGTGTAAGACCTCACCATTTCTAATCTAACCAAGACTCCTCATGACACTGTGCTCCAGACTCCCACTCAGTTCTAGCAATTCCACCAATCTAATTTGGGTCCCTTGGCTTCTGACTGGTGAGCCTTCATTCTTTCTAGCCCAACCCAGATTCCCCACACTATTTTTCTCTAGTCATCTTCATACCATACCATTGAATTCTCTTCCTTACCCCTAAAAATGATCATTTACTTTAATTTAATGTTATCATTCAAAAAAAATATGCTTTAATCAATCATTCTTTGGCTCCTTTCATCATCCTTATGACTTTCCTGAACAAAATACCCATCTTGAGCTACCATTCCCACATATTGTATCTGTATCTGGATGGGACCTGTGTTTTCATTGGCATAAGGAATTCATTAATGAAGAAATATCCTCTGAATGTAAGCTAGTTGACAACAGGGACTTTCTTGTTTTGTTTTATATTGTTTCTATTTGTTTACCCATGACTCAATGTCTGGCCCACTAAGAGATTAATGTGCTTCTCTTTGATTTTTCCTTTTTTGGTAACATTAACTCATTTGAAAAGGTCAGGTAAAAGGTTTGTCAGTTTCCACTATATCGTAATCATCTTTAGATTTTCTTCTAATTTGATACTGATTTTAACCTTGTCTTTAATAAAGTAATGGCTTGCCTACACATCCGCAGTAGGATTTGATACAATCCCCACATCAGTAATTAATCATTTCCTAACTGAAATAGTAATTATAGTGAACTATGGGGCAATATTTATGACAGTCAGTATTTACGTAGCACTTTAAGATTTGCAAAGGACTTTACAAATATCATCTCATTTGATCCTCACAGTGACCCTGGGAGATAGGTACTCTTAACAGCTTTGTTTTATAGATGAGGAAACTGAGGCACAGAGTGTCATACTAGTCATACTACTAAGGATCTAAGGGTAGATTGCAATACAAGTCTTTCTAACTCCAAATCCATGCTTTATCCCTTGTGCCTCCTAGCTGCTTCTGGATCATAATGTCTTAAGACCGTAGAATCTCACTGAGAGTTGGAAAATGCTGCAAAAATCATCTAATCCAATTCTCTTATTTTACAGATGAGAACACTATGGCCCATAGTGTTGAAATGACTTTTATAAGGTCACAAAGCAAGTAAGAGGGAAAAGCCAGAGTTTGTTGATATGCAGATCAAAATTTGTTTATATCTTGACACTTTATTTCTGATTTTCCACCTGTAACTCTGAAGAAATGGTGTACTGAGAGTGTGAAGACATAGGACTAAAGATAATTTTTCAGTTGGCTCTTCTTGGGTTGCCATGGTCATGGATTTATCAGTGACCAGCTTATTGGTGTGTTGTTCTCTAGTTAGATTGATTCCTGGACAGCAGCTTCAGATTTTACTCAGAATCTTTCCAGCATGGTAGAAGAATCTACAAGAGCGTATGTGCCATTTGTATTGGGTCAGAGAACCCAAGGTCATCTATATGACACCAGGAGGCCTGGAATAGGAATGTGTGGATTTTTTTTGTCTATTAAACTACATCTGTCTACCATTTCCTGCAGCCATTCCAGCCTACGCTCTATAAGCAGCTCTATATCTCATCTGGCAGTGACTTACCTCCCATCTTTCTGCCAGGATGTCACTGCTGTATCCATTGGCAATTCTTAGCAGTGTCTTCTTAGGTAGTCTTTCAGGGAAGGCTACCTTCCTACTCTCAAGTGAGTGGGAAGATGTGAGCAAGGAGTGATGTTACAGTATCTTCTGGAGTCATTCACTCAACCAATAAACATCTAGTTAAGCACTTAATATATACCAACGCTGTGCCAAATGCTAATAATACAAAGAAAGGCAAAGGACAGACTCTGCTCTAAAAGAGCTCAAGTAGGAAAGGACAAGGCCAATGGTGGCATCCCTTTTGTTAAGGCTAGATGTGCCATGTACCTGAAGCTAATCTTTTCTGGAGGTCCACTCCAAAGACCTTCTACATTTAGTCGCATGGTCTCATGGGGCAAAAGTAGAGTACCGCATAAGACAATGTCACTGACCCTATTATCATTCGTGGTATCAACCTCCCTCAAACTCTGATGTTTTCCTATTGTTGATTTTGGGGTGAGCCTTCCCTTCTCTAAGAGGTTACTCCCTCCAGGTCCCAAAGCTAAGAAAACACCCCAATTTCCACTAATTCATTACCCTGAAACATTTTCTGACATTAATCATGTCACCTAAAGTTATGATCAATCTCAACTCTTCAAGTGGGGACTTTATCTCTCAGTAATAACTAAAGTCCCACCATACCCCCTAGCTTAGGAAAAAGAAAGGGACCCCGCACTAATTGTAACAAATCTGTCATGAGAAAATGTTACAGTGGAAAACCCTCTAATGTTCGACTGATTGGCAACTTTGTGTCTATAGTGCTAATGAGTGAATCACGCTGTAGGGATTTCTTGGCATCTCTTAAAAACATGAACAAAACTAAATAATTCCCTTTTTAGGGCACATTAAGGCTCACCAAGTGTCTTTCTCATAAGATCCCTATGGAGTAGAGAGTATAATTATTATTGTCCTTATTTTACGGTGAGGAAACTAAGGCTCTGGGAGGTCTAAGTGATGACATGAGATTGGAAGTCAGATCCTCTTACTAACACCTTTACCAAGCCTTTTAGTTTTCTTTTGATTTCCTTAGTTGGTTTTTGTCATGGTTAAAGGAAATGCCTTGAGTGAGTGAACAGCTCCTTGACAGTTATTGTATTTAAAATATTTTTTAAATGAAACTTTAGTTCATTTTAGTTCATCAGTTTCTTTGGAGTTTTACTAGGGTAAATTAATGGGATGACCCCTGATTGAGATGGTGAAATAGTGTTCCTGAACTTCCAGAGCTGTAGACTGTGCCCTTGAATGCCTAATAAGTAGAACAAGGTGCAGACCCCCTGTGGTTCTCAGTCTGAACTGACTCAGTTTAAAAAACGAAAAAAACAAGGTGATGACATGCCAAATTTCTATACATATACACCACTTATTAAAACCAAAAGAAGGAGAGGAGAGAAACAGGGAGGAGTTTTTGCAACATTACACGACATATAAATACATCATTGGTGCCCTGGCTCAATCCAGTGGAAGCAGCACAGCCTCAATTGGCAAGTACCCAGAAGCTCCCTCTTTTGTTACACGGTGGTGTTGGACACACCTTTGCTCCAGGTGAGTTCGGTGAACTCTATTTTCTAAAAATGTATGAAGAATACAGGTGAAATGTTATTTTTATGTCTACATCATTGCATTGTTGAAAAATGTTCTTTATTATATAGTAACCAATAATATTTAATCCGGTGCACAAAATCCACAAACGAGAGGAGTATCGGGACTGAAGAGGTCAAAAGCTCCCTAAATATTGATCTATTTCGTTTTCGGTGAAACTGAAGACTAGGATGGCAAATGTGAAATTTGCTATTGCCCTTGCCCTACAAATTAATTACTTTCTATTTGCTTTGCACATATTTTCCATTTATTTAATTGAATATCTGTTGTTTGCCCTAGAGAATGCAATCTCCTTGGCATCGGGGGCTATTTCCTTTTGTCCTCATATCAGATGAAATAATATTTGTAAAGTACTTAGCACAAGGCCTGGCACATAGGAGGCGTGTATGCTGCTTTATACCCTCTCCCTTCCCTTCATATTTCCATCAACTACCATAACACCTGGCACATAATATATTCTTAATAAATGCTTGTTAGACTGAACTGAAGTAATGACAAGGATGGAATTTGTTCCTCCTTTTCCTCCTTTGTTAGGGAAATTAAAAGTCCAGAAAAGATGAAGACATAGAAGGCACTTAGCAGGGGCAGGCAGAGACGATTGAAACTTTTAATTAATTTAAGATTACCACGACCGCATCAATAGCATTGAACCTCAAATATATAGGAAAAAAGCATCAGATTAAGGACTTCAGCTTTTGAATGCTGATTTAAAAATTAATTTATCCAGCTAGAAGAATGTTTTAAACAACTTCTGTGCATTTCTGATGGCTATTCTCATTTGTTTTCTTTAGAAAAAGAAATCTTATCAGTATGACTAGTAAATGACAATGTGACCTTGGGCCAGTAACTTCACTTTAGATTCCTCAGGAGCAGAGAGAGCTCCTCTCCAGAGAGCTGTGACTTCATTATGTCTATGCTTCCTTCAGGTGCTAACATTCTGTGATCATTCTATGCTTTTCTGCTTAGAATAACTTCATGGGATGATAGAAGTTGTTAACTGCAAAGACTCTTTATCACTGTATGTAGAGGCAGCTAAGGGGTTCCATAATGCCCAGAGCACTTGGGCCTGGAGTCAGGAAAGCCTGCGTTCAGACCTAACCTAAGATATTTACCAGCTATGTGATCTTGGGAGAATCACTTCACTGCCATCTGCCTCAGTTTCTCCAACTGTAAATTGGGAATCATCATGGCACCTACCTCCCAGGGTTGCTGTGAGGATAAAATGAGATGACATTTTCAAAGTATTTGGCACCTAGTGGGCCAAATTACTATATAATTGGCAACTATTTTCATTATTATGTGTTATTGCTACCTATCTGTAGAACCCATGAGATCACGGGTACAGAACACAGATACGTAAAATTGTAAGATCATGCAGTCAGTACCGAAGTTGAGTGATATAGATTCTTGACGAATTCTACAGGTATACCAGCTGTAGCGATTGCCTGTAGCCTCTGGGTCTATTTTCAGTTCACAAAAGTCAATGTAAGAATAGAACAGCTAAAGTAATCAGCCCCTTAATCCATGATTGGGAGAGGGGGCAAGGGAAAGTCCGAAGAAGTTCTCAGAGAATTTTAGAGCTGGGAGGAACCTCATACAACTTCTAGTCCCATTTCCTAATTTTATAGATGGAAAAACTGAAGCTCAGGCACTTTCTAGGTAGGAGAGTCAGAGTTTGATTTGAAGTTCCCTGACTAACAGGCCACTATGTGTCCCCCCATATTATACTCTTTAAGGAACTAGCATTCTGCTAGGAGGGTACAGTATGTAAAGAGTCTACAGGAATCTATGCTTTGTCCTGAGCTGTTGAATATTTTTAACTATAATTTGGATATAGGAATAGTTGGCAGGCTCTTCAAAGTTACAGATGCAAAGTTTCAAGCTGATATAGAACTAGTTCCTCTTTGAGTCCAGCTATCAACCAAGTCTGAATCCAACTAATTGAGGGGTTTTATCTATATTTTTTCTCTACAAGAATAATAGGGATACTTTCTACAGCATCCTTACTCCCCATCTACCAATTTAGTAACTTAGTGAGAAAAAAATGAAATAATAAACTTAATTCATTCATTTGACAAGTATTTTGTGCATCTATCTTATATCCAGCTTTCAAAGAGTTACATCCCTCAT
This sequence comes from Notamacropus eugenii, assembly GCF_028372415.1. Taxonomy (NCBI): domain Eukaryota; kingdom Metazoa; phylum Chordata; class Mammalia; order Diprotodontia; family Macropodidae; genus Notamacropus; species Notamacropus eugenii. The sequence continues at coordinate 480,004,399 of NC_092873.1, read as the reverse complement.
ATCAAGAGGTCACTTATCACCCTGGACCTTATATATTCCACAAAAGTCCTTCTCTGGTACCTTGACAAAGCATTAATGTAACATTTAAGTGTCAAAGACCATGGCAGCAGTATGTAGGACCATGCAGTTTCCACCAAGCTAGAAAGACTTTTGAGGATGGTTCCACCATTTAAAGGTCACTCTAGCTACATAGGGAGGAGTTCATCTTAAGAAAGGTATGCATACCATGGTGAACTTTTCATTTAGAACAGTGCATGAACTTCAACACATTTCAGATTATAATCCAGGCACACTTTCTCATTCCTCTTCTATTCTTGTCTATGTCTTCCTATCAATCCTTCATATAATATACTAGATATCTTTCCACTAGGTCTCCTAACGTTATGCAAGTACCAACACAGTGTATTGTTCATCTGATAGTTAACTCTCCTATGTCATCAACCCATCTCCTTTCCCTATCACATATGTCATTAATAATATCTTGAGAGGCAACATGGCATAATGGTGAGAATATTAGATATAACATCAAAAGACGTTGGGTTGAAATCTCATCTCCAACATTAACTAGATGTGTGAATATAGGAAGTCATTTAACTAACTTTAGGTTTCTTGTCTGAAAATGGAAACAAAAATAAAAACCTTAAGCACCTACCTTAAGAGCTAGTATGGTTCAAATGATTTAATGTATGTAATAGCTTGGAATCATTAAAAGTGGTATACAGTTTCCCAAATACAATTCACCCTCTTGTTTTTCTCCAATTCAGTTTTGGACTCATCTAATTGTCCAGTGTCTAGCCAAGATATATGGACTGATGTATTAAATCAATGCCCTCTCTAGTCAACTATTTAACATGCTCTGGAGAGAATGTACTCTTCAACTATTTTGCTTTTCTTATATGAAATATTACTGGAAACTCTTTAAATTTGTTGGAGATCTCAATTAAAAGGTTGTAGTATGTCAGGGATAGATATGGTCAGCACAGTTATCTATAAGATCTCACAATCTATAAGGAATCCCTCTTTCATTTGGATTCTGTGCTAGATGTCTCCAATGATAGTGACAAATACTTTTGGCAGGCAAATGTTTCTCATTCTATATTTCACTTACTCTTCATAATCAGTTAATAAAAAGAGAAAGATCTCAATTTTTTCTATCAAGAAATATTATCTTAATAAATGCTTGGGAAGCACCATTTTGAGGATAGTCTAGTAGGGCAAAATTGGATAGCATAATTGGTGAAGGGAAGTAATATGAAATAATCTAAAACATTACCCCCTGCAGGATCATGGCTGCGCTCAGGTAGGAGACCTGATGGCATAGGGAAGATGTGGAGACTGGGCTACTGTTTAGAGCTAAACTAGAGATACTTAATTCAAAGAACAAACTTGGGGAGAGGGTGAAGGGAGTCACAGTAATTGTATTCCAAAAACACTTAAGGCCCTCCACTTTAGGTATTCCACAATCCAGCTGGAACCAAGCTTTGAAGGATTATTTCTTATTACTGCCCTTCACCAATTTTGCAATCCAACTAAACTCTATTAGTGTTTCCTCAAAATTGCTCATATCTTTTCCTGCATCCGTGCATGTGTACAGAGCTGGAATGTACTGCTTTTATCTCCGTTGTTCAGTTATTTCATTTGTCTGACTCTTCATGACTCCATCTGGGTTTTTCTTGGCAAAGATACTGCAAAGGTTTGTCATTTCCTTCTCCAACTCCTTTTACACATGAGGAAACTGAGGCAAACAGGGTTAAATGACACAAGGACACATAGTTAGTAAGTGCCTAAGACTAGATTTGAATTCAAAAAGAAGAATTTTCCTGACTCCAGACCAGATGCTCTATCCATTGCACCATCTAGCTGCCCCTAGTATAGAGTAGCTACTTAATAAGTGCTTGTTGATGGATCAGTTGATTAATTGATAGTCCAGGATACTTATCTCTCCTCTCTATACTCTCTCCTTTTGTGATCGCACCACTTATGTGAGTTCATTTAATATCTCTACAAAGGTGACTCCCAAATCTATATACCAAGCATACATCTTTCACCTGTATTCCAGAATTATCAACAGCCTAGTGGCCAAAATTTCATGTTCTTCTGGCAATGCAAAGTCACTATATCCAAAATTTGTTGTTATAATTGGTTTAGCCTTTTGTTGTGAATTTAACCAACTGCCTAACAATGACACTTGAGCATTCCCTGCAAATGCTTCATCTAACAGTGATCACACTTTGAGACCTATGACTTTGCTCATTCAAAATTCAGTTCATTTAGCATTTAGTAACAGCCTACTACATGAAAAATACTGTACAAGGAGCTGGGCTACAAAGAAAAATTTGAAAACTTATCCCAGAATCCTCTCCGTGTTCCTTTTCTTTTGCGATCTCTCTGTGTTCCAACTGGAAAAACTGAAATAAAAAGTCCACCAATAATAAAGATTTTATAGCTTTCTGTGACACTTCTGCTCCTCTGTTCTCAGATTAATGAGTCATGATCCCCATTTCCTCTCCAGAAGAGTCATTTACTAACATCCCCTTCTAACACATAGCATATTTGTCCCTATGATTTCATTGGTATTGGGAATGTCTAGTGAGGAAACGCCCTCTACCAACAGAGAGCAGTAGCTGATATACAACTAAGAGTCTTAAAGAGTTGCCAGGGGTACTGGGAAGGTAAGTGATTTGCTCAGGTATCACTCAAACTAAGGACTTTCTGACTCCAAGGCCAGCTATCTATCCACTATGGTAGGTTGCCATTGTATCAATGCTTTATACATACAATAGTTAATAGACAGTATTCCTACCCCACCTCCTCTAACACAGACACAAACACATACACACACACACACACACACACATACACACACACATATAGAGCAGGGTTATGGCACTATAACTGAGTAATGAGAAATTTAATCATGGACTTTCTGGTTCTTAGCAAAATGACTCACACATAGTAGACATTTAATACATGCTATTTGACTGACTAACTTAATGAATGTTAATTAGCTCCAACTAGGCATGGGGGAGGCGGGGAGAGGAAGGTTGAGGATGGGAATTATGAGCCAAAGGTACATAGAAAGATTATGAGGAGGATTCAACTCAGAACTTATTCTGTGGATAGGACTAAAAAAATTCTAATAAAAATAAAACAGTCAATTTGTTCCATTGATACTTTTTTTGACCAAAAAGGAAAATAAAATAATAAATCCTATCTTGTCATTTAGATGACTTACAATCAACCCTGATTATTGTAGCCCTGACTGCATTTATAACACCAATAGACTCATTTATCAGTATAGCTTTTTTACGTGTAAAGATGATAATTAGGGGTAAGAAGCACGGTGTAATTCTTATCTTGGAAATAATTAGCTATGACCTAGAGACAGATTGTTAAGCAATTTGATAGCTTTGGATATTTTATACTTGACTATCCTTGACTTGGAAATTCTCAGCATATTGTGTCAGGAACTACTGTATTTTGCCACATACTTGTTGCCACCACATAATCATCATACCCTGTTTTTTGCCATTTTTCTTTTCAGTTGAAAAATTATCTTTCATTGCACAATCATTGAATGGTATAATTCTATTTTTCATGTTGTTTAAAAAGTAAACAGCAGCAACGTATTCACCAATGGCATGTGAATATGCATTTATCTCTTGTGCATTGTCCACAAGCTTAGAATTCACAGTGCACATGCATTGTCAGTATATTTCAGAAAGATGACTTGCATGGTCTATTTAGAGCACTGCAGTACTAACGGTATTGTTACTTAACCTAATGAAGAGCTGTGGTGCCAGGGGAGCTGGTGAGCAGGCGAAGCTGCCATGAGTAAATGTAAAAGTAAGCACCGCAACCTACACAGGAAGGCCTACTGTACAGGTTATTAGATCTGCTTTCTAAAAGGAAAGGCAATTTTTGAGGGATCAACAATCTCTTTAATCAAGCACATACAGCATTTACTTAGTTAAGGGGGGAAAGTCAGCGCTCTGAACTTCAGAGAAAATACAAAGAAATAATAATCAACAGACAGGATTTCCAACTGTTTGACATAAGCAATACATACATCACAGATCAACAGGTTCAATTGTCTGACCATACATATATAGTTAACAGGGAAAGACACACCAACATCTGAATTTTCAAGGAGGGGAGGGCTCCTTAGTGGCTTCCCAGAGTCTCATCTGGCCAAACAAATACTTCTAATGAGTAAGCCCCAAAGTAAAACCTCACCTCAGAGTACTTATGCATTTTTCAGAGCCAGAGGGTGTCGCAATTTTTGAGGATCAACACCATAAAAACTTAAACTGTATGAAAGAAGGAAGTCCAAACATGGTGACCTGTTTAGAAATTATAACTTAGAGACTGAGTAAAAATTTAAGATACTACACCTAGAATATTGTGACAGTACAACATGATCAATACATAAACTTATGTTTGCCCATAATATTGGCTTAACTCCAAATCTCCTTACTAAGCAGAAAACCAAAAATATCCACTAATCAGTGGTGATGCACTCTCTAGCTCCTCCTGCCTTTGTTTTCTATAACTATCTCGAGGATTTGGGAGTTCAGGAGTAGAGGATCCACAAAATTGTCTGGCTGCCACCCCAGAGTGCCCCATTTGTAAGTATTCATAATACTTGATTAAACTACTACTGATAATGAATATGGAGATGCTTCACCTGTTCCTTTGGTATTAAAAAGAGCACCAATGGTTATGGTGTAGGTACAAGGTTCTCCAATCAGGGGAATTCTTTTTTTTTTTTCTTTATTAAATTTATTTATTTAACTTTTAACATTCATTTTCACAAAATTTTGGGTTACAAATTTTCTCCCCTTTTATCCCCTCCTCCCCCCAAACACCAAGCATTCTAATTGCCCCTATGACCAATCTACTCTCTCTTCTATCATCCCTCTCTGCCCTTGTCTCTGTCTTCTCTTTTGTCCTGTAGGGCCAGATAGCTTTCTATACCTCTTTACCTGTATTTCTTATTTCCTAGTGGCAAGAACATTACTCGACAGTTGATCCTAACACTTTGAGTTCCACCTTCTTTACCTCCCTCCCTCTCCACCCCTTCCCTTTGGAAAGCAAGCAATTCAATATAGGCCAAATCTGTGTAGTTTTGCAAATGACTTCCATAATAGTTGTGTTGTATAGGACTGACTATATTTCCCTCCATCCTATCCTGTCCCCCATTACTTCTATTCTCTTTTAATCCTATCCCTCCCCATGAGTTTCGACCTCGAATTGCAATCTCCTCCCCATGCCCTCCCTTCTATCATCCCCCCTACGCTGCTTGTCCCCTTATCCCCCACTTTCCTGTATTGTGAGATAGGTTTTCGTACCAAAATGAGTGTGCATTTTATTCTTTCCTTTAGTGGAATGTGATGAGAGTAGACTTCATGTTTTTCTCTCACCTTCCCTCTTTATCCCTCCACTAATGAGTCTTTTGCTTGCCTCTTTTATGAGAGATAATTTGCCCCATTAAATTTCTCCCTTTCTCCTCCCAATATATTTCTCTCTCACTGCTTGATTTCATTTTTTTTAAGATATGATCCCATCCTCTTCAATTCACTCTGTGCACTCTGTCTCTATGTATGTGTGCGTGTCTGCATGTGTGTGTGTGTAATCCCACCCAGTACCCAGATACTGAAATGTTTCAAGAGTTACAAATATTGTCTTTCCATGTAGGAATGTAAACAGTTCAGCTTTAGTAAGTCCCTTATGACTTCTCTTTGCTGTTCACCTTTTCATGGTTCTCTTCATTCTTGTGTTTGAAAGTCAAATTTTCTTTTCAGCTCTGGTCTTTTCATCAAGAAAATTTGAAAATCCTCTATTTCATTGAAAGACCAATTTTTCCCCTAAAGTATTATACTCAGTTTTGCTGGGTAGGTGATTCTTGGTTTTAGTCCTAGTTCCTTTGACTTCTGGAATATCCTATTCCATGCTCTTCAATTCCTTAATGTAGAGGCTGCTAGATCTTGTGTTATCCTGATTGTATTTCCACAATACTTGAATTGTTTCTTTCTAGCTGCTTGCAATATTTTCTCTTTCACCTGGGAACTCTGAAATTTGGCCACAATGTTCCTAGGAGTTTCTCTTTTTGGATCTCTTTCATGCGGTGTTCTGTGGATTCCTTGAATATTTATTTTGCCCTCTGGTTCTAGAATCTCAGGGCAGTTTTCCTTGATAATTTCATGGAAGATGATGTCTAGGCTCTTCTTTTGATCATGGCTTTCAGGTAGTCCCATAATTTTTAAATTGTCTCTCCTGGATCTATTTTCCAGGTCAGTTGTTTTTCCAATGAGATATTTCACATTATCTTCCATTTTTCCATTCTTCTCTCTTTGTTCTGTGATATCTGTCTTTCTCACAAAGTCCTTAGCGTCCATCTGTGCCATTTTAATTTTGAAAGAACTATTTTCTTCAGTGAGCTTTTGAATTTCCTTTTCCATTTCGCTAATTCTGCTTTTGAAAGCATTCTTCTCCTCATTGGCTTTTTGAACCTCTTTTGCCAATTGAGTTAGGCTAGTTTTCAAGGTGTTAATTTCTTCAACATTTTTTTGGTTCTCCTTTAGCAGGGAGCTGATCTGCTTTTCATGCTTTTCTTTCATCCCTCTCATTTCTCTTCCCAGTTTTTCCTCCACCTCTCTAACTTGATTTTCAAAATTCTTTTTGAGCTCTTCCATGGCCTGAGCCCATTGGGTGGGCTGGGACACAGAAGCCTTGATTTCTGTGTCTTTGCCTGATGGTAAGCATTGTTCTTCCTCATCAGAAAGGAAGGGAGGAAATGTCTGTTCTCCAAGAAAGTAGCCTTCAATAGTTTTATTTCTTTCCCTTTTCTGGGCATTTTCCCAGCCAGTGACTTGACCTCTGAATATTCTCCTCACACCCACCTCGCCTCCTGATCCTCCCAGCCAGCGTTTGGGGTCTGAGATTCAAATGCTGCTTCCAGCCTTAGGGCTTTTGGCGGGGGCAGGGCTGCTATTCAGTGTGAGATTAAGATCAGCTGGTCAGGTGGGGGCAGGGCTGCCTCTCAGGCTCAGTTCCCTCAGGGGGTTTATGCATAGACCTTCCACAATGGATTCAGGCTCCCGCCCGCTTGGGGAGCCCCAGTCTGCAACTGCCTCTCAGCTTCTACCTCCCGGGGGGGCCTGAATTATGGGGGCACCCCACTCCCCTCTTGACCCGACAAAGAGACTCTCTCACCGACCCCCGTCACCTGTGGGTGGAGGTACTTGTGCGGCCACTGGTGATCCCGTCCCTGAAGCCTGGTTGGATCTGTTTCTCTTGGTGCCGGGACCGCGGCCGCAGCAGGTCTGGGCTGGGCTCCGCATCTGCAGCGCAACGGACCTTTTGCGAGAGGTTTGCAGGTCCCTCTGTGGGTGGAGGGACCCGCGTGGCCACTGGAGATCCCGTCCCTGAAGCCCGCTTGGATCTTTTCTTCTCGGTGCCGCGGCCGCTGCAGGGCTGCACTCAGCTCCCAGTCCCGGCGCCTAGTCCGCAGTGCGAAGGAACCCCCGCGAGAGGTTTGCAGGTCTCTCCGGAACAGAAATCTCCCTTGCTCCAATGTTCCGTGGCCTCTGGGTGCAGAATTCGCCATGAGTTACTTCCTTGTAGCCGTTCTATGTGTTGTGGTTTCGGAGCTATGTGTATGTGCGTCTTTCTACTCCGCCATCTTGGCTCTGCCCCCCGGAAATTCTAAACCTGTTACTTGGGATTCCAATTAGAAGTGACAGTGGTCTTTGATCTTATCACATGATTCACAGGATGCTATAAAAGTTGAGATTGCATGAGTTTTTAACCAAACTTAGAAATATCATAACAACCTGCTCATTTTAATTGAAATTCTGAAATATAGAATAAAGTGCAAGATGTTAAAATGTCTTTTTATTAAATATCATTTTATTTCCAAAAAACAGAACTAAAAGACCTCTTTGATTGTGTTTTCTTTTTTTACAGAAGATAATGCCAGTGAAAAGAGTTGCAGTGATTGGAGCTGGGGTAAGTGGCTTAGGTGCCATCAAATGGTGTTTAGAAGTAGGACTGGAACCTACCTGCTTTGAAGGAAGCAATGATATTGGAGGACTCTGGAGATATGAGGTAAGTTGAAACTTTTTGCTAAGGTCAGACATCTTTCTGTATGTGGGAATTTTATTTTTTTAACCTCCATTGTCAGAGAAGATAATTTGACTAAATCAATCAACTATCAATCAACTAAATCAATCAACTACCAATCAACAAGCATTTATCTTAATCACTTTTTATGTGCCAAAGAAAACCAAAAACAATTCCTGCCCCAAGGAGAATATTCTAATGAAATATGTGAGATAATTTTGTTGGGAGTGGAAGCTCAATTCCATGTGGACAGTCTCGGGCGGGTAAAGGTGGGAACTTCTAAATCTTAGAGTTCTCATGAGGCCCCCCATAAAACAGCAGGGAATCGAGGAGTGAGACCGAGCAATCTTGTGTATTTCCACCTCTTCCCATGAGAAACGTGATGGGAGGAGCATCCCCCTCGAGACTGTCCCGGATCTGGGCACACCTATTGTTATCTAACAGGCACGGTATTCAGGTGCAAACTATGCGGCCAGAGAGCTTAATTAGGATCAGGAAAGCCTGAAGGCTCTCTTAGCGTGGGAGGGGCGCGGACAGGACAGAAGCCTCCGTTTTTCCTCTCTTCTCTCTCCCCTCCCCCTCTCTCCCCACTTATCTTTGCCTCCTTGGGAGATTCCTCGCTCCCTCCTAAGGAAGAATTCCCCCTGCACTTGTAACCAGGACCCTGAATAACGCCTAACCCTTGTTCGACTCCGTAAAGTCTCTTCTCTCATACGTTTATCTGGTTTGGCCGGCCGAAGACCTGCGATACAGGTAAGGTAAGACTCGGGTAGGCCTCAGGCCTCTAGGCCTGGCATAATTTGTATTTTGATTGTAATATGACACCCAACTGAATGCAGGATTCCAGAGAATATCAAGAAAAGGTAAGATTTTCTTTAATGACCAATGAAAAGAAATAGAAGAAAACAACTGAATGGGAAAGACAAGAGGTCTCCAAGAAAATTAGAGCTATTAATCGAATGATTCATGCAAAAATGGGTATAATAACTTACAAAAATGGTAGGAATTTAACAGAAGTAGAAGAAATTATGACAAGGTGGCAAGAATACACAAAAGAATATACAAGAAAGATCTTAACATCACCAATAACCATGATGGTATGGCTACTGATTTAGAGCCAGACATCCTGCGAAATGAAATCAAGTGAACCTTAGGAAAGCATTGTGGATAATAAGGCTAGTGGAGGTACTGGAATTCCAGCTGAGTTATTTGAAATCCTAAAAGATGATGCTGTTAAAATGCTGTACTCAACATGCCAGCAAATTTGGAAAACTCAACAGAGGCCACTGGATTGGAAAAAATCAGTTTGTACCACAAACCTAAAAAAGGGGAAACATTTGCACTCATTTCACATGCTAGTCTGGTTATACTTAAGATTTTACAAGCTAGACCTCAACAATAATTGAGAATTACCAGAAGAACAGGTTGATTTTTCAAGAGGCTGTGGAACTAGAGACCAAATTAGCAATATTCACTGCATTATGGAGAAAGCAAGGGAGTTCCATAAAAATGCCAACTTCTCCTTCTTTGGTTACACTAAAGTCTTTGATTGTGTGGATTATAACAAAATATGACAAGTCCTCAAAGAGATGGGAGTACCAGATCATCTTACTTGTCTCCTGAGGTACCTGTATGCAAGCTGAGAAGCAACTATTATTAGAACTGAATATGGAACAACTGATTGGTTTAAGATGGGAAAAGGAGTACAACAAAGCTGTATGTTGTCACTTATTTATTTAATTTATATGAAGAGTACATTGTGCAAAATGTCAGGTCAGATAAACTAAAAGATAAAATTAAGACTGTCAGAAAAAAAGACCAACAATCTCAGATATGTCGATGATATCACTATGATGGCAGAAAGTGAAGAATTAAGAAGTCTTTTGATGATAGTGACAGAGGGGAGTGTAAAAGCTGACTTGCAGCTTTACATAACAAAAAAAAAAAAAAACACCTAAGATCTTGGCAATTGATCCATCATTTCCTGGCAAACAGAGGGAGAAGAAAAGGAAGTAGTGTCAGATTTTATGTTCTTGGGTTCAAAAATCACTGCAGATGATGACTGCAGCCAAGAAATTAAAAGACTCTTGATTCTTGAAAAGAAAGCTATGTACATTTGAAATGGGGGATACACATAGGGTAAAGTTAAAAGGCTGGAGTAAAATATATTGTGCTTCAGCTGATCTAAAATGAGCAGGGATAGCAATCCTAATCTCAGACAAAGAAAAAGCAGAAATAGATCTAATCAAAAGAGATAAGGAAGAAAATTATATCCCGTTAAAAGGCACTATAGACAATGAGGCAATTTCATTACTTAACATATACGCTCCAAGTGGTATAGCATCCAAATTTATAGAGGAGAAGGTAAGGAAGTTACAGGAAGAAATACACAGCAAAACTAGACTAGTGAGGGACCTCAACCTCCCCCTCTCTAAACTTGATAAATCTCACCTCAAAATAAACAAGAAAGAAGTTAACTCCGGATAAGGTAGATATGATAGATCTCTGGAGAAAATTTAATGGGGATAGAAAGGAATATATCTTTTTCTCAGCAGTATGTGGCACTTATACAAAAATTGACCATGTACTAGGCCATAAAAACCTCACAATCCAGTGCAGAAAGGCAGAGATAGTCAATTCTTCTTTCTCAGATCATAATGCAATAAAAATTATATGTTATCAAAGGCCATGGAAAGATAAACCAAAAATTAACTGGAAATGAAATAATCTAATCCTAAAGAAGGAGTGATTTAAACAACAAATCATAGAAACAATCAACAACTTCATTCAAAAGAGTGACAATAATGAGACAACCTACAGAATCATATGGGATATGGTAAAAGCAGTTCTTAGGGGAAGTTTTATATCTTTGAATGCCTACATGAATAAAATAGAGAAAGAGGGGATCAATGAATTGGGCATGCTGCTGCAAAAGCTAGAAAAAGAATGAATTGAAAATCCCCAAGTAAATACCAAATTAGAAATACTGGAAACCAAAGGAGAGATTAATAAAATTGAAATTAAGAAAACTATTGAACTAATAAATAAAACTAAGAGTTGACTTTATGAAAAAACCAATAAAATTGATAAACCTTTGGTCAATTTGATTAAAAAAAGAAAGGAGAAAAACAAACTACCAATATCAAAAATGAAAAGGGTGAACTAATCTCCAAAGAGGAAGAAATTAAAACAATACTTGGAAATTATTTTGCCCAACTGCATGCCCATATATTTGACAATCTAAATGAGATGGATGATTATTTTAAAAAATATAAATTGCCCAGATTAACAGAATAGAAAGCTGAATACTTAAATAACACCATCTCAGAAAAAGAAATTGAACAAGCCATCAATGAACTCCCTAGGAAAAAATCACCAGGGGCAGACAAATTTATAAGTGAATTCTATCAAACATTTAAAGAACAGTTAATTCTAATACTATAAAGAGTATTTGGGAAAATTAGGGAAGAAGAAGTTCTCCCAAATTCTTTTTATGATACAAATATGGTTTTGATACCTAAACCAAGAAGAGACAAAACAAAGAAAGAAAATTATAGACCAATTTCTCTAATGAATATAGATGCAAAAATTTTAAACAAGATATTACCAAAAAGAATACAGCAACTTATCATGAGAATAACACATTACTATCAAGTAAGATTTATATCAGGAATTCAGGGCTGGTTCAATACTAGGAAAACTATAAGCATTATTGATCATATCAACAACAAAACTAACAAAAATCACATGATTATCTCAATAAATGCAGAAAAAACTTTTGACAAAATACAACCACCACTCCTATTGAAAACACTGGAGGGCACAGGAATAAATGGAACTTTCCATAAAATAATAAGCAGTGTCTACCTAAAACCGTCAGCAAGCATTATATGCAATGGGGATAAGCAAGATGCATTTCCAAGAAGATCAGTGGTGAAACAAGGATGTCCATTATCACCACTGTTATTCAATATTGTTTTAGAAATGCTAGCTGGAGCAATAAGAGAAGAAAAAGAAACAGAACGAATTAGACTAGGCAAAGAAGAAACTAAGTTATGTATCTTTGCAGATGATATGATGATATATGTAGACAATTCCAGAGAATGAAGTAAAAAATTACTTGAAATAATAAACAACTTTGGCAAAGTTGCAGGTTACAAAATAAACCCACATAAATCAACTGCATTTCTATATATATTACTAATAAAGTCCAACAGCAAGAGATAGAAAGAGAAATTTCATTTAAAGCTACAGTAGACACAATAAAATATCTGAAAGTCTACCTCCCAAAACAAATCCAGGGTCTATATGAATACAATTTCAAAAAACTTTTCACACAAATAAAGCCAGATCTAAGTAAGTGGAAAAGCATCAGTGGCTCATGGGTAGGCTGAGCTAATATAATAAAAATGACAATTCTACCTAAATTAATTTACTTATTCAGTGCTATACCAATCAAATTACCAGATAATTATTTTCTACAGCTAGAAAAAATAATATCAAAATTCATCTGGAAGAACAAAAGGTCCAGAATATCAAGGGAACTAATTAAAAGAAATGCTAGAGAAGGTGGCCTAACCCTACCACATATAAAATTGTATTATAAAGCAACAATCATCAAAATCACTTGGTACTGGCTAAGAAACAGAGAGGTAGACCAGTGGAAAAGATTAAGTACTCAAGACACAGTAGTCAATGAATATAGCAATCTACTGTTTGATAAACCTAAGGACCCCAGCTTCTGGGATAAGAACTCACTATTTGACAAAAATTTCTGGGAAAACTGTATAATAGGGTGGCAGACACTGGGCGTAGACTAATGCCTGACACCATACACAAGAATAAAGTCAAAATGTATACATGATCGAGGTATAAAGATTGATGCTATAAACAAATTAGGGGATCAAGAAATAGTGTATTTGTCTGATTTATGGAGAATGGAGAAATTTCTGACCAAACAAGAGATAGAGAATATTATGAAGTGCAAAATGGATAATTTTGATTACATTAAATTGAAAAGTTTTTGCACAGACTCAATGCAACCTAGATTAGGAGGGAAGCAGAAAATTGGTCCATCCTCATCCATAAAATGAAGATAATAGTACCTTGTTCGTAGGGTTCTTGTGAGGATCAAGTGATATGGTATTTTTTAAAAGACTTTATACAAATGCTAGTCATTCTTATTATAATTGCCAAAGAAAACATAATTATAACCTTATTGCCTCCCTCACATAGATTGCATATTACTCCACCTAGCAAAGCAGGTTTCTTGACTCTTATCTGTGCTCCTGAGTCATTTCAGCAGGCAGGTATATTTCCCAGCAGATGGAAAAGAGGCTTAATCCTCAAATTAGCTAAGTGTATCACTTTACATTTTCCATTATTTGTCCTATAACATTTCTTCCACTAATGTACATAATTGAGAAGGATGACTTTGTCTAATACAGGAAAAGTAGCAGACCAGTGAGCTTCATTTTAAAAAATCATCTTTGGTGCTTTTTTGATGCTGAGAATTCTCTCTCTTTTTTTTTTTTTTTTTGATAGGAAAAATCAGAAGCCGGAAGACCCTCTATCTACAGATCTCTGACCTGCAATACTTCTAAGGAGATGACTGCCTACAGTGATTATCCTTTTCCTGATAATTATCCCAACTACTTGCACAATTCCAAAATGATGGAGTATTTACAAACATATGCCAAGCATTTTGGACTTCTGAAGTATATTCACTTTCTGGTAAGTAAGGAAAGAGTGAATACATAGATTCCAGATTTCTCATGGGGAGTATGAGTAGTTTCACATGACTGGACCATGAATGGAGAGAGTTCAAATTTTGCTAATTTACTCATTTTACAAATTTACTAATAATGATAAAATGGACAACTCAGGTTATAGAAAAGAGGGGGAGGGTGTGTTTTCAGTCTAGGGAAGTTCCTATTTCCAGGAGTGAAGACAGTTCCATTTTGAATGAATTCTGGAAGGAAATGTTGAACTAGAATAAAGGTTCTTATTTTATTTAAATAATTTTATTTCCATTTCATCCTTTGGTAGATAAGAAAAATACATTACAAAAAACACTATGCAGAGAACAGTGCTTGGAGTATACTCTACTAAAACACAATCTATACCCAAGTCAGGGTTGGTAATAGACATTAGGAGAGGAAGTAACAGAGGCTTTGAAAACCAGATTCCTCTACCTCAAAATGAGATTTCTACTATGCCTCCTGTTCCACAATCTTATTCTACAATACCCAACAAGGTGAAGGGTGGGGCTTGAGCAGCAAAAAATAAAGATTCTTAACCTGGGTACATGAACTTGGCTTTAAAAATTAATAACTATATTTCAACATAATTTATTTCCTTTATAATTCTATACATCTTATTATATTTTTTCAAAACATTATTTTGAGAAGGGACCTGTAGACTTCAACAGAGTGCCTAAGGAATCCATGACACAAAAGAGATAAAGAATCCCTGGACTTGACATTATTATCTGAACTAGAGTTCAGAAAAAGATGGTATTAGTCACATACCAAGGTCTAGAATTCTACAAAAACATTAGAGATTTAAAGAAACTAGGCAAAGTGATCTGTGTTTATTCCTTTCTTCCCAGTCAAAGGTATGTAGTGTAAAGAAGCACTCTGATTTCTCTTCCACTGGCCAGTGGGATGTTGTGGTAGATATTGATGGGAAGCAGGAATCCTACATCTTTGATGGGATCATGGTTTGCACTGGCCGTTATAGTTACCCTAATTTGCCACTAAAAGACTTTCCAGGTAAGTCACCCATAAGGTTACCAGCAGCCATTAACATTTTAAAAAATATTCTATTTGTATTCTATCACAGAGAGAACAGAAAATGAGTGACCTTTGTATTGCTACTCACTTGGAGTAACTGAATAGTAAAACAAAACCATAGAGAATCTTTGTATTACTTGTATTCTGAATAAATTTGCATTTATTTTAGTAGCTAAGAAATATATATTTCTTATATATGTATGCATATATACACACACATACATATATATTTGGTTCTGCATACATTAAAATGTGTATATATACATATATACACACGTGTGTGTGTGTGTGTGTGTATACAGAGAGAGAAAGGCAGCTTGATGGCTCAGTGGTTAGAGCACTGAGCCTAGAGTCAGGAAGACCTGAGATCAAATCCATCCTCAGACACTTATGAGCTATGTGAACCTGGTAAAGTCACTTAACCTCTGTTTGCTTTAATTCACTGGAGAAGAAATGGCAAATCAGTTCAGTCTCTTTGCCAAGGAAATCCCGTGGACAATATTGGCATGCTAAAGTCCACAGTGGAAAGTAGGGAGTGGGAGGAGGACCTAGGTGGTACAGTGGGTAGAATGCTAGCCCTGAAATCAGGAGGACCTGAGTTCAAATCTGGACTCAGACACCTACTAGCTGTGTGACCCTGGGCAAGTCATTTAACCCTGTTTGCCTCAGTTCCTTATTTACAAATGAGCAGTGAAGGAAATGGAAAACCATTCCAGTATCTTTGCCAAGAAAATCCCACATGGGTTCACAAAGAGTCAGATATAACCGAAAAATGAATGAACAACAATAATGGTCCATGGGGATCACAAAGAGTCCAACACAAATGAATAATCCAACAGAAACAAATGTAATATTTAATCCTTGTATTATATAAGGTATGTGTAGACATATACATATGCATGTATGCATATATTTGTACATGCATTAACATAATACAATTATCCAACTGATGTTTTCAAAGGCTCCAATGCCACATTATATTGTGTGCATAAAAATCAGTTTAAAAAAAAAAAATAAAACACCACAGAGGGCAACATATACTCCAGGCATGATTTATTTGCTTCGGACCACACTGGTCATCTCCAAAAGCTATAGGCTTCCCTAAAAATTTACTCAGAACTTCCTGAATCCAGGCCTATTGCTCTCTATGCACTGAGCCACCAGCTGCCTCCTTTCTTTGGGATGACTGAATTTTAACTGCCTTCATATTCAAGCTCATCTTTTCTAATATCCTGCTGCCTCTACAAAACAGTTAAACTAACATTAATTAAAATTCTAGGAAGTTATTTTAGGTTTCTCTAGAGAAGATACCCTCCTCCAAGGTCAATTCATAAGAAAATGACCTCCCAAAACTCAGCAGAGTTGTTTATGAAACATAATTCCAGCTCCCAATGCTTTTAGATACTTCATCCTTTGGATGGTAGAGTGGACAGAGTGTTGACCTTGGATCTGGGAAGGCTTGGAATCAAGCCCCACCTGTGACTCAAACTGGCTATGTGAGCCTTGACAAGTCATTGAACTGCTACCGGTTCCAGGAAATTCTCTAAGGTTCTAAGTTGCCATGACAGTGCCCATATGGTAAGGGGGTTTCTTCATCTGGGAATTCCTCGTGTCAGTGAAATCACAGATCCAGTTTCTAGCTCTACCCCCTCAACACTGAGAAGAATAAGTGTGTTGTAGATATGATTATGTACAGAATAAATGCAGACTAAATGCAGTGAAGGGAGTGAGGAAAGATACATAGTAAGAAATAATGGCAAAGACTCTAAATTCATTGTTTCTCTATCTGCCTTTCTTGAGTCTCTCTCTTTCCTTTCTTTCTTCTTCCCATTCCTTTCCTGTCTGTGTCTCTGACTTTCTCTTTTCTTTCTGTCTCTCCTCTCCTTTCCTCTTCTATCTTCTCTCTCTCTCTCTCTCTCTCTCTCTCTCTCTCTCTCTCTCTCTCTCTCTCTCTCTCTCTCTCTCTCTGTTTTTTCTCTCTCTGTCATTCCCCTCTCCTAATTCTCTTTCTCTCTCTGTCTATATGTCTGTCTCTCTCCTTCTTTCCTCACAGGAATCAAGAAATTTAAAGGACCCTATTTACACAGATGGGAGTATAAGAATCCAGAGAAATTTTTAGGGAAAAGAATTGTTGTGATTGGCATTGGGAATTCTGCAGCTGACATAGCCTGCGAGCTCAGTCATATGGCTAAACAGGTCTGGCTTTATGAAATACACTATTCTTCAAGGGAATTCATTCACCACTATCTATGCACATATATGGACTTTTAGGCATGGCTGGAACCCAAAAGACTCACTGCTTCAGGATGCTGAGAATTTAGTGCTCCAGGAGTCTATTCCTGCTATGGGGAAGTAGTTTAGATCATGTAGAAGATGATCTGATGAAATGTGGCTTTAAAAAATGTATTTCTAAGAGGTAATATGATACAATATGATACAGTAGATAGAGAGTTAGTCTCAGAATCAGGAAAACCTGAACTCAGGTTCTACCTTTGACACATACGAATAGTTAGCTAGGTGGTGCAGGGCACAGAGTGCTGGATTTGGAATAAAGAAGATAAGTTCAACATGTCTTAGATACTTAGCTGTGTGAACTGGGCAGGACACTTAACTTCCCTGAGACTGTTTCTTCATCTGTAAGTGGAGGAAATAATGCCATTTACCACCCAAGATTGTTAAGAAGATTAAATGAGATAACATAAGGAAAGCACTTTGAGAACCTTAAAGAGCTATGTAAAATCAAACTAAGATCAGGATGAGAATAAGGATAAAGTATGGAAAGTATGTATCTTGTGCTACAGCAACTTCTTTCTCATCTAGGTGTTTCTCAGTACAAGACGAGGGGCTTGGATATGGACCCGTGTTTGGGACAATGGGAAGCCCATGGACACTGTACTCTTCACACGCTTTTTTGCCTACATGAATAAGTGGCTAACAGCCTCCATGATCAACAACTGGGTAGAGAATAAACTCAATTCCAAGTTTAATCATGCAGATTTTGGTCTTCAGCCTCAGCACAGGTATCCTCAAAGGTGACAGGAGGGATATTTTCCTTTATCTATTGAAGTGGTTAGTCAAGCAGGAAATTTGGAGATGGATTAAATTCCCTATAAGGAATCCTCCAGGAAACATACTCTCAGGACAAAATGTCAACTTTAAAAATGGAAAGCAAAGGAGGGTGATTACTCGTTGGATGGGTAGTGGAGTGTTATAATAAAACCTTTTGGGGAGTGTGGTTTAGATTAGGTGACCATTGATGTCTCTTTCAGTTCTATAACATGAATGGGCATCATAGCCTCTTTCCTCGTAAGTTTCTGAGCCTCTTTATTTTTTACTGAGAATAAAAAAATGGAGATGCTATACTGCCTTTTGTTATGAGGAATTACGGTGTCAGTTTCCAAGGTAGTCATATAGATGGTACATGTGCAAGTTAGGAATATGTTTCTAGATCCCATTCCTAATTGTCTACCCTTAACAAAGGATCAGATCTAGTTAAGTTATAAATAAAGACTAGGTTCATAAACTGAACTTGCAGTAACTCTCTTGGCCCTCTCCTTTTCTCTCCTAGGTATATCAACCCATGTAATTCATTTAATTTTCTTATTTCCTTTTCTCTTGGATTCATGGGCTTCTCCAACTAAAAGTTTAGAAAAGAAAAGGAAATAAAACTCTTGAATTAATGCTATAAAATCTAGCCTGTATTGTGGATAAAATGTCCTTCTCATCAATCTATGCTCTGTGATCACTAAGGAGGAAGGGCCTTTTTTCTAGAATGAAGAGAATTGTTTTAAATACACTTCTGAAACCTTAATGCCCAGTGTATCATCAACTTTACTCCACCTTTACTTCTACTCTCATCTCATGTCACACCAAATTCTAATAAATCATAAGTTCTTTTCTATTTAAAGGTGATTAAGCTATAAATAAAGGAGCTTTTCTATCCCTAAATAGTTAATAAACATTTTTATTTTAACATTTAATATTTATTTTAATAATAAACATTTAACACACCAAATTTCACAAGTAGCACAAAATGACTTTAGTGTTATGAAGTCACAGAGAGATCAGAGACCCAATATGCTTCCCAAGAGGACAGTGCATACATACACTGTGTATACAGGCCATTCTATGCTCTTTGTAGAAGTTAGTGTATTAAAGAAAAGTGTGTGTGTAAATATATATGTATGTGTGTGTGTGTGTGTATACACACACAATGTCTTCTTGGTCAATACATCAAGTCTCTGATCTCTCTCTCTATGACTTTATAACACAAAGGTTGTTCTGTGCTATTTGTAAAAGTGTTTTAAAAAGTACTTATACAAATGCGCAGTGTATGTATACATTGTCCTCTTGGGTAGTACATTGGGTTTCTCCTCTCTTTTTCTTTGACTTTGTGACAGGTCTTTCTGTGCTACTTGTGAAAACTGATGTATTAAAAAAAGTTTGTGTGTGTGTAGATTTGTTATTTATATGCATGCAATATATTATACACATAATAATAACCATGTTCAGAATATATATTTATATAGTACTGTCCAAGAGGACATCAAAGAAATCATAATCAAGAAAACTGCTGGTGAAGAAAATAAGTATTTATACGGTATCTGCTATATAAATAGTATAGGCAATGGACTAAGTCACCTTTATATAAATACTATCTCCCTTGATCTTCACAAGGTAGGTGCTCTTATTATCTCCATTTCTTCAATTGAGGAAACTGAGGCAAGCAAAAGTTAAGTGAGTTCCATACTTCCACATATCTTTGAACTTAGGTCTTCCTTACTCCAGGACCAGTGCTCTATTTATTTTGCCATTAGCTTCATCTAATTAATAGAAACAAGTTACTGAATTACTGGAAACAAAAGAGAAAAACACAATTCTATTCCTTATGGAAAAACAGTCTGTCTTGGGATACTGTGTCCAGTTCCAGTGCCTGAATCTCAAAAAAAACAAGCATGGAACATCAGAAACACCAAAGGTTATGCAAATTTAACAAAAGAATTGAGGGACTGCATATGAAAACTAATGAAAACATTTAGGAATTATATGATCATAACAACATAGGAACAGAGATTTAGAATGAGAAGGGACACTCAAAGTCAACTAGTCTACCCTGCCATTTTATAGAGGAATAAGATGAAGCCTGTCTTTTGTTCAGTTATTTTCAGTCAAGTCCAACTCTTTGTAACTCCATTTGAGGTTTTCCTGGCAAAGAAAGTGGTTTGCCATTTCCTTCTCCAGTCTATTTTACAGTTGAGGAAATGGGCAAATAGGGGTAAGTGATTTGCCCAGCATCACACACCAGGAATTGTGTGTATTTGAATACAGGAAGACAAGATTTTCTGACTCTAGACCCAGTGCTCTACTCAGTATGGTGCCACCTCACCTCCCTAGGAGAGGGCAAAAGAGAGGAGATAACTTCTCAAGGTCACAATCAATTGCCAAACCAGGATTTGATTTGAATCCTTTGACCTTGAATAAAGCATGCTTCAAATTTTCATTCTTGGAATGCAAAGGCTCAGAGAGAGAATATGACATCACTTCACAAAATCAAAGTAAGGAGAGAATAGGAACTTGCCCATCCAAATGTGGACTAGGGACTAGGAAATGCTCCTTGGGTCTTGAAAGAGGCAAGTTCATAACCAAAAGACTTACTACTTTACATTTATAAACTATATTACAAAGAAAGTTGTGAACTATGTAGACAGACTGGAAATATAATTAGGTTAAACATGTTTTGAGGAATTCATTGATGATAGCCTATAATGAAAATTAGCATATTTGAAGAAACATCCCTAGCTCTGTTTGTTATCTGGGAAGTCAGTAACAAGCTCCCCCCCCGCCCCCAAACTTACATTGGTTTCTCTAGTCAGAAATAGATTAATGGGCAAGATAAAGTATAACTTAGTGGAGTTCTTCTTAAGTCCTTGTGAATATGTGAATTCTCCCAGTGAAATAGGAATGAGAATATTGTCGGTTCTTAATTCCAATTTGATGCTATCACTACTAGACAAGTATATCTTATTTCAATAGGTTTTTTTGCCACATGTCGAATGACTATGTATTGCAGGACACCTATTTGCAATCTGCAGTTCTAACCTTTGAACTTTCATCTCTGCACACCATTGGTGCTCAGGATAGTTTACTGCCTGGTGAATTTTTTTCCACTTGATAGTGTTTTATTTTTTCCAATTACATATAAATATAATTTTCAACATTCACTTTTATAAGATTTCGAGTTTCAGAGTTTTTCCTCTCTCCCTCCCTCCCTTTACCCTCCTCAGGATACCAAAAAACCAATTAGGCTATACATGCATGATTATATTAAACATATTTCCGCATTAGTCATATTGTGAAAGAAGAATCAGAACAAAAGGGAAAAACCATGAGAAATTCTAAAAAGAAAGAGAAAATACTAAGCTTCTCTTTGCATTCAGATTCCATAGTGCGTTCTCTGGATGTTAATAGCATTTTCCATCACGAGTCTTTTGGAATTGTCTTAGACTCAGGGGTGGGGGACCTGTGGTTTACAGGCTACATGTGGCCTTCCAGGTCCTTGGGTGCTGCATTTTGACTGAGTCCAAGTTTTATAGAACAAGTTCTTTTATTAAGGGGATTTGTTCTGTGAAGTTTGGATTCTGTCAAAGTTCCACACTTGAGGACCTCCAGGGCCACATGTGACCTGGAGGACACAAGTTCTCCACCCCTATTTTAGATCACTGTATTACTGAGAAGAGCTAAGTGATCATTGCACAATGTTGCTGTTGCTGTGTGTAATGTTCTCTTGGTTCTGCTCATTTCACTCAGCATCAGTTCATGAAAGTCTTTCCAAGGTTTTTCTGAAATCTGCCTGCTCGTTGTTTCTTATAGCACAATAGTATTCCATTACATTCATATACCACAACTTGTTCAGCCATTCCCCAATTGATGGGCATCCCCTCAAATTCCACTTCTTTGCTCTGGTGAATTTTAATAGTGCTAGATGTAAATCACCATGCTAAAATGAACAGGCCCTTAGGAAAGTATTAAAAAATGGTGTACTACTTACTTTGGCAAACTGAAGTTCCTCCTCAGTGCTTATCACTTGCCTTCACAAAGACGGACATTTACTTTTGGGGATCATATCCATTTTTTTATAGGTTTCTGACTGATCTGGCTATTTTCGGTGATGATATGCCCAACCACATCATTTCTGGGAGACTGCTTGTGAAACCAAATGTGACTGAATTCACAGAACACACAGCTATATTTGAGGATGGTACTGAAGAGGAGGTTGACACTGTAATTTTTGCCACAGGATATACACTTGACTTCCCTTTCTTGGAAGACGACTTGAAAAATATTGACATCCACAACTCCATGTATAAGTTTGTATTTCCAACTTTTCTCAAGAAGCCAACACTAGCTTTTATTGGTTTCCACAAACCAGTGGGAGCTATCATTCCTACATCAGAAATCCAGAGCAGATGGGTTGTACGTATATTCAAGGGTAAGTAGAGGACCCATTTTTTTTTAATTAGACTTTTGATTTCACTCATGTAGGGAACGCCCAATGATTAAACTTCCTACTGTGTATAGTCGCAGACAGTTGTGTGAAGCACTGAGAAATTAAGTGATTTAAGTAGAATCAGAAAACTAGTGTCTATTAAAGTTAGGACTTAAACCTAGACATTTTGGACTCCCCAAACCAGCTCTCTAGTTTTTCTACCACATTAACTATTTGTATTTGTTAAATAGAAAGCCAATTATAGGACATGATTTAAGAAGAGGTCGCCTATACCCAATATATCTTTGTTATTGATCTGTCATAATGGCTGAAATTAAGCCTTTGGACTTTCATCTCTGTACACCATTGGTATTCAGGAAATTTTACTGCCTGGTGAATTTTAGCAATTCCAGATATAAAAATCTGTGCCAAAATTAACCTGCTCTTAGGAAAGTACTAAAGAATGATAAGCTGCTCTGGCAAACTGAAGTTTAATCTAATCAAAGACTAGAGAATCAGTTCCTTGGAGCTTAAAGAATTTAAGAATTCCAAGAGTCTCATTATTTATCTCTCTCTGAAAGAATAACATATTAAGACATCATAAGGAAGCATCTTACTGTTGTAATATGGGAGTTGTAGTAACACCTATCACCTGGGATTGCTGTAAGGATAATATGATATAATGTTTGGAAAGCAATTTACAAACCTTAAAGTGATATATAAATATTAATTGCTATTATTGTTATTAATTTAATCCCTTCATCCTAGTGGCGATTGCTGGTTGAAAACAAGGATCTATTAGATTAGGGCAGAGGTCCATGGGTAATGTACCTGAGGAGACAGAAATTCCAGTATGAGAAAGGAATGGTGAAATAGGAAGCTGAGAGAGGACAAAGTTAGCCAGCCTCACAATTTTGCCAAGACTTAGTCTTGTGTCTGTGACAAGAAATAAAATTGCTGCCCTTTTTTTAAAAAAACTTCTGTTCAAAGGACAATCAATAATGTGTTCTCCAACAAAACTAAAGGCCCACCTTGAAAGTGCATTATGACTACATTTGTCAGAATTCCAAGGCTGTGACTGAAGTACAGGAAGACAGGGAAAGCAAATGGAAGCCCATGCCTTTGTCTCTGTCTTCTGAAATCATTGCCGCATTTTGTCCATTTCCCCCTTATCAAAAATTATAGTCATGATATCCTACAGAACACACAAAATATCAGATCTGGAAGGGATCTCAGAGGTCACCAAGTCCATTTATGCCAGGGCTGAATCCCCTCTGGCAAATAGTCATCCACCTTCCTCTTAAAAACCTCTCATTCAAATGTAAGTCAGCTGATGGAGGACCAGAAATCATACATGGTGGGAGTGTATCTGGATGGATGGAGAGGATAAATAGGGTTCAGGAAAAAAATTACAAATATTCATTTTAGCATTGCTTTTGACAAGCCTTTTCACAATTCTTTTGTAGACGTGATAAAACAGTCGTAGTCATTAGCTGATTATCTAGCAAAGTTCTCTCAGTGACAAAGGCAGAGCAGTTGATAAGTTTTTTATCTTGTCTTTGTGATAGTTTGTCCTTTGTAAGATGGGAACTGCTTCTCTGGTCTGATTCAGGTTAATAAGTGGCATTTGGTGGCTGACATCAAATTATGAGAAACTTTAGAAAGAAATGTTCGCTTTATCTTAGAATTAGTCATAGAGAAGAAGAAAAATGGCCATACCTTTCCACGTACCATAGACTTAGCAAAAGCAAATGTCAAAGAACTCAGAGAAATGTTAAATAAGATCTTATGAGAGAAGGAAGTATGGATTAAGCCAACCACTGTACTAAGGACATTACAAATACTATCTCATTTGATTTTCACAACAACTTTAGGAGGTAGCTGTTGTCATGACTCTTATTTTGTTATTGAGGAAATTAAGGCAAACGGAGGTTAAGTGGGTGACTTTATCAAGGTTCCACTTCTAGTAAGTATCTAAGGCTGAATTTGAGCTTGGGTTTTCCTGACTCCAGGGCCAATGCTTTATCCAGCTACCTACCTTTATTTCATGGTCTAAAATTCTACCTGGCAAGCCTTCCCAAGAGTAATAGGGAGCCCTCAAGAATGAAATACTGTAAAAAATACAAAAAAAAATGCAATGACAAACAAAGGGGAAACAACCTGAAAATAGCAATATGGATGTACAAGGAAGGGTCTCACTAATAAAGATGTTAAAAAGACATCACCAGAAGACAGAAGTGAAAGCAGGTAAGATTTATATGAGAACACATTTGTTATCTAGCAAGACTGATAGATCATGGGCATGTTGTGCCCATAGTATATCTGTGTTTCGGCTTAGCATTTGTCAGAGCCACTAATGCTGTCCTTGTGGATAAGATGGAGAGATATGGGCTGGATGAGATTAAATTTTGGTAGATTCAGAACAGACTGAATGGCTGGAAACAAGAGGGGTCACTGTCTATGAGGAGGAAGATCTCTGATAAAATGCCTCAAGGATCAGTCCTGGACCTTTACACTATTCAACACTTTTCTCATTACCTTCATGAAGGCAAAATGGAAGGCTTATCAGATCTGTAAAAGACACAGCTGAGAGAAATAAAAAGCTTGTGGGATAGTAGAGTCAGAATCCAAAAAGATCTCAGTGGGTTAAAATGATGGATTTATTCAAAAGTCTCACACTTAACTTTTAAAAAGTCAACTTCATCATACAGAATTAGGAGATATGTACCTAGACAATTTCAGATGTTTTTCAGTAGTGTCCAGTTCTTTGTTCATGTGAAAATTATATGGACACAGTATGAGTTAAAGGTGTGACATGGCTACAAAAAAAGATAATGTTATCCTTGGCTGTATCAGAAGGGGGAGAGTGTCCAGACTATGCCTTGGAAATTCACATCAAGATTGAGATGAACAATTTATTTCTTTTAAGAAGGGCACTAATAAGTGGAAAACATACCCAGGAAAGGGAGACCAGGACAGTGACTGAACTGAAGATAAAGAAACTAAAGGGGGGGGGCAGTGTGGAGCCAAGATGGCAGAGTAGAAAGATGGACCTGTAGAAGCTCTCCCCTCCCACAACCCATAAAATACCTGTAAAAAATGACTGTAGAAGATGGCAGAGTAGAAAGACGCACATACACATAGCTCCGAACGCACAACCCACAGAACGGCTAGAGGGGACCAACTCACGGTGAATTCTGCACCCAGAGGCCACGGAATATTGGAGTGAGGCAGATTTCTGTTCCGGAGAGACCTGCAAACCTCTCGTGGGGGGTCCTTCACGCTGCGGACTGGGCGCCGGGACTGGGAGCAGAGGGCAGCCCTGCAGCAGCCACGACACCGTGAGGAAAAGATCCGAGCGGGCTACGGGGACGCGATCTCCAGTGGCCACGCGGGTCCCTCCACCCACAGAGGGACCTGCAAACCTCTCGCAAAAGGGCCGTTGCACTGCAGACGCTGAGCCCAGCCCAGACCTGCGGCGGCCGCAGCTCCGAGAGGTACAGATCCAAGCAGGCTTCAGGGACGGGATCTCCAGTGGCCGCACAAGCCCCTCCACCCACAGGTGACGGGGGTCGGTGAGAGAGTCTCTTTGGCGGGTTGAGAGGGGAGTGGGGTGCCCCCATGGCTCAGGCCCCCCCAGGAGATACAAGCTGAGAGGTGGCTGCAGACAGGGGCTCCCCAAGCGAGCGGGAGCCTGGATCCATTGTGGAAGGTCTGTACATAAACCCCCTGAGGGAACGGAGCCTGAGAGGCGGCCCTGACCCGACCTGACCATCTGAACTTAATTCTCACACTGAATAGCAGCCCTGCCCCCGCCAAAAGCCCTAAGGCTGGAAGCAGCATTTGAATCTCAGTCCCCAAACGCTGGCTGGGAGGACCAGGAGGCGAGGTGGGTGTGAGGAGAATATTCAGAGGTCAAGTCACTGGCTGGGGAGAATGCCCAGAAAAGGGAAAAGAAATAAAACTATTGAAGGCTACTTTCTTGGAGAACAGACATTTTCTCCCCTCCTTTCTGATGAGGAAGAACAATGCTTACCATCAGGCAAAGACACAGAAATCATGGATTCTGTGTCCCAGCCCACCCAATGGGCTCAGGCCATAGAAGAGCTCAAAAAGAATTTTGAAAATCAAGTTAGAGAGGTGGAGGAAAAACTGGGAAGAGAAATGAGAGGGATGAAAGAAAAGCATGAAAAGCAGATCAGCTCCCTGCTAAAGGAGAACCAAAAAAATGTTGAAGAAATTAACACCTTGAAAACTAGCCTAACTCAAAAGAGGTTCAAAAAGCCAATGAGGAGAAGAATGCTTTCAAAAGCAGAATTAGACAAATGGAAAAGGAGATTCAAAAGCTCACTGAAGAAAATAGTTCTTTCAAAACTAGAATGGCACAGATGGACGCTAAGGACTTTGTGAGAAAGACAGATATCACAGAACATAGCGAGAAGATTGGAAAAATGGAAGATAATGTGAAATATCTTAATGGAAAAACAACTGACCTGGAAAATAGAATCAGGAGAGACAATGTAAAAATTTTGGGACTACCTGAAAACCATGATCAAAAGAAGAGCCTAGACATCATCTTTCATGAAATTATCAAGGAAAACTGCCCTGAGATTCTAGAACCAGAGGGCAAAATAAATATTCAAGGAATCCACAGAACACCACCTGAAAGAGATCCAAAAAGAGAAACTCCTAGGAACATTGTGGCCAAATTCCAGAGTTCCCTGGTCAAGGAGAAAATATTGCAAGCAGCTAGAAAGAAACAATTCAAGTATTGTGGAAATACAATCAGAATAACACAAGATCTAGCACCCTTTACATTAAGGGATCGAAGGGAATGGAATAGGATATTCCAGAAGTCAAAGGAACTCGGACTAAAACCAAGAATCACCTACCCAGCAAAACTGAGTATAATACTTCAGGAGAAAAAAATGGTCTTTCAATGAAATAGAGGATTTTCAAATTTTCTTGATGAAAAGACCAGAGCTGAACAGAAAATTTGACTTTCAAACACAAGAATGAAGAGAACCATGAAAAGGTGAACAGCAAAGAGAAGTCAAAGGGACTTACTAAAGTTGAACTGTTTACATTCCTACATGGAAAGACAATATTTGTAACTCTTGAAACATTTCAGTATCTGGGTACTGGGTGGGATTACACACACACACATGCACACACGCACACATACATAGAGACAGAGTACACAGAGTGAATTGAAGAGGATGGGATCATATCTTAAAAAAAAAATGAAATCAAGCAGTGAGAGAGAAATATGGGGAGGAGAAAGGGAGAAATGGAATGGGGCAAATTATCTCTCATAAAAGAGGCAAGCAAAAGACTCATTAGTGGAGGGATAAAGAGGGAAGGTGAGAGAAAAACATGAAGTCTACTCTCATCACATTCCACTAAAGGAAAGAATAAAATGCACATTCATTTTGATAGGAAAACCTATCTCACAATACAGGAGAGTGGGGGACAAGGGCACAAGCAGGGTGGGGGGGAGCATAGAGGGGAGGGCATGGGGAGGAGAATGCAATCCGAGGTCAACACTCATGGGGAGGGAAAGGATCATAAGAGAATAGAAGTAATGGGGGACAGGATAGGATGGAGGGAAATATAGTTAGTCCTATACAACACAACTAGTATGGAAATCATTTGCAAAACTACACAGATTTGGCCTATATTGAATTGCTTGTCTTCCAAAGGGAAGGGGTGGAGAGGGAGGGAGGTAAAGAAGGTGGAACTCAAAGTGTTAGGATCAACTGTAATGTTCTTACCACTAGGAAATAAGAAATACAGGTTAAGGGGTAAAGAAAGCTATCTGGCCCTACAGGACAAAAGAGAAGACGGA
Source organism: Notamacropus eugenii (assembly GCF_028372415.1). Lineage (NCBI taxonomy): Eukaryota > Metazoa > Chordata > Mammalia > Diprotodontia > Macropodidae > Notamacropus > Notamacropus eugenii. The sequence continues at coordinate 479,976,147 of NC_092873.1, read as the reverse complement.
GACAAGGGCAGAGAGGGAGGATAGAAGAGAGAGCAGATTGGTCACAGGGGCAATTAGAATGCTTGGGTTTGGGGGGGGGAGGGGATAAAAGGGGAGAAAATTTGTAACCCAAAATTTTGTGAAAATAAATGTTAAAAGTTAAATTTAAAAAAAAATGACTGTAAACAAATTGTAGAGCAACAAAAGTCACAAAAGGACAGAGTGAAGGAGATTTGCAACTCAAAGCAGCTTGGAAGGCCTATAGGAAAGGTCTATTGCACCACAGCAGAGTGGAGCACAGACCAACCTTGGTTGTGCAACCCAGCAGGGATAGGACCAGAGGAGAATTCAGGGTGCATAATCCCCTGCAACAGCTGCAGTTCCCAGATTACTCAACGCACAAACACCAAAGGCAGCTTCAAAGGTCAGTAGGAAAGCTCTTTCACCTGGATGAGAAGGGAACACAATCTGACCTTGGCATCAAGCAGCAGCATCCATTTTTGGAGCCCTTGGGCTAAAGACCCTGGGGGAATGCAGCTACTGATCTGGGTCTCAGTTCTGGGTGATGGTCCTGGGGTGAGGAGGAGTTTTGGCTGTTAGAGTTAGTAGAGGCTTTGGAGAGGGAATTCAAGTCACAGATCCTGGGCAGAAAAGTTTGTGGTTGCTTCCAGAGCAGAGTGCAGGCCAGGAGAGGAGAAAGGTCCTCTCCCTTGATTATGTTACCTTGGAGGAACTGAGAACTTACAGGTCCCTAGAGTAGATCCTCCTCTTGACAAAAGACTCAAAAGTTAAGTAACTGACTGGGAAAATGCCCAAAAAAGGGGGAAAAAATAAGACTATAGAAGGTTACTTTCTTGGTGAACAGGTATTTTCTTCCATCCTTTTGAATGAGGAAGAACAATGCATGTCATCAGAAAAAGACCTAAAAGTCAAGGCTTCTGCATCCAAAACCTCCAAAATAAATATGCAATAGTCTCAGGCCATGTAAGAGCTCAAAAAGGATTTTGAAAATCAAGTAAGAGAGGTGGAGGAAAACTTGGGAAGAGAAACGAGAGTGATGCAAGAAGATCATGAAAAGTGAGTCAATAACTTGCTAAAGGAGATCTCAAAAAATGCTGAAGAAAATAACACCTTTAAAAATAGGCTAACTCAATTGGTAAAAGAAATCCAAAAAGCCAGTGAGGAGAAGAATGCAGAATTAGCCAAATGGAAAAGGAGGTTCAAAAGCTCACTGAAGAAAATAGTTCTTTAAAAACTAGAATGGAGCAGATGAAAGCTAATGACTTCATGAGAAAAAAAGAAATTACAAAACAAAATAAAAAGAATGAAAAACAGAAGACAATATGAAATATTTCATTGGAAAAACAACTGACCTGGAAAATAGATCCAGGAGAGACAATTTACATACATGGAACTACCCGAAAGCCATGATCACAAAAAGGGTCTAGACATCATCTTTCATGAAATTATCAAGGAAAACTGCCCTGAGATTCTAGAACCAGAAGGTAAAATAAATATTGAAAGAATCCACCAATCACCTCCTGAAAGAGATCCTAAAAGAAAACCTTCTAGGAATATTGTAGCTAAATTCCAAAGTTCCCAAGTCAAGGAGAAAATATTGCAAGCAGTCAGAAAGAAACAATTCTAGTATTGTGGAAATACAGTCAGGATAATACAAGATCTAGCAGCTTCTGCATTAAGGGATCGAAGGGCATGGAATATGATATTCCAGAAGTCAAAGGAACTAGGATTAAAACCAAGAGTCACCCAGCAAAACTGAGTTTTCCTTCAGGGAAAAAATGGTCATTCAGTGAAATAGAGGATTTTCAAGCATTCTTGATGAAAAGACCACAGCAGAATAGAAAATTTGACTTTCAAATACAAGAGTCAAGAGAAGCATACAAAGGTAAACAGGAAAGAGAAATCATAAGAGACGTACTAAAGTTGAACTGTTTACATTCCTACACAGAAAGATAGTATTTGTAACTCTTGAAACTTTTCTCAATTTGGGTAGTTGAAGAGATTGCACACACACACACACACACACACACACACACACACACACATACACACACACATATATATTGAGAGAGAGAGAGAAAGAGAGAGAGAGACTGAGGGCATAGAGTAAGTTGAATAGGAAGGGATGATATCTAAAAAAATAAAATAAGCAACAAGAGAGGAATGTATTGGGAGGAGAAAGGGAGAAATGGAATGGGGCAAATTGTCTCTCACAAAAGAGGTAAGAAAAAGCTTATCCAATGAAGGAGAAAAGAGGGGGAAGTGAGAGGGGAAAAGTGAATTTTACTCTCATCAGATTTGGCTTAATGAAGGAATAACATGCACACTCAATTTGGTATGAAAATCTATCTTACATTGCAGGAAAATATGGGAGAAAGGGAGAAGTAGAGCGGGAGTATGATAGAAGGGAGGGCAAATGGAAAGATGGAGTAATTAAAAGTACGCACTTTAGGGGAGGGATAAGGTCAAAAGAGAGAATAGAATAAATGGGGGCAGGATATTATGGAGGGAAATATAGTTAGTCTTTCACAACATGACTATTAAGGAAGATTTTTGAAAAACTGCACATATATAGCCTATTCTGAATTGCTTGCCTTCTCAGTAGCGATGGGTGGGGAGGGAGGAAGGGAGGAAAGTTGGAACTCAAAATTTTAGGAACAAGTGTTGAGAATTGTTTTTGCATACACCTGGGAAATAAGAAATACAGGTAATGGGGTATAGAAATCTATCTTGCCCTACAAGACAAGAGAAAACATGGGGATAAGGGAAGGGAGGGCTGTGAAAGAAGGGAGGGCAGATTGGGGGAAGGAGTAATCAGAATGCCTGGTGTTTTGGGGTGGGGGAAGGGAAAAAATTTGGAACTCAAAATCTTGGGGAAATGAATGTTGAAAACTAAAAATAAATACAGAAATTTTTAAAATTAAAGAAACTGTGGATATTTATCAAATAAGATAATAATTGCAAAGTCCGTGGCACAGTGCCTGCACATAGTAGGTGCTATGGAAATGTTAGATTCTATTTTTGCTGTTATTATTTATCATCATCATCATCATCATCATCATCATCATCATCATCATCATCATCCTGGAGATCTGCGACAATGATAACTGTCTTCAAGTTTTTGAAAGACTGTCATATGAAAAATGTTTGTAGGTAGAACAGTAGATAGGATCCTGAACCTGTGATCAGAAAGCTTTGAGTTCAAATCCCACCTCAGACACTTACTAGCTGTCCAAACTTGGGCAAGCAATTTTAATCTGTTTTCTTCCACATCCTCAACTTTAAAATGTGGATCATAATAGCACCTATCTCCTAGGTTGTTGTGAGGATCAAATGAGATAATTTTTGCAAAGCACTTAGCACAATGTCTGGTCAATAATAGATAACTATGTAAATATTGTTATTATTATCATTATTATTAAAAAGGACGGGACTTGCTTGATCACGTGGGACAGAACTGGGATCATTGGGAAGAAATAATAAGAAGGCTAATTTAGATGAATGCAAGGAAATAATAAGAAGGCTAATTTAGATGAATGCAAGGAAAAACCATATCAATTAGATTTCCATAAGAAATAGAATGTACTTGTAGACAGAAGCAGGGATCTTTCCAAATGAGTATGGTGCCTTATGGATAAGTTTCCCATCGTTAACAGGAATGCTTTGGAGTAGTGTTTCTAAAAATGTTACTTGTGAATTCCCACCAAAAGGAGATAAAATTGGCTTCTTGCATTAGGATATCTAGTTCACTTTTCTTTTTTATCTATACTTTGTACATTTGTTTGTAGATGTCTGAGATCACGGGATATACTACGAGTTCTTTCCTTGGATTTTTGTTTCCTGCAAAAATCCAAGTATCTTATCTATATTCTTCTTCATATACTATTTTTTCTCTATCAGAATTAGCTTGGTAGATGATCAGTAATCTTCCTTTATAAAATAAAGTGGCTAGAGGACATGATCTCTAAGTTCTTTTCCACTAAAGCACTTTTTTTGTTCTGTGATCTAAAATACTCTGTATCTGAACAACATTGTTGCAATATTCATAAGATAACTTGTCTTCCCAACACTGGCAACCCAAAAGTTAATGCTGTCTTTCCTTCTTTCTGAGCTCCCCATTGGAATTTTGGCTTTGAGTTTCTGATACAGATATCATAATTTTCTCCTGAAACTACTTCCTCTCATTCAAGGATTCTCCAATCAGTCCTACTCAGGTTCTCTCTCTCTCTTTTCTTTCCTAGGATTGAACAAATTACCTTCAGAGAAAGATATGATGGCAGAAATTAAACAGACCGGAGCCAAATTGGACAAACTGTAAGAAACTATATGGTTGATGTTTGCTTGTTAGTCCTAACTGACATTCTTCTCCTTATGGCAACTGGGGTTAGAAACTTGTTAAGTGCTCTTGCCCTCAAGACAATTCTATTAAAATAGTCTTCTCTTTAAAAGACTATGGAGATTATTCCACGAAAACTTTTAAAGATCCAGTGCTTTCTTATCTCAGGTTCACTTGGAGAGCTGAACCTTAAAGAACAGACAATTTTGTTCTTGAGAGAGAGAGAAGTATTTAATTTAGACTAGTAAAAATGTGAACTTCTGCAAAAATTTCTAACTCTTTAAAAACATACAAATTCATTTAAATAGGTTCTATAAATTAATAATATGAATAAATGAAAAAGCATTTTAAAGTAATTACAGTATACTAAACTAAACACTGAGTATAGGGGCAGCTAGGTGGTGCAGTGGACAGAGTGCCAGGCCTGGAGTCAAGAAGACCTAAGTTCAAATCCAGCTTCAGACACTTACTAGCTGTGTTACCCTAAGCAAGTCACTTCATCCTCTTTGCCTCAGTTTTCTCATGTGGAAGATGAGCTGGAGAAGGAAATAGCAAACCACCCCAATATCTTTGCCAAGAAAACCTCAAATAGGATCACAAAGAGTTGGCCATGATTAAAATTACTAAACAACCAAAACAGAGTATACAAGTAGAAAAAGCAACACAGTTCCTGATCTCAAGGAGCTCACACTGTAATGGGGGAAATATAATTTATAAAAGAAAGTTCAGCTACAGGGCAAGTGGAATGACCTGTAAGTCAGTAGAGTGGATGGCTAGTAGGTTACACTATTAGGCCATCTAACAGTGCTGGGGGTCTAGAAGTCAAAGCAACAGGGCAAATTATAGTTCTGGTGGTTTTCCATCTTCCCAGAAGGAATACAATTAGTAATATCTATCTCAGTCAAGAAGCTGATATGGGAAGCCCAATACATGGGAAATGAGTGACGGGAAAAGAGTCTGACCATGGAGATGAGTCTTCCTGCCTCTTAGCTAACCTAAATGGATTCTTGGTGTCCTAGGATGACGACCTAGGGTGCTGACATGGTGTCAGACAAATCAACTCTCAGCATTCCTTGATGGGTTCTTGGCAGCCTTTTGGAGAGGGCAAGAAGAAAGAAAACATTAGTGGTGCCTAGCCTTTTGGCCTACCAAATGTAGCTTCTAAGAGTCCCAGTCAGGATTGGCTTCAATGCAGAGCTTCTCAACCCTACAGTTAGAGACTATAGAAAGCTACAGAATCTTCTGCTGTGGAAAGCCTCCTATCACATTCCCTTACTAGAATGCAAGTTGTAACAGTTTTAGTGTGTTTCAATCTCCTGGGCAATCGACAGTTTTATGAATAAGGTCCATTAAGGAGAGGGGGGAAGGATTGAAGCAGTATTCCATATATAACAGCTAAGACAAGCAAATTCTGCAGGAAATGAATTGATCATCCTTCAGAATCTGTAAACATGTATAAAATAAGGGTAGAAGATGCTTATTAAACTGCAGAATAAAGAGCTGGTTCGGAATGATACTACCAGGACATAACTTGACTTGATGGAAATCAGTCATCCTCCATGAACTCTAGAATCTAGCAATTGTTCTCTGCTGTTCCTTGCGCAAGACCCCATCTCCAAACTCCATGCAGTTTCACTGACTATTGCTTATGCCTGCAACCATCTCCCTCCTTAGCTCCACTTCCTTTCTTCCTTGGCTTCCTTCAAATCTGCAAGAATCCATTCCTAGTACTTCTTATAATTATTTCCCTCTGAAAGTATCTCCAATTTATTTTATATACACATATGTACATATATATTACATATATAGATCTTATTTGAATATAGTTGTTTGCATGTTGTCACCACTACCATCCCCATTACATAGTAAACTCCTTGAGGACAGGGACTATGTTTGACCTTTCCTTGTATTTCCAATACTTAACACAGTGCCTGGCACATAGTAGGTACTTAAATAAATGCTTGTTGAATTGACTTGACTAAAAATACTAAAACCCCATGTTGCTTAAGGATGGTTTCATAACTTCTTAGAGACCCCAAAACTGGGATAAATTCCATTTTGACATACGGAAACCTATGTTTTCACATAATGGAAACAACTGCAGAAAGGGGACACAGTAAATCTCTGACCTGAGGCTTTACTTCTTTGTCTTTTGGTTTCAGGTTTTTGACAAAACCATGGAATGCTAGTCGGGTACCGTACGTTGACTACATGGATGCTGTTGCTTCTGAAATTGGTGTCAAACCTAATGTCTTCTCTCTCTTCCTCCGGGATCCCAAACTGGCCTTAGAAGTTTTCTTTGGTCCCTGTACCCCATACCAGTACCGCCTGCAGGGGCCTGGGAAATGGACTGGGGCCAGGACAGCCATCCTCACTCAAAGGGAACGAATTATTAAACCCATGAGGACCCAGGTCCTCAAATGTAACCATCCTCCATCCTCTAACTTGTCTTGGTTGTTAGGAGCTTTCCTTAGTCTAGCTGTATTTATGTTTATTTTTGTAATGAGTAGATAACACTGTCATTATCCTTGCCAACAGTAACACAGAAAATTAAGTAGTTAGGTGGCCACTGGTTTCTGTTTGGTTTTGACCAAACTACAGTAGCTAAGTATCCTGCAGTGCTAATATTTTTTATGTAGATGCAAAGCTCACAAAATAGTCTTCAGTTAACATCTCTGACTGTTTGATCGATGATCTCCAAGTTCTAAGAAGAGAAGTTTCTTTCCTTCCTTCTTTCTTTCTTTCTTTCTCTCATGTCTAAGTTTAAAAAGCATTTAAGGCAGAAAAATATGTGAATAGGGATACTAGGCACACTGGAATCTGCCTAAACTTATCTTTCCATATGCACCCAAATTACCAGTAGTTTTCCCCTGGCTACATCCTGCTTTGGCAAAACAAATCAGGGTCCAGTAAAGATAGAAGCTTCAAATAACCCAAAGACTTTCAAGAGTAACTGAATGATATCACTCAAGAAATTTCCCACCCTTTAAAGTCACAATAATAATAGCTTTTGTATAATACTCTAAGTTTTGCACAGCACTTTATACATGTTACCTCATTTGATCCTCACAACAACCTTGTGAGAGAAGTACTATTATTATAACCGTTTGACAGGCAAGCAAAATGGGGCACAGCTAAATGCCTTGCTCTGGGTTACCCAGCTAGCAAGTGTTTGAGTGAAGATTGGAACTCGGATCCTCCTGACTCCAAATCCAGCATTCAGTCAACTTGCCTCATATAAATGTGACAGGTTCCCTCTAGTGATTATTTTTTTTGGAGGGCGTAAGGCAAGGCAGTTGGGGTTAAGTGACTTACCTGAGGTCACACAGCTAGAAAGTGTCAAGAAAGAGGCCCGATTGAACTCAGGTCCTCCTGACTCCAGGGCCAGTGCTCTATTCACTGAGCCCCCTAGCTGTCCCTACTTCCTTTTTTTTTTAATGGAGGGAGGTAGCTCCTCTGGGGCAGCTAGGTGGTGCAGTGGATAGAGCACCAGTGCAGGAGTCAGGAGGACCTGAGTTCAAATCTCACCTCAGACACTTGACACTCACTAGCTGTGTGACCTTGGGCAAGTCACTTAACCCCAGTTGCCTCATCCTGGGTTACCTACCTGAGAATATCTGGTCACTGGATTCAGATGGCTCTGGAGGAGAAGTGAGGCTGGTGACCTACACAGCCCTCCCTCACTCAAAAAACAAAGTCAAGTACAAGTCATGTCATCATTTCTCTGATAGCATGGTCTTCTCTGGCAACGAAGGACGAACACACAAAGGAGGAAGGTAGTGAAGCAGTGGAAGGAATATTTGAAAAGCTTGTATAATAAATAAAAGCCTAGAGTCAAGAGCACTCTGGGTCCCATTAAAATGGGAGGAGACAAGCTGGAGAGAATCTAAGTGTCTTTGTTGTTGTTCAGCTGAGTCTGACTATTTGTGATCCAGTAAACCATAGCACACTGATACTGTTCATGAGTCTTCTTGGCAAAGATACTGGAGTGGTTTGCCATTTCTCTGGTGGATTAAGGCAAAAAGAAGTTAAGTGTCTTGCCTAGGATCACAAGGTTGATAAATGTCTGAGATCAGGTTTGAACTCATTTTAGATTTGAAGTATCCACTGCATCACCTAGCTATCTTTTGTCTGAGCTCTAGAAATCTTCTAGTTTGAGGTTAATAAACCTGTGGTTACCCTCTCATCAGCCTTCAGGAATTACTAGGAAAGGAAGTGGATTTTTAGTTACCACCCCCCTATTAATCTATTAAGATCCATAACTCACATCTGGGGTTTTCCTAGCTGTTGGATATCCACCATTGTGGCATCAATGGATTATTACTTACAATGTACATTAATCAAGTGTTAAATCCCTCTGAGAAAATGATATGGAAATGGGACTAGAAGCTATCAATGGATTTTCCCTTTGAGATAAAGTCAAACTCTTTAAACAAGCCAAGCCATAGGGCAGAAAAAGACTGAGAGATTTAGACATAAAGTATAAGGTCACTTTGGAGTAAATGCACACAACTCATTTCACTCAACTGGAGTAAATGGTTATGGGATTGGGGATCTGTAGCCAGTTTTATCCCTTCTCCACAACCTTTCATACTGGCTTGTCCTTTCATTATGGTTACTTCCCATTTCATTTTTACTTGCTTCCTTTCTCCTTCACTCCCACACCCCAACCCGTATACTTTTCCCTTTTATCTGGATCACTCCATTAATTATGTAATAAATATATTGGCTATATCACATATATGATACAACTTACTATTGGCATACCAGTGCTTGGCTATTAAATAAAATGCAAACAGTGTCCTAGAGACAGCCAGTGGCATAGTAGACAAAATGCTAAGTCTGGAATCAGGAAGAGCCTGAGCTCAAATCTCATCTCAGATACTTACTACATGTGTGATCCTGAGCAAGTCACTTAACTTCTGTTTACTTCACTTTCCTCAACGTAAAATTGGGATGATAATTGCAGCACCTATCCTATGAGATTGTTTTGAATATCAAATGATATAATATCTGTAAAGCATTAGAGGCACATAGTGTATGTTCATCCTTTATTGCCGAAGAAGACCACGCCATCAGAGAAATGATGACATGACTTGTACTTGACTTTGTTTTGAGTGAGGAAGGGCTGTGCAGGTCACTAACCTCACTGAATCCAGTGACCAGATATTCATCAGGATGACTGGAGATGACCCAGGATGAAGCAGTTGGGGTTAAGTGACTTGCCCAAGGTCACACAGCTAGTGAGTGTCAAGTGTCTGAGGTTTGAACTCAGGTCCTCCTGACTCCTGCACTGGTGCTCTATCCACTGCACCACCTAGCTGCCCCTTCCGGGCACATAGTAAGTGCTATGTAAATGCTCATCTTCCTTCTTTCTCTCCCCTCCCTTCACACCATAGTCAGAACACTAACAAGATGATTTCAAAAGATGCTTGAGAATACCATTCCTTTGTTGCAGAAAACAAAACAGTTAACTCTGTAAGGGAAGCTCGCTTGACACCTGACCGTCCAGTTTTTGTCATATTGCTGACATGTTCATTTATGCTATTATCATGTTAACTCGATGTTCTAGATTTCACGTACGTTCTAATAATCTGTATCATTTGTAAACTTGTCTTTTTTCAAATGGAACTACAGCATCTAGGTGATCTGTAACAATGACCCAGATGATTTCTCCTTGTTTTGATAGTTTCTATGATTTCCATCAAATTAAACATAGCAGACATGAATTCTAATCTGTGTCCAGTAGCATGTTAAATAAAATCTATATAATAAAATTCTGACACCACCTATTGAAAGGTGAAATATTAATAATTTATTACTTTGTTTGGAGAATACCAAATAACCAGCTAATTCACCGGTTAGTTGCAGAACCAGTTAATTCACTAATTTCACTTTTTTTCCCTCCACACTATGTGTCTCATTCCACCACAAGACAGAAGCAAATCAAGAGTTAATTTCTGCCTGGGAAGTGGCTTGGGAAGTGCGGTGTAGGAATGTGTACACTAAAAGATATATCACGATCCAGTCCAAAGAATCTGGACCCAGGGGCAGAAAGCATCAAACTGCAGTCAACATTTCAATAATTACAAAGGAAAAAATAGTCACAAGGTTATACGTAGTAAGAAGTGTGACAATATGTCAGTAGGACAACATTTTTTTACACATTAGGGCTGGCATAGTATGCTTTTATTGGCCAGCTGCAAGAATGGTTATATAAAATTCAAATGTTTTTGCTTGTATCTAGGTTTTAAAAACCATAACTAGATGGGGTATAAGATCAAAATGCTTGGCTATCCAATTTCCCACCTAAATGACACATGCATGTTGATTCTAATACTTCCCAGTCCCTCATATCAAATCAAGAACATCTGCATACCTTTGCCAGAATTTGTTGGAAAGACATGTTTCAGTTACATCCATTTTGACCACAATGAAAATAGCATACTGGAAGGGGGCGGGGGAAAGAATTGGACCTGAAGACCTGGGTACAAAACCCAGCTTTCTTATTCACTATCTGCATGACTTTGGGAAAGATAATTCACTTTTCTTGGCCTCAGTTTAAGGAATGTTGGGTTTCTAAAGTGGAGGTCTATGGGCAAGAGGTAGGTGATGACTTTTCAGATATGTTGCAGAGGGCGTTTTCATGAAGGTACCAGTTGGAATAAATGCTCCCTGAGTTTCCTTCTAATTCTGAAATTCTCAGATTGTATGTAATTATCCCCATTTTACAGATATTAAAAAAAAATCTGTTCACGCAGTCTCTGAATTCATTAACCACTGCCCTCCTACCATGTGAAACAGATTCCCAGGCCTGACTCAGATGGAAAGTAGCATCAATCCCCCATTGTCTAGATGGACAGGCATGCTCTTGTTAAATAAAGTATATAAGACCATTCCAGGGAAGTCAGAGATTCCCCTTGAAATAGTTTCTTTACATTTAAAGCCCTACCCTTTAGCAGGTTCTAGTTATTGTGATTTTGTTGGGAGCTGGTGTGGAGGAAACTCATTCTACCAATACAAATCTGCAACTTCAGTTTATGGCTTAGAGAGATGCCTGGGTTACTGTGGAGTTAAGTAGTATGATGACAACCAGTATAAGTCAAAGGAAAGATTCCAGATCAGGTTATACTGATTCCAAGGCTAGGCTTCTATCCACTGGGTCACCCAGACTCTCCTGTCCAGCATTATTCCTTATGACACATTTTTAATTATGGGGAAATGGAGCCAAAACCTCAAATAAGTTGAGTGGATTAATAACATATTTTTCAACTGCTTCCCCTAAGAATTTTTCTCTTTTAGTAATAAATCTGGAAGCCTCACTTTTTGCCATATCTGAAATATTCTTCATTAGACATGGAACTCTTTTTTTATTGATTCAGTGAAGTCCTTTGTTATCTATAGAAAAACTATGAACCTAGAAGACCCTATAGTGTCTACAAGTCAGGAACTTGCATCACGTCCAAGGAGATGACAGCCAAGAGTGATTATCCTTTTCCTGACCATTACCCAAATTACTTGCATAATTCTAAAATTATGAAGTATCTCCAGGTGTATGTGAACTACTTTGATCTTCTGAAGTACATCCACTCCCTGGTAAGAAAGGAAAGAATACCCAGATTTCAAGCAAATTGCTTATGGACAAAGTCCATGCAGTTGAGAGAAAAGAGATGCCCATGTTCAGTTCATCTTTGAAAAATATCTGATTTTCTACAAAGTTATAGCTGAGACTCTCTCATTAGCATCTCACAAAGCCTGCAGATGGTTCCTTCTACCTTTCTTTGGGGGGAAAATATCATCACATAGAATTTTAGACAGAAAGACTTTGAGGTCAAATTCATTGTTTTATCAATGTGGGCTCATAAAAAGCATGAATTAACAACAAATCAGACATTATTTTTTTGTTGTTCAGGGAAACTAATTTCCAGTAGAGAGTGCAGTTCCTGGAGCCCCATAGGGATAATGAAGCTTTTCAGGATACAAGAAATGCGATCTACTAGATTGAGTCCTAGCATTCTACAAATGTAAGGAAACTGAAGATGGTGGGCATAATGACCTGTGTTTGTCCATTTGTTCCCAGTCAAAGGTGTGCAGTGTGAGGAAGCACTCTGATTTCTCTGCCACTGGCCAGTGAGTGGGATGTTGTGGTGGATGCCAATGGGAAATAGGAATCCTATGTTTTTGGTGCCATCAGGGTTTCTATTGGCTATTATAATGAGACCCATTTTCCATTAGAGAACTTTCCAGGTAAACAATACAGAGACACAGGGAAAGTTGTCATATTTCAAGAGAAATATCCTATATTGTTAAAAGAAAGGCCAAGAAATCAGTTCATTTTTCTTGTTCATAATTTAAGATAATGAGATAATACAAGTTGCCTTATAAAATGTTTGCTACAAGAAATTTTTCTAGTTAAAAATGTATATCCTTATTTAAAGATTTGTAATCATGTTGATCTTTTCTTATAATACTATTACCTTATATTTTATACTCTCTTGTAGTGTTACTGTTCATGAAAACAGTATTTCTCAACCACTCTAAAGTCAGCATAAAATTCAGGAGTGAGTAACAAATGTTTGAGACCTCCTTGCTTAGCCCCAAAACTAGAGATTATTCAGAAAGCTTTTAGAACTGACCATCAATAACTGACTCCAAATACTGTGTCCTCTTAACTATGCCACTCAACTGAACATTGGGGGTGGGGGTCTGTGGTGATCTTATGGGAAGGTCAGGGAGGCATGGACAGGCTGTGATTATTAGAAGGAATACTCACACTTGTAAGACTATAGATCCACTTAAATGAGTTTCTGAAAAGTAATAGATTCCTAACTTCTCCCCTATCCCCTTAGTAAAGACAGAGATAATTGAAAAGGAAAATGTGAACAAAGCTCCCAATATGCCTAGACTTAATACTTATGGAATAATAATGTCTCCAAACCTCCTCCATAGGATTCTGGGAGGCAATCTTTCCCTATGAAATTGATACCTAGAGATGGAATTCTTATCTCTCTTATAGCTAAAAAAATATCAGAGTTGGGGTTTTTTACATTGCTGAATTATAAATGTTTTTGCCTTCAACTTAGTGTTTCAATCTCTAAGATTCTTCTGTGTTGGCAAAGCTGATGGTTCCTCATTATCCAAAGTTCTAAGAAAAATCAGTTTCAAGTTCATTAGTAGGTAAGTATGGTCTTCCTCCAATGTTACTTTAAAGTAAGAAAATATTACTTTAAAGTAAGAAAACGCATTCCAAAGACAACTGAAACACAGCATAGCAACCCATTCATCAATGCCTTCCCTTCTAATGGAAACCACCAATACTAGAAACCTCATGTTGACATTTTTCTAAATGTTAAGTAATGTGTGGGTTGAAAAGGAAAGAATTTTTTAAAGATTTTTTTAAAAAAATAAATATTTACATTTTGTTTGGGTACAAACTCTGTCACTGAGTTTTGATTGTAGACAAGCTATTTCTTGCTTCTTTTCTCAGTGAATGAACATTTATTAAGCCTACTTTGTGTACCCAGTACTATGATAAGCACTGGGGATATATGTGCAAAAAAGTGAGACAGCCCTTACGGTAAAGGAAACTACATTCTAATAGGGAAAGAAAGGATTACATAGGGCAGTGCTGACTAGGAGAGGGACTTTTGGTCTAGCCAGTTACAGAGATGGTGATTTGTTAATCCATAGAACAATCGGTTGGCGTGCCCTTTCCAGAAGCAATATTATTGATTCAATTACTGAGCTCAGAGAAAAAGTAAAGCTGCATATGTATATATGTTGGGGTTGTGGAGGGAAGACTATAGCAGGGTGGCTTGCTTGGGTAGTTAGATGGAGTGTAAAGCATGATCTGACTTTGGACTAGCTAGATACAATAGAATAGGTAAATTTATACTTAGTAACGAATCAAGACAGCTCAGTCCCAGGGCAGGACTCCCAAAGTCAAGTGTAATAATTTCCCCAAGGACTGGGAGACTGGTTTCTGAAATTCTGGCCCAAAGATGGCTGCTCTTCTAAGTGGGACAATAGTGACAAGAAAGATGGCAAAATGGCTGGAGTGGACATCTGATTGGAATATGATGCTAAGTGGACATAAAATTGCATGAGTAATCAAAAACCAACAAAGAGTTCTATTTAAGCATTTAGTTAAAAAACACATTTTAGAAAACACATAGAAGCAGCTAGATGGTACAGTGAATAAAGCGTCAGACTGGAAGTCAGTTAGTACTGAGTTCAAATCTTGCTTCTGAGACTTCGTGTCTGCATGATCCTGGGCAAGGCACTTAACTTCTCTGTGAATCCATTTCTTCACCTGTACAACGATGATATAGTCATACCTTCCAGCATTGCTGTGAATACAAAGTTAGTCATATTTATTTATTCTTAAAAAGCCTTAGCAAATCATAACTGTTATGTTACATATGTTCATGTTGTGAATAACTAAACATAGTCTAAATGCTACCTATTAAAAGAAGAGAAAACCAAGAGTTTACTCAGGATAAAACCCTTCTGATTCCACTGGTGAGGCCAGGTGCTGAGCATCTTGGTGTTCTTTCCTCACAGGCATAAAGAGGTTCAAAGGCCTTTACTTTCACAGTTAGGAGTATAAAAGTCCTGAGAAGTTTTTAGAGGACAGAATCCTTGTGGTCGGCACTGGAAACTCTGGAGCAGATGTGGCAAGCAAGCTCAGTCATGTGGCTAAAGAGGTTCTGCTTTAAAAAATTTCTCTGCTTCAGAACAATCCACCCATCCCCAGCCTTGATTTGCAGAGTATATGGAACCTTAGTAGAAGAAACTTCTATTCATTACTAAGTAATTAACATTACCCAAGTTTTGGCTGCTAAATGAACATCTTCAACTACTTCACTCATTTGTTCAACATGAGATAGGATTCCCGATAACTTAAAGTAATATTAACCATCTATAGAATTATTCTTCCCTACTTTACTTGGAGAGAATAAATATAATAAGAATAATATGATGGCTAAGTTTTTTGACAACATAAGACATGTATTTAACTTGTGTGAATTCAACCATATGTGTTTGAGGGGAGAGAAGGAGAGACAGAGACAGACACACAAAAACAGAGAGACCATAAAAAGAGACAGAGATAGAGAGAATATAATAGTTTAATTAATGTACTAGAGCCGTCTTGAGAGAGATGAGAGATCTTAAGGTGACCCCCAACTCAATATCATTCTCTTCAACCCCTCAGATCTCACCATCCACCTCTCATCTCATTCTAGGAACCCTAGAGGGCAGATGAAGGGGAAGATGGAAGGAAGTTGGGAAAGAGATAAGTGGAGTACCTCCTGCTTAACCCTGAATAACACCCTAATCAAACTGATCAAATCTTAGAGCTAATCCTTATCCTAAAACTACAAATATAGCATGCCAATTTCCCTTCCCTACTATACTACATGAATGGTTAAATGAAATTGACAAAGTGTCTTTTTGACTATGATGATGTTCTGCCCTTCATCTTGACTTTGGAACCTAACTTCTGTGTAAGATGTTGCCTTTATATCTTGACATCAGGAAATAACTGGTTAACTGTGTACAGTCTCACTATCTGCTAACTGGAGGAAAGATTTAAAAAAACACTGAATTACAAGCATAAAGATGAGAAGATATTGCTTATAATTATGACAGCTCTGATCTAACTATTTGTTAGTTATTAGAGAATAAACGTTTATTACCTATATTCCAGGCACTGCACTAGTCCTTTATAAACATTGTCTCATTTTTATTAGAGAGACGCAAATCAAAACAACTCTGAGGTACCACATCACACCTGTCAGATTGGCTAACATGACAAAAGAGCAAGATGATAAATGTTAGAGAAGATGTGGGAGAGTTGAAAACACTAATTCATTGTTAGTGGAGCTGTGAGCTGATCCAACCATTCTGGAGAGCAATTTAGAACTATGTACAAAGGGTTACAAATATGTGGTGCCCTTTGGCCCAGAAATATCACTTCTGGGACTATATCCCAAAGAGATCATAAAAATGGGAAAGGGTCCAACAAGAGCAAAAATATTTACAGCAGCTCTCTTTGTGGTGGCCAAGAACTGGAAATTGAGGGGATCCCTATCAATTGGAGAATGGCTGAATAAATTCTAGTATATGAATGTAACGGAGTACTATTGTGACATAAGAAATGATGAACAGGAAGACTTCAGAGAGTCCTGGAAAGATTTATATGAACTGATGCTGAGTGAAAGGAGCAGAACCAGGAGAACTCTGCACATAGCAACAACCACAGTGTGTGAGGAATTTTTCCGGTAAATGTAGTACTTCATTGCAATGCAAGGACTTAAAAAATTCCCAATGGACTCTTGAGACAAAATGCCTCCCACATCCAGAGAAAGAACTATGGAACTGGATCACAGAATGAAGGAGAACATTTTCTTTTGTATCATGTTGTGTTTTGCTTTGTTTTATGGTTTCTCCTATTCATTTTAATTCTTCTATGCAACATGACAAAGGGGAAAATGTATTTAATAGGTACGTATGTGTAGAACCTATATAATATTGTATGCAGTCTCAGGGAGGGAGCGGGGAGGGAGGGAGGAAGAAGGGGGAGGAAAAGGAAAAAATCTAAGATATATGAAACACTGAAAACAATTAAAATAATTTAATTAAAAATATATTGTCTCATTTTATCTTTAGTGTTGAAAATTTTAAAACAGAGAAACGAAAATACATTGATTCAGATTGTCAACGTTTTCCACAGATACTCCACAATATGAAGCAATAACCAATGAACAAACCAAAAAAATTCAGACCATCTCAGCCAATAAATATGATCTCCTTGCCAAACAGAGAAACATGTTGTGCAAGGGAAACAATAATTTACAAAATGAACTTATTATGTACAGAATGTTAGGGAGGCATATGGTGGAAGATGATGAAACACATTGTGTTGCAAAATAATGGAAGGATGGGCTGGAGGAAAAGGAGTTTGAAGCAAACTAGCCATGACATACAATTAAGCCAGATCATCTCAAGAAAATGTGTAGATAAAGTCATAAGGAGGAAAACAAATTTAAAAATGGAACGATTTGATGGTGTTTCTATATAGCCTGATCATCACTGATCATCAGTGACAGTAGATCCAATACATTTAGATTCAGATAGATTTTCCCAATTTTCCACTGTAGATCATATCTTCTCAGTTTCACAATTATCTTATATATATGAAGTAGGGGGTTTTTTTGTTGATTATTTTAAAAGCATTAGACTCAGTAGAAAGACAAAAATAATCTTAAATTTTTTTCTCCAATAAAGTATCTCCAAGGAACGTAACTTTATATAAGAGTCATTGCTAGATATAAATACACATTTTACCCTGTTCAATGATCTAATTATCAATATTATGAAAGGCCTTAAACAAGGAGACACATATTTACCAAAGATTATTGTCAGTGTCCTGGGGATCGTTAATATAGTGTTCAGACTGAAGCCAATTTGCCTATAAATGATGATGTCACCTATATGCTTCTTTGGGGAGATAACATTGGGCTAATTATATCAAATTCAAATACTGGAGGGCCTTCTCTTTTTTAGATTTATTTTTATTCTTAATAAGCATCAAATAAAATGAATGTTTCCAAATAATCTGTAGAAAAGAAAAAGAAAATTGTACCTGAAACTACAGACCTACATTATGTACAACTTGATTTTTTAAAATTATTTAGAATAACTTGTCATTTTCAAAGCTGTCCTGCTTGTCTGGCCTTTCTTCTTCTCTTACATACATTTGTAAAAGCTATTTCAATACCACTCTTATGTTTTTTTTTTTCCTTTCTCAATAAAATTCATAGATATCTGTTATAGAGTGACTTCATAATACTTATAGGAAAAAACCAAATGGGCAAAGAACATCTCTTGTCCAGGCTTTGTGACTTTGGCTAGGCATCCCATTGAGTTAGTCCATCAGCATACATATCTTGGACAGTTAACAGCAAAGGACAATAGAGTGGACCCAGAACTGAAAGTGTGAGATTGGGTTGAGTCCCATTGGAGAATTATAAATGACCCCAAAGCACCTCTTTGAATCCCAAATCCATCTTTTTAAACACCAGCATTCTCCAGGTAATACTATATGGCTCTGAATCATAAAACATTACTATGGCCAAAGAGCCAGTTTCATGTGTCCCAAAAGGCAAAGGAGATAGATGCATGGTGGACATAAGTGGACTGTCACGTAGTTGATAAATATGTGCCACTACATATGCATGTATATGTGTATGTATAAACATATATGTATACTTATAGATATAGTCTATACATGTCATACAATACCATATAATCACATAATATATAGGTATGTATGTAATATATAATTTAATCATATAACACATTTCAGCAATGATGATTTACATCCTAGAAGTAACATAAAAAGATAAAATTTGTCAAATATATGTCCAAAAAGAGGAAGTGGAGTCCTTATTTAAAGAGAGCAAATGTTCATAGATGGAAATGTCAAGGGATGCACTGGCTTGCATGGAGTGTTAAGGACCTAGAGGAAGGCAACCAGTACATTAGGTAGATATTCAATGATGGATCCATATAGGAGGACAAGGAAAAGAATTTCAGGGGATGAGAAAATATAGATGAGTCCCCACATTGAAGGGAAATCCCCACAACAATTAGATCAAAGATCCATTAAAGTACCTCTGAATCTTTTGGCTGGAAGGGATAAGAATGCAAAAATAAATAAAAGTCCTTCTCAGGAAGCTTCTGACCTAAAAGGGATATTCATTGAGTAATGTCATGCTATGATTTTTCTTAGATCGTGGGAATAAAGTTTCCCAATCATCTCTAACTCCTTTTGGAGCTGCTGCTAATGGCAGCTAGGTAGCCCAGTGTAGAGAGTGTTGAACCTGGAGTCAGAAAATCTTAGTCATTTTCAGTCATGCCCTACTCTTCCTGACCCCTTTTGGGGTTTTCTTGGCAAAGATATTGGAGTGATTTACCATTTCCTTCTCCAATTCATTTTTACAGAAGAGGAAACTGAGGTAAAGTGACCTAGCCCATTAACATAGATAATAAATATCTGATGCCAGATTTGAACTCAGTCTTTCTGACTCCAGGTCCAGTACTCAGTCTATTACACCACCTTGTTGATTCTAGGAGTCAGGAATACCGAAGTTCAAATCGAACCTTATATCCTTACTGGTTATGTGGCCTTGTGCAAGTCATTTAATTTGTCTACCTCAGTTTCTTCATCAGTAAAATGTAAGTAATAATAGCACCTCCCTACCAGGGTTTTTGTGAGAATAAAATGAGAACATATTTGTAAATGCTAGCTATCATCACTATTACTATTACTTTGTTATTATTTAAGTAGGAGATAGAGAAAAACTAAGGAGATGAACAGAGTTTAAATAAATTTTTCTGAAAGGAGCTGGTGAGAGACTTGAGAATGAAGAGGTGAAATAAGAATTATGGCTTACCATCAGCTCAATAAAATGTCTGAAATGGTCATATAACATTGAAACAAAAATGTCTTGTAACTACATCTCTGTCTTCCAGGTTTTTCTCAGTACAAGGAGAGGTGTACTGATATGGAACCATGTTTGGGATAATGGAAATTCCATGGATACCGCGCATTTCACTCATTTTCACATCAACAAAATCATCATTTCAGCATCATCAATAGAATGCTAACAACTTCCATGATCAATAAGTGGACAGAGAATAAATTGAATGCAAGGTTTAATCATGATGCTTATACATATGAGGCTATGTATATAGCCTCAACGTATGTATGATTACAAAGTTGTTTTGGTTTGATTTGGTGTTTTGAAAGATTTCCCTTTGGTTACTGGAGTCAGCAAGTCCATTACCAACCTTAGAGGTGGATTAAAGCTACACAATCTATCAGGGATCGTGGAGTAATTTTGTCACTTTTACAAAGTGTCTTTAATGACAGAGGAAACCTATACTGACTGGGGATGCATCCCGTACGTTCTTCCCTCATGAGTCCCTAGGCCATCACACTTAATTTCTACCAAAGAAAAGGCAACATCAGAAGATGTTGCCTATGACCAAGCTCACATATGTTCTCTCCATGTTATCAAATAACTTAGAAGCATGTTTAGCAGAAATAAAAATAACTACTATTTGATACCTGAAAAGTTGCTTCTCAGAAAAAAATGTCATAGGCTGGAATTCGTCATTTGATTAACTGAAGAATCACAGAATCTCAAAGTTAGAAGGAAGACATGTTAGATACATCTATTATCGACTGATACTAGAAACTTTTGGTAGATATAAGAAATACAACCACTGTCTAGTAACCCAAACTTGAAACAGAATGCCCTGTAAAATAAAACAAAGTAGTCTCTAAAGCACTCTAGTGAGAGAGAAACCAGTGCTTCCCAAGTCAAGCCATTCCATTGTTGGATATCTTTAAGTATTAAGAAGTTTTCCATTCTACTTAGCCTCAATCTGTCTCTAACATCCAACCATGGCTTTCAGTTATTCCCTTTGGGGCTTACCTTTTGACTTCTTTAATTAAAAACAAGCTTTTTCAAATTCATAAATATTATATTCATACTGGAAACTATAGTATAGCTAGATCTCAATTAGTACAAAGAGGATACACAGGAGTGGGGAGAAACTTGAGACTGCAAGACTAATCAGAAGGCTATTGAAAAGAGTTCAAGTATGAAGTAAAGAGTACCTAAACCAATGTGATGGCAATTGCAGAGGAGAGAAGGAGGTTTAGATGACAGATGTTACAACGGTAGAATCACTAGGACTTTGTAACAGATAAGGTACTGGGGTTGCGTGAGGGAAGAATTGGAGATGATGCTAATCTGGGTGACCGAAAACATGGTCATGCCCTCAACTGTAATAGGAAAACTAGGAAAAGAGAAGGTTTGGGGGAAGGCAATATATGTTTAATTTGAACATGGTAAGTTTAAGATATCTATGAAATGTCTGATTTGAGATATCCAAAAGACAGATGGAGATGAGATACTGGAGGCCATAAGAGAGTTTAGGACTGCATTTCTTTTCTTTTTTACTCCCATTATACAGTATTTTAAGGTTTGCAATGTACTTTACAAATATTATCTTAGAATTAATTGTATACCCTTGATAATCTCCACAATAACCTAGAGAGGTAGGTGCTCTTATCATCCTCATTTTATAGATGAGAAAACTAAAATTGACAGAGGGCAAACACCCTAACAAATTTCTGAGACTGAACCTGTTCACTGCCCCACCTAGCTTTCTCCAGCTAAGTAGATTTGGGAATCATTAGCATGGAGATGATAATTGAATATCTAGAAGCTGAAGAGGTCACTAAGCAAAAAGTACAGAGTACAAAAAAAAGTACAAACTAAGTCTTGGGGAACACCCACAGTGGTAAGTGGGTATAACCCGGATAAAGATTCAGCAAAAGAACTGACAAGGAGCAGTCAGACAGGTTGGAGGAAAACCACAAGTCTGACCCAATTTCAAGATTGTGAAATTCTTTTAACTGAGCAAACTGTCAAAATGAAACAGGAATGAGAATATAGATGACTTCTTTTTTCTCACTGGATACTATCACTACCAATCTATTTTTCATGTATACACAGATATTATCATACAACTAGCAAATAACCATGTGCCACTGTACTATCAAGTTCATGTCTATAGAGTCTATTGTCTATGTACAACATAAGCTGAGGAAATGAATTGACTGGTCTGTACTAAGTAGTATATGCATGTAGTTATTCTAAGAATGAAGACCTATCTCCATTCCCTATGTAAGGGTTGAAAATTGCTAAACAGAATCTGACAAATTATATTTTTTTCTTGAAATTTGTAATTAACTCCCCCTCAAAAAGATTGTTTATAGTCACTTGCTTGGATTTCCTTCTTTATCCCAAAGGTTTCTGAGCCATGAAGATACCCTGGGTGATGAACTGTCCAATCATATCATTACTGGAAGGCTACAAGTAAAACCAAATGTGAAGGAATTCACTGAAAATGCTGTCTTTGAGGATGCTTCTCAAGCACTTATTGATGTTATTATCTTTGCCATAGGACACAATTTCAATTTCTCTTTCTTAAAAGGCAACTCAGAAGTTCTTGACAGCCAGTGTTCCATGTTTAAATTAGTATTTCCTCCTCAACTTGAGAAGCCAACTCTAGCTTTCATGGGCATTGTCCAGCCAGTCGGAGCTACCCTTCCGGTATCGGAACTCCAGAGCTGTTGGGCTACACGTCTATTCAAAGGTATGTAATGGGCTGATTTTTACATATAGACAAAATAGTGAGCCAAAAATGTGATGTGATATGAGGCGAGGATAGTCATGCCCAAAATATCTTTCATGTTAGTTTATCAAAGTGCCCCAAGTTAAACCATTAGAGAAATTATTCTAAGGATTTTTACTCTCTAAGATACCTTAATTAAAAGTGAATAAAGAGATAACATTGTCAAGTTACTCAATAGTGCCACTGCTTCTTAGCGGCAGGGTATTGAAGAATTGTTTGAACTGTTGCAAGACTATAAAAAGTGTGGTGTTTATTTGGTTATTTAGGGAGAAGGCTGTTTTGGTTTTTTTTTTCCAAAGTAAAGCCTGTGGTGAGCCTCATATAGCACAGGATCCATTAGAGGTATGTTATGTGAACCATTGCTCTTAAAGGTTTGGGGGGATAGAAGTGATCCTCAGGAATAGAAGGAGATGCCAAAATGAAGATTTTACATTCCAGAGATGTACCATCAAAATAATGGGCAAAGGAGCCAGAGACTCTTGGCCCAAGTCAGAGAATTAACTCTGTAGCCTTGAGCAAGCCTCACTTTTATTTTCTGTAGAATAAAAAAACAAACTATCTCAAAAGTCACTTCTAATGTAAAGATTCATTGCTTGAAGAAAAAAATTCAAATGATCTGCCAGATATTGTGGAGAGAGTAGCTTCTTTTCCTGCCTTGACAGGTAGGGACTCTTCATCAAAATCTCCCATATTAGGGCTTTGGCTTTGAATTTCAGGGAGTTCACCTGTAAACCCTATAATTTCTTCCTAAAAACCATTCTTTCTGTTCAGTGTTTTCTTCAGACAGTCCTGCTCAAATGCTGAATTTTCTTTCCTAGGGCTGAACAAATTACCTTCACCAAATAACATGATGGCTGGAATCAAGCAGACATGAGACAAAATGGAAAACCAGTAAGAAATTTGACTATGAAGGATCATTTAACTTATGTTGAACTATTAACCCATTAATTATCATTTATATTTTTTCAGTATGGAATTTGGATCTAGATCAGTGCTTCTTAAACTGTAGGTAGTGATCCCATATGGAGTCATAAAAATTTGGCAACAGTGAAAGGTTTCTGAATGTACCATGACCAAAATTTAATTAAAAGTCAAAGGCTTAACGAATCTGAGATCTTTCTGGCAGCTCTTACCTGTGTTGCATGTAGGGTTAGGGATCCAACAACTTGACAGCAGCCTTTGTTCTGAACACCAAGTTGGTGCACTTTGCACTACATATGCCCTCAGACCATACAATGCCAACAGACACAGAGGAAAGGCAAAAATGGGGTCACAGTCAAGTTTAAGAAGCCCTGGTCTAGATAATAGTGCCTTGCTCTTCATATGTACTTAACATATGTTTGATGAATTAAAATGAATTGAATTTGGCTTTACTTTCAGCATTATCACCAGCTATTTTCTATTGAACATTCAGGAGGTTTCTCATTATCTGGATATTATTACTTGCCCTTGTATAAGGCAATGAAATAATGGCAAGTCTCCCCCATTCATTCATTCTATGAAGGTAAAAAGAATCAGAGAATGAACTGATAAAATTCTTAGAGTGAGGGCAAAAGGTTGTAATTAGGTTCAATCCCAATGGAAGACAATTCTCAAACATCAGAATAAGGAAAATATTCAGAATTATAATGAATGAAATGGATTCTATTTATAATTTATTATCTACTCTTAAGTAATTTGGTCACCCAAGGATTTTGGCCTAAAGGGGAGAGATTAATAATAATGATGATGATGATAATGGTAATGATAATAATATTGATAATATGATATTCCTATAATTCCTATAATGATAATTCCTATGGTGCTTTAAAGTTTACAAAACACTTTACAAATATCTCATGTTAAAGCTAACCGCTCTAGGAGATAAATGCTTTAATTATCCACACCTTAGAGATGAGGAAAACAAGGCAGAGGTTAAGTGATTTGCCCAGGGTCACATAGGTATTAAGTGTCTGAGGTCAGATTTGAACTCAGGTCTTCCTGCCTTCAGGCCCACCACTCTATTCAGTGCACTATCTAATTTTTTTTTTTTGCTACTTCAATCTTTTTTATTTCAATACATTGATGGAAGTATGATCTCACCAAATTGTTCATTTCTTCCAATAATACAGAACACAAGTCATCTGTGCCTATTCATTCTATGTGACTACTATGTGACCCTTTGCAATATCCTCCTGTCAATCTGTCATAGGTGGTCCACCGCACGAACTAGGAGTGAGCCTTCCTCTAAATCTCTTGACGCTGCATGGAACAGAAGGCATATCAAGCAAATTCCATGCATACACAGGCCTGTCATCTATGAAATTAACTTTTCTTGGTAATATTTTAATTCTTAAGCTTAGTACCTAGATTTCAGAGCATTTTTATGTAATGGCCACCAATTGCAAGACACAATAAAACTTTCTATAGAATAAGACAAAAATATGTGTTAAAAATCATCTGCCTAGAGCTCCCTGCAACTTTCACCTAGCTCTAACAAAGACATAAGGGAGAAAATGGTCATTGTGAACAGATACAGAAGACTGTATACTCTAAATATAAGGAACTCACCTTAACATCATGCAGTTTAGGGTCACCTATGATGACTTCATTTATGTTAGCTCTTCTTTGAGACCTTCCCAAATAATCAACATAATGCACTGAGAAATTGTCCTTGGAAGGGGCCTTAGATGGAGAATAGATTCTGACTTAGATTTTCTTCTCTTTC
Organism: Notamacropus eugenii; assembly: GCF_028372415.1. NCBI lineage: Eukaryota > Metazoa > Chordata > Mammalia > Diprotodontia > Macropodidae > Notamacropus > Notamacropus eugenii. The sequence goes on along the minus strand of NC_092873.1, from coordinate 479,950,825 downwards.
TGTTTTAGCTTCAGGTTTCTGAAAAGGTCACGTGATGCATGGAGAGTGCATTTTGTGAATCAAATTGCCTCTGAAATAAAAGTGAAACTCAACCTCCTATCACTCTTTCTCTGGGATCCCAAGCTGGCCTTTGAAGTTTTCTCTAGTCCTTGCACTCCATACCAGGACCAACTTCAGGGACCTGGGAAATGGATGGAGCCAGGAGAGTCATCCTGACCCAAACAGAATGCATCATCAAACCCTTGAGTGCTCAGCAATGGCCAACCTCCATTTTATAGGTATCTGTTTTAGTGTTCTTTTTTTTTTCTTAGTTTTATAATAAAGGTATAATTATTTCACCATCTAGATCAGGGATTCTTAACCACTTTTGTGTCACTGCCCCCATTGACAATCTGGTGAAACCTATAAACCACTCCTCAGGAGAAGGTTGCTAAATACAGAAAATAAAATAAAGATTATAAAGGAAAGAAATTATACTGAAATATTATTTTTAAAAAAATTTGATTCATGGTCCTGAGGTTACAATCTCCTGATCTAGATCAATAATGCTTTCCCTCAAGCTTTTTTTTTCCAGGCTAAGCATCCCCTTTAACCAATCCTTATGTGGAATAAAATAATTGAGAAGGCATATCAACATCTGGCTCTGCTCTTTCTAAAATGTGCCACCCAGAACTGAACATAATACTTTGTACATCATCTGACCAGGTCAGAGTACAATGGGACTCTAAATTCCAATATTCTGAACACTGTCCCTTTCTTAATGAAGCATCAGATCACATTTGATGTTTTAGAGGGAACCCATTCTATCTATTTCTCTGTCTCCTCCAGAGTATAACCACAAAGGACAAGAGCTTTTGAGGAAGGTAGGTATTTTTAATGGAAAAATAAACGAAGTAATTTTATAAGGTCCCACCACTGGTTCTACCTTTGAAAGCAAAACTGAGATTGAGTATGCTGCAAACAAACAATTGGTGATTTGAGTTTTTAGTGAAAAATGCAGCCTAATCAAACAGTAATTTGGCTGGGACTCTTTAGCACAAAATTTTTTCTGATGAATGTTAAGTAAGTTCTACTAAAACCTAAAGACGTTTTCCAGATGAATCGATAATAATTCATACCCTCATCTTTCACTTTTGAACTTGATTTTTAACTCACATGTAAGTTATGATATTTCTCCCTGTTAAACTTCACATAACTTGACTCATCCCAATGTTTCAACCTGTCAAGATATTTTGGAATCTTGATTCTAACAGTGAACATGTTGGCTTACATACCTTACTTTATGTCATCGGCAAATTTAACAAGCATGCCATCTTTGAAATCATCCAAGTCATTGATTAAAAAAATACCTGGACACTCCACTCCAGTTTTCTTTTAACATCAGCATAGATAGGCCCATTGTTCACTTTTCTTTAGGTCAACCAGTTCTGAATCTGTGTATCTGCCAGTATCTGGTCCATATACCAGGTCCATATACAGAGAAGTGATGCTGATTAGGGAAAAAATGTATTTGAATGAAATATCTCTAATAATAATTTGCAATCCAAACTATACAGAGAATCTATACAAATAAATACAACTAAGAGCCATTCCCCATAGACTTGTGGCCTTAGTATATGAATAACCATTTCTCAAACCATCTCTATCTATATGAAAATTACTAATTTACTAATCCAATTACTAATAATAAAAGAAATGGAAATTAAGACAACTCTGAGGTTTAGTTCATACTCAGAAAACTGGCAAAAATGAAAACAGACACTGTGGCAAGAGCTGTGGGAAGACAAATGAACAGCACTTTGGTGCAATTGGTCTAGCTATTCTAATTTGTCTAGCTATTCTAAAAACAATTTATAGCTAAATGAGAAAGGTTATTAAACTATTAATATCCTTTGATTCAATGATGTTTCTACTGCATATAAACTCCAATGGAAATTAAAAATAGAAAAACCTTGTGTGTGTATACACATACATATTTATACGTGTGTGCACATGTATGTATATAGCCACACTTGCGGTAGCAAAAGAAAAACTGGTATGAAATCAGACATCCATCAACTGGGAAACGGCTGAACAAATTGTGTAATATGAATGTAATGAAACACTAATGCACTATGAGAGATAGCAAATATGAGGAATGGAGATACAGGGAAAATTATATGAAGTGATAATGAATGGAAAAACTCCAGAACAATAATTTAACTGAAAACACCTCTAAATGACAAATGAACTCAGATTAGAAGCAATGACCAATATGGTTCCCAAGAATAGATGATGAAATAGACATTCTTCCTCTTGTCTGAGAGAGAAGAAAGAAAAGATCTACTAACACTGAATGTCTCATACACTGACAAGACAATGATCACTATGTTGAACAATTTCACTCCACTGTTTTTGTTGTTGTTATGAAGGAGGTACTATGGGGGTACATTATAAAGTTACTCAAACGTAAACGACCAAAAGACATCAATAAAGTCAAAATATGTTATTTCCAAGATCTAACCATTTAATAATGCTGCTAAAAAAGGTGATGTCTAATCTGATGTGTCCTATTCTTATTTAGCCTATGCTGACTTTCTGTGCTCACTCCTTCCTGTTAGAGATTATAGGATTTTTCATAGATTAGCCATAGAGAGGATTAGGATGAAGAGAGCCATCTAGTTGAATCCATTTCATACAATTTCCTTGCTTTCAGTTGAAGCTGAGAGAGATCCAGAAAAGCTAGAATTAACTTCAAAGAAAGTTAAGTAGCAGGCAGCATCACATTCTGTTATGAGCCCATGAATACTATTATATACAGTTATAAAATTTAAAATATTTGAATCATGAATATGACTTCATATAACTTTCCCTGGAAGACCTGAGACAGTAAAAACACCTTTAATGAGTCAAATTTTATATCTGCTAAATCTATTCAAAGTTCAGGAGAGAGTAGACTACTCTGATTGTTTTCATTTCCTCAACCTTCATTCGCTCATCAACTCTGTAATTTGACTTCCATCCCCATGACTCTACTATCATCCCAGAATCTCAGAGTTCAAAGGGACCTTGTTCATTCACCTCTACACAACAATCCTCTCAACATTCACAAGCGCCTATCCAGTCTTTCCTGGAAGACCAATACTAAAGAGAGACCCACTTTATGCTGAAACACCCAATTCTATTTTTGAATATCTCTCACAGGAAGTTTTCCCTTACATCAATCCTACATGGATCCCTCTGCAACTTCTACCCTCTGCTACTAGTTCTGCCTTTTAGAGCCAAACAGAACAAGTCTAATCCTTTCATACAAAAGTCTTAAAAATACTGGAAGGCAACATTCAAGTTTCCCCTTGTGGCTTCTCTTCTCTGTGTCAAATATCCCCAGTTATTTCATCTGGTCCTCATATGGCATACTCTCAAAGTCTTTCACCATCTTGGATACCCTCCCTTGTATATGCTGCAAATTATCTACATGCTGCCAAAAGGATACCACTGAGAACTTAACATAATATCCTTTAACAAAATTCTGACTAGGACAGAACACAATAGGGCTACCACCTTCATTTTTTTTTCATTTGAAAGTATTTCTTTTCTCTCCTTCCTACCCACCCCCACTAGAAAAATAAAAGCATCAAAAAAAACCTTTGTAACAAGCATGCATAGCCAAGCAAAACAAGTTCCATACTGGCCATGTTCAAAAATCTGTGTTTCATTCTGCATGTTAAATTCATCACCTCTGTCTCTTTCAGAGGACTATTACCACTTTTGTTCGTAAGAGACACTATGTCCCTCTTAATAAATCCTAAAATTGCCACAGTCTTTTTAACTGCCTTATCACAAAAGATCTACTCTCTCAAGTCGAGTGAAAGTAGGTGATACAAATATAAGCAATCCCTGGTCCCAAATTTACTTCTCATTTATTTTGTTTATTTGTCATATACACTTATTTATGCATAAGCTATCTAAACACCTTTGGGGCAAGGACTATTTCATTTGTTTCTCCATCATTTAACCCAGTGCATGGCACATAGTAGATTTTTGAATAGATGTTTGCTCATTGATTGATGATGGAGACAAGAGGATCAGCTCAACCAAAGTGTAATGTGGAATATGGAGGGGGGTGGGGGGAAGTTGAAAGACAGGCTAGGGAAAGACTATGGCTGGCTTTTAATATTAGCCTAAGGAATTTTTTTCAAACCACAGAGGATAACTGAATATTTTAGATTGGGAGAGTGACATGAGTAAAGTGGAACTCTAGAAAGATTACTCTTTCAATGGCATGCAGAATTTTGGGGAGGTCAGAAGGGATTGTATATATATGATCCAAGATAATTCCAAAAGACTAATAACAGAAAATGCTCTCCACATTCAGAGAAAGAACTGATGATGTCTAAATGCAGATTGAAGCATAGTATTTTTACTTTCTTTGGGTTTTTTTCATGTTTTTTCCCTCTTGTTATTTCTTCTTTTTTAACATGACTAACATGAAGATATGCTTTACATGCTTGCACATATATAACCTATGTCAGATTGCTTACTGTCTTGGGGAGGGGAGAGGGGAAAAGGGGGGAATAGAAAAATTTGGAAACCCAAAGTCATATAAAAATGAATGTTGAAAATTGTCTTTTCATGTAATTGGGAAAAATAAAATATTATTCACTTAACAAAGAAAGTGCAAGAGACTTTCTCATTGTAAGAGTTAGTTAATGTCAGCAGTAGCAGTTACACCCAGGTCTCTTATGTATCTTTTCTACTCTGTCTATAAATGTCTAAGGCAGGTTGTTGTTGCAACTTTGATTTCTTGATGGGTTCCATTCAGAAGTTAAAAATGAAATATAACAGGTCTGTTTTTCCAAGTATATATTTCCATGGTTTTTTTTTTTTAAGTGGAAGTTTCTGAATCTTCATCTCCTCATCCAACAGTGACTCAGTGTGCTGCTGCCTTAGGCAAACTAGTTCATAGTACATGTTTCATTTCTCTAAGATGAAGGAAGGATATCTGAGGAAGACTGTATAGCATAATATATCATAGTCGATGTTCCTAGATTGCTATACAAACGCAAGTCTTGTTACTTTGAAATAGATTCCTTGGCAGATTCAGGGAATCTGAAAGCCAAAATCAATGCCACTACCTCCTCTTCTCCTCCCTATAAATGCTTCATTTGGGATTGACTCTCTTGAAAAACACTCAAGTCACGCCCAATGGGCATTAGTCAGGCAGCTGCATTCCTTGGGCTCTAAGAATTACCTGAGTCATTGGGACAGCTATTTTGTTACCTACCCACATATCTAGAATGAATGTGCACTTTTTGATGCTACCATGTCACTGGGTATATATATATGTGTATATATGTATATATGTATATATATACATATACAGAGAGTGTATATATGTATATATACATATATACACATACACACACGTGTGTGTGTTTATTTACAGGTATGTGTGTGTATACATATGCATGTATATGTATATATGTATATATACATAATAAAGAGTCCCAATGAGCTCCAGAGCAAATGACAGAGACATCCTCAAGAAACAATAGAGATGATAAACAAACCTTACCCTTGTATTTCTCAGACAGAGGTTGACACTTCCACCACCAAACCTTGGATTCCAGGTTCTTTAGAAGCTCTTCTAATATATAGTTGATATGGAATCGGAATGTAGAAATACCCACAACAGAGATACCTTGACCTATAGCCTAGAATTTGATGATCCTTCTGCAAAACATAAAATCTGTCATGGTGAAAGTATGTTTGGGAGCTGCATTCTTTTACACACATTCCTAATGAAACAAGCTGCAGTACATTTTAACAGGAGTCTGATGCATGTTCAGAAGCTATCATTTTGCTAAAATGGCTTCTTCCAAGTAGAAGACCCTGGGGATCTACTTCTAGGAGACTGGAGCATGCATGGACATTTTGCTTTGGCTTGTAGTTGGGAGCAACCACATTTCCATGGCTCCATAGCTGGATCTGTCATTTAAAATGGACTGATTCAGTACCTGCAGAACTTTTGCCCATATTAATTCTCAAAGTGAAGTACTCTTTCACAAATACCAACAGAAAGGAGGAAACCTGAGGGTTACCTCCTTTCATCCACTTCCTCACCCCATCTCTTGCCCCATCTTAGGCCATGTGACTTGAGAAATGGGCTTGGGTCTTTGCCTTTTGTATTCAGTCTTTTACATTTACCTATAGGATATGGAGTCTCCAATCTGGCCCTAGGAGTCTGTGGAGATATGAAAGTGCAGATATACTCACTAAATGTGGCAACAGCAACATCTTGAGGAACATAGGTCTAGGGAAGCTGGTCCTGCTACCTTTAAATTTTAACTTCTTGGACTAATACTATCTAGGAACTAAATGAAACCGTGAGTCTACCTGCCCTTCATCTCTCAATCACAATACCCCACATTCATAGGACTTAATTTTCATAAGCAACATACAATTTATTGGATATAATGAAAATGAAAGGAAACAGGTCACACTTCTATATGACACCATCTGCCTTATGATATTTCCTAAAACTTCTCCTATTTTCTCTCCTCAACCTTCAGGATGGCAATTCCCAAAGATATCCAATCCCAAAGATATACTAGGACTTACAGGTCCTAGGAAAGAGTAAAATATGAGAGCATATGAATATCCAGGATCTGGTCTCAAAATAATTAATAAAATAAAGTAAAACCAGGAAAAAGCAGTGAGAGAAAATAGTCTTCCTATTCTAGGACAGAAAGTCAATGGGAATCATCAAAGTGTCCATTGTTGAGACTCAGAATCCTCACACCATGCACTTTGTCCACGATCTAGGTGACCTCCCTAGCATGAGAATTTGACAGTCTTTATTAGCAGATGCTTGAGAATTAGGTCACAACAGTGATGGTCACTGTAGCTCTAGTTTACATCCTGAAAATCTAGAAGTCCAAATAGAAAAGTAATGATCACCCCTATTCTGTGGTCACCATAGTAATAAGAAGTTCTAAAGCACAAAAGCAAAAAGAGGCAACAGGCAACTTTATCCTATGATGTGACTCCCTGACCCAAAGCATGCTTAAGGCAACAAAGCTTGCCTGTCCTCTCTCTAAAGATCTGGTCAATATAATTTACCAGAGTCTTGAAAATTGTACTGTCCCCCATAGAAACCTCTAGGACTCTCAGAATTTCCAGAGAGAGGAAAAGGTGACTCAACAAAATGGCTTCAGTGAGAACTCTTCTCCAAAGTACAACCATGGTACTGATAATGGGAATGGCTGAAAGTTGTTAGAGATGCATCCATAGCTTTTATGCGCATTGATTTTGTAATATTGAATTAAAATTTTGTCTTTCTGGAGAATAATAATAGTTACTGTCTATATAGTGCTCTAACATTTGTAAAGAGTTTTAAATATTATCTCATCTGATCTTCACAACTTGGGAAGTGGGTATTGTTAGGAATATCATTTTACAGATGTAAAAACCAAGATTGAAAGAGTCTAAGTGACATGCCCAGGGTCACCTCATTAGAAGGTCTGAGCGTCTGAGGCAGGATCTGAATGTAGGTCTTCCTGACTAACACCCTATCCACAGTACAATTTAGGTCTGGTATGAATTAACAAAAGAAAACTGTCTAATTAAAGGGATATGCTTAAATCTTTTGAAATATGCATATTTGCCAGGCCTAGAGGCCTGTATTGGGCTACCCGAGTCTTTCTTACCTGTCCCAGGTCTTCGGTTGGCCAAACCGGATAAACGTATGAGAGAAAGGACGTTCCAGAGTCGAACAGGGGTTGAGCTTTATTTCAGGGTCCAGGTTACAAGTGCAGGAGGGGTCTTCCTTAGGAGGAAGAGGGGGAGATTTCCTAAGGAGGCTAAGCTTAAGGGATTGGAAGTAGAAGTACAAGCGGGGAGAGAGGGGGAGGGGAGAGAGGAAAGAAAAGAAGCGGAGCCTACTGTCCTCTTTGGCTCCACACGTGCTAAGAGCTTTCAGGCTTCCTCAATCCTACTTAACCTTCAGCCACACAGTTTGCATCTCAATACCGTGCTGTAAGGTAACTAGGTGTGCTCCAATCCGGGACAATCTCGAGGGCAGGGAGACTCCACCCATTACGTATCTCCCAGGGAGAGGCGGAAATACCCGAGCTAGCCGAGCTAGCTCAGTCTAACCTTCTCGAATCCCCGCTGTTCATGGAGGGCCTCATAAGACTCTAAGATTTAGAAGTCCCACTTTTACCCGCCCGAGACCGTCCACACGGAATTGAGCTTCCAATCCCAACACATATTGACATAGACATATATTAAATACTTGTTGGATTGAGTTGAATTAAAATGAACCTTATTTATGACTAACAAATAAATGACACATCATAAAGGAATCCTGGTTTTTAAATGAATGAAGATCGAAGAACTATATTAGGGCATCATGTCAGATTTTTGCAGTACATTTTTCACTACATTGGTCTCAAACTCAGCAAAGTGTTTAGAATGCATCATAGCTAATAAGAATTGTCTAATAAGTTGCCATAACCTTTTAAGTTCCAAAGTCGTTTAATGTTATCAAAGTGGGATAGTACACTTCTAACCATGGAATATGGCCATCTTCATCCTAATAGAAGGAAATTTCCAGCTTATATTAAATTATAATGGCAACAAATCTCCTCATGGCATTCAGATGGCACATTGACTAGAATACTACATCTAGAATCAGGAAGACTTGAATTCAAATCCAGCCTCAGATACTTACTAGTTGCATGATTTTGAGCAAATCATTTAATCTCTAAGTTTCCTCATGTGTGAGATGGATCATAATAGTAGCTACCTCCTAGTATTATGAGAATCAAATGAGAAAATAAGTGGAAAGGGCTTAGCAGAGTGCCTGGCACATAACAGGTGCCGTGTAAATATTATTGTCACTATTATTATCATGGTATTTTTTCAACTCTCCTTGCAGTAGCATATTCTGATCTTATTTGTCCTTTTATGAAAAACCTCTGGCACAGATGTTTTCCAGATTCCTTTATACCTTCCATCTTCATATTCTAAAACTCATAAGGTGTTTCCTTGTCACTTGATCTATGATAGTCTGAGGATCCCTTTTATTGAACTAAACCCTCATGAGCAAATGGTTCATTTCATTGATGGTTTATTTGGTTCAGAGAGTCGAATTTTGCACAATGTAGCATCAGAGAATGATAGGTTTAGATCTAGAAAAGTTCTTGGAGATCAACGAGTCTAATTCCCTCATTTTACAGATGATGAAACTGAGGCACTAATAAATTACATGACTTATCCAGAGTCACATGGCAAGTAAGAACTGAGGTTGAATTTGAAACCATGTCTTTCAGTTTATAATTCCAGTGTTCTGTCCATTACACCATATGCTAAATTATCTGAAATAATAGGGTAAAAGAAAAGACAATATCCTTCATCAAAAACAGAAACCTTATACAAAACCCATCTTGTATATATATCAGTAAAGAGACTGATTACCATGAAAGTTATGTGGGTAATTGATCAGACACATTTGAGTGGGATATCTCAAAGCTTTTTTATTATTCATGGGACACAAGGGGCCTTAACCAGCATAGAACAAATGGCAGCAGTCCACCAAGGACCAACACTGAAGGGCATATTTTCTCCTTAAGGAAACCATTGTGCCAGTGACTCACCTTAGGGTCTTCTAGCAACTCTTGGAGTTCAATCACCACCACCATAGTTTCTCAGTAGGTTAAGGACTGGAATGTACTATCTCCTGTGCATGCACAGTTAGATTCACCTCTGCTCTACTGTTGTCCTTCTTCTTGGACTACAGTTGATTATGGTTTCTCCACGTTAAAAAAAAGTCCAGTTATACCTATAGGACTTGGATATGGAGACTTGGCATCCTTTTGAATTTAAGCACTGCCAGTCCTAATCTGAGCTGGATAATGACAGAAAAAGAAATGAGAAGGGAGGAAATGTACCACAGTATAAAAAATATTTTGGCAGCTAGGTGGCACAGTGGAAAACAGTGGGTCTAGAAGACTCATCTTCCTAAGTTCGAATCTGGTTTCAGACATTTACTAGTTGTATGACCCTGGGCAAATCACGTAAGACTGTTTGTCTTGTTTCCTCATCTGTAAGGTGAGCTAGAGAAGGAAATAAAAAACCACTCCAGTACCTTTGCCAAGAAAATCCCAAATGAGGTCAAACATGACTGAAAATGACTGAACAACAAATAAAAAGTATTGAACCCTAGTGACTCAGTAGACTTTCTTGGAACATCTTCCAATGTATGCTACTCTTCCCTGGTGGGAGCATTACTCAAATGCAGGAGTGGGTCTTAAAAGAATGAAAAAACTGAAGTTACGGGATAACAGCTTTCATTATGTTAGATTGATTCAAGGTTTTACTACAACTCTACAGTACCTTTTCCCCCTCCAGTATCCTCAAGGAAAAAATTATCTAAAACAGAAACTCAACTTTTTTTTCATGACAAGGATCTATTTGGCAGTCTGGTGAATCCCTGCTCAGAATAATCTTTATAAATAATTGAGGGAAGTGCTAAATTTCAAGTAGAAGTTAGTGAAAATAAAGATGCCATTTTTTTCCATTCTCAGACCCCAGAAACATTTCCACAGATCCTTTGGGAGTCAATGTATCTCAGGCTAAAAACCCATAATCTTAAAGAAAAAAAGGAGGAGGAAGAGAAGAAATTCAGGGGAAGAGGGGAAAGTAATGACTTATACACTTGAGTTAAAAGAAGAGATAAAGATAGGGATAGAGATAGTGCTAGAGATAAAGATGATCAAGATAGAGACAGAGTTAGAGATGACAGAGTTAGTGACAGAAATAAAGGTGGAGATAAATGTAAAAGAGACAGAGAATTAGAGATGATGGAGATACAGACAAAGAGAAAATAAAGATGGACAGAAATAGAAAGCTGGGGATAATAAACATGATGGAGAAAGAAAAAAATAAAGCTAGAGATCAGTATAAAATTGGAAGAAATATATCAGAACAGATCTTTCTTGAGATATTTTAAGGGTCTAAACTACAGACTCCTGTTGAATAAGGGTTGTGTAATGATACGTAGTACAAGGCTTTGCAGCTGTAGATTCTGTAACTTTCCCATGTATAAAATGTGCATCCTCTTTTCAGGATGTTCTTGTAAGTTGTTGGAGCACTTTGTAGGTCTCAAAACATCATAGAAAAAAAAAGTTTCACATCTAAGCAAATTGAGGCAAAGCAAGTTTAAACTAGATTCCTAGTAAGGAACACAGTCAAAACTGCAACTAGGTCTTTGGTCTCCTGTTCCACTAAGGATGATCACCTTCCTCAAGCACGTAGTGTGCTCTTCAAGTATAATTCACAAATAATGATTAACATTCCTATAGTACCTTCCACTTTGTAAAATCCCTGATATACAGGATGTTCAAAAAATCTTAGTGAACTTTTAACTTTAAAAACTCATTCTCTCACTTGAACCTTATGATAACTTTGTACGTTTCATATTGTTAATTCTCATTTTATGAATGAGACAATTGAGGCTCCTAGGTGTTTAGAAACTTAACCCTTCACCACACTGCCAGTAAGTGTCAGAGGTAGGACTCAGTTTCAGGGACCTCCTGATTTCAGATCCAGCCCTCTATCTTCCTACATCATTCTTTGGCCTCTGTTCTTAGATTTTCATTCCAGTGTCTTTGTTATCTAAGGTATGTTTATGAGCTCAAAGACAAGGTGATAAATAAGCTGGAGGAGAATGTGAAGAGTTTCATACTTGACCTTGAGAGAAATATGGATTTTGATTTCACTTTTTTGGACATTGCATTCCAGCTGATTTGCTGTGCGATGTGGACAACTAAGCTGCCAGGTCAGCATCACTTAATTATGTGACATTGAACGTTGTGAAATTGTTCAAATACATTTAATCTTTTTGGCAAACATGCTCTCATGCTAACGTTTCATTTTCAGAGGATTATACTTATTATTCACCAAGTATTTTCCTCAGGCACCTTGAGGACTGAGAGGTTCTATGGCAGGAAGCAGGGCATGCTAAGGATTGAAGGTTATTTTTCTTTATAGATTTTTCCAAGTAATTCAATGAAATTGGGGGCATCTGAAAAAATACTAACATTACCTCCATTAAATGCTGAAGAATAAAGGGGATAGTCTCAGTGGGACAAACATAATAGGAAAGGAAAAGAAAGGAAGGGAAAGGAAAGGAAAGGAAGGGAAAGGAAAGGAAAGGAAAGGAAAGGAAAGGAAAGGAAAGGAAAGGAAAGGAAAGGAAAGGAAAGGAAAGGAAAGGAAAGGAAAGGAAAGGAAAGGAAAGGAAAGGAAAGGAAAAGAAAGGAAAGGAAAGGAAAGGAAACGAAAGGAAAGGAAAGGAAAGGAAAGGAAAGGAAAGGAAAGGAAAGGAAAGGAAAGGAAAGGAAAGGAAAGGAAAGAGAAGAGAGATTCATTGATCAACAAAGCTGTGGTAAACTTTAAACCCACTGTGCAGTATCAATTGAAATTTAAAAAATAGAAAGACAAAACAAACAAACTAAACCCTACATATTAGAGTTCTCTACAGCTGTTCAGAGCTGGGATGTCCTTCAGAAATTGTTTGTCATAGGATTTTTTAATGCCATAATATAGCTTTTGTTCAAAATTTAAAAACTAAAAATGCCATAAAGGAGGCATAGTCCAGATATGCTTGTCAGAGATCTTCATCTGAAAAATTCCCTTATGACATAGCAGACTACATGGGAAATAGGATAATCATCCAGCTTCTACTTTTAGAATTTAACTATTTTTACACAATTAACACTTGAGATCTCTTAACTTGACTCCTGCAGCTAGAGGAATTTAAATCCCAACTTTGGATTCAGCCCAGAGTCAGACCCTGGGTCCAATCTGACCTCTAGGTAAAAGAAATTCATAAAACTCAACAATCCATTGCCCATGTGGCTCAACATTAAATCAGCCTTGTGACTGATCCTCTCTCAATATCTATCTTGCTTCTAGCATCAATATAATTCTCCTCATGTCTTGTATCTCAGGCCCAGTAAGGTCTCTGTCTTGTTCTGTCCTCCCTCCTACTGCAGCATATACACCTTATACTCAATTTCTGCACTACTTAACTATCATAGGGGTTCTACCTTGTTTTTATCAGGAAGGAAGTCTCATCCTGAATGGGACTTTATTATGTACTATGAAATCTCTCTGATTCCACTCACCAGCCCTTAATTTCCCTGGCTTCCTTCAATCCCTTCTTCTTCAGGAAAACCTTTCCTATCTAATTTATAATACTTTATATTTCACATTACCTTCATATATTCTAAATAGATAAATACATAGATAACCTATGTGTCTGTGCATGTATTACACACCTAGATAGTCTATTCTTGTCTTTCATTCTTGAGGAGGACCAAAATGACATCACAGCGTATAAGCCAATATAGTTTGATTATAACTGATCAGACCAATATAAATCCAGAGGTCTCTACCACAAGTTGGGCACAAAACACACCGAGATATTTACATGTTGTCTTTCCCATTAGAAAATACACTTCTTGAGAACAGGAACTGTGTGTTGACTTTCTTGTACCTCCAACACAATACAATGCTTTGCACATAGTAAGCACATAATAAATTCATTATTCATTTATTCTTTCACTGAAATTCCTTACCTAAATCCAGACTACTATGTCTGTGGCATTCCTCTGATTTACCAATCCAGGAACACTATAGGAAAAGAAAATAATTTTAGGCCATCAAGGTTTGTTTTTAATATACCTAATCTGATTCCTAGTAATCACCACTTCACTATTCTATTAGGGATGAACATCAAGTTCAGGGGTCTATGTTTTCTGAAAGTGTGAAACCAGTAGGACTCACCAAGAGATTACAATAGCCTCTGACATCTCTTCCAACTTTTCTGAAATTTAAAGAGGGGAAACAAAAATTAGAAACAAAAGTAATAGTCCAAAGTGGTCTTCTCCCAAACATAGAAATTGCATAGTCTTTTCTCTAACATTGACATATGCATAGAACAGTTCATCTGAAAAGTAGAATGAAGTAATTTATGCAAAATCTTTGCATCTTGGGAAAATACGAGAATAAAGAAATTTAACACTGTTTGACTCTAGCAATAAACTGAAGATATTTTTAGGTGATTAAAAAATGTTATGGTACATTTGAAGTATGTATGGGAACTGTAATGTTTGGAGGATGGAGGAAGATGGAAACTTGGAATGTGGATTCTAAGTTAGAAGGGATTTCAGAGGTCATTTAGTCCAACACCATAATATTACAGATGAAGAAACTTAGACCAAAAAAGTTTAAGTGATTTGCCCAAAGATCTCACAAATAGTAAGTTCTAGTCAGAATTTAAATCCCAGTCCATTTGTCCTTATTTATGTCCCATGTCTATGAAGAAGGGGTAGAGGGTGAAGAGAGGTCATGTCTAGAACACAGGTTCTAGGGTAACAACAATGATAACAATCATCATCATCATCATCATCATCATCATCATCATCATCATCATCATCGTCATCTTCATATTATTATCATTACATTTCTACAAAGTCAGAGAAGACCTAGATTCATGTCTTGCCTCCCTTACTAGTTGTGAGACCTTGAGCAAGTATTTAACCTCTCAGTACTCTAGGTAAGAAGTTTTGGAGTTAGGATTCCAATCTATTTATTTCCATACTAAAAGCCAGTACTCTTTCTACTTCATCTTGACTGTAATTTTAAAATTGAGAGAAACATGATTAAGCAAATAATAATCTGGAAATCATCCCAAATATATGGTATTATCTTGTGGATGTCTTCTGATTAACACTGATAAATTTTTAAGCTACATGTGCTATTGATGAATATTGGGTAAACTTCCCATTTGGCATGTGGGAAGGAAATATGCAACTTTTCACATTCATCTGAGCATTTTATAATTTCTACAATGTTTCTTTTCTCCACAGTCAGCTGCTGTGTTGGCTCATTATTGGTTCATCCTATTTGTGCCCTAAAATAGAACAATGCTACTAAATATCAATAAGTTTTCTAGATGATTAAAGGTTAATCTCCTGGATTATTCATGCATATAATCATAATCCTCTGAAATCTTTCAGAAGAATTTGCCAATTTCAACAGGATGAGGCATCATTTAATAGCCCATGATACAAATCACATGGAAATTGGATCACTGCCACAAAGTGATTTTTAAAAAAGATCCAGGGAATACCTAGTCAACCACAGAGGTAAACTTTACATCTAGAGATTAAAGTTAGAAATAATTATTATAGAACAATTAAAATTATGAGTGACAGTTAATAATATTACATCTCAATGGACTTCAGATATTAAGTATTATTGTTTAGTCCAATTAGATAATAGTGCTTCAACTACTAACCTTTCAGAGTTGCTATAAGGAAAACACTTGGTAAGCTATACCATGTTTTACTGTCATTATCCACCAAAGTCCTACTCTGATGCCTCAGCGTGGCTTGGAGGCAACCCTGAGCACTCAAAGCCTAAGCTAACAGAATATACTATGTTGAAAAGGCTTACCAAAATACATTAACTGCTTTCCTGACACAAGCCTTGCTATGTATAGGCTCATCTCCAATAAATCAGCTGCTTGGGGAGGATTTCTTTGTAGTAGAAGTATAGTAACTTATGGAGCCACAAAAAATACAAAGTGGCTTTTAATATTACATAGGCACTACCACTTCTATATTGACAGATGAATATAAAAGGAGACCAACTGTGCTAAGAATTTCATCATTTTAGATTGTAAACAATAACTTAGCAATTGCAAACCAGAATGTGAGATAGTTACAACTAAAAGGTGGTATTTATATAACGCTTTGAGGTTTGAAAAGAGCTTTATAAATATTGTCTCACTTTATCTTATCAGTCCTGGGAGTTAGGTACTTTTAATATCCCCATTTTCCAGAGGAAGAAACTGATGTAGACAAGTGACTTGCCATGGGTCAGATAGCTACTAAGAGCCTAGATTTGAACTCAGGTCTTCATGATTCCAGGTCTAGCACTCTAGAACTGAATCATGTCAATCTTATGCAGTACTTTTCCCTGCAAAATCAGAATGCTCTACGTCATCTGCTCATCTTGTCTTCTACTATCTCCATGTTTTGTGCCCATAACAGTCCTGCCCTATACCTAGAATGGCAATTGCTATGTATTAAAATTGGTCGCTTCCCTCAAGACCCAAAATAGTCACCTTGTCTTCTTCCCAGCAACCTTCCCTGATCCTTCCAGGCGAAAGTAATCTTATTCATCTCATACTTCCCCTAGCATTTTGTCTAGATCTCTTCTTGTCACCTGTTCCATTCATCTTTGAATCCTAGTGACAGGTTTGCAGGCCTTTTTCCTGTAAGATTTAAAGCTTTTTGAAAATAGGATGTACACAGGTCTGTTTTCTGTGCTTGGCATAGTGCTTTGTGTCTAGTAAGCATTTAGTAAATGTTTGTGGAATTAAATTGACCTGGAATGAACTGAATTGAATTTCCAAACTGAATATTGGAACAATTCTTTTTATTTTTTTTTTTAAATAGAATCTGTCAAGATATGAGACATCCTGTTTTCCAGAGCTAAAGACCAGCAAGCAAGCTGTGCCCTGAGCTTGGCATAAAAACTATCCTTCTGGAGCATCTTATCCCCTGGAAAAAAATCATATTTTTTTTTTATTTCTTTGACTAGTACCAGGTGTTCTCTGAGATCAGACAAGCACCAGACAAGTACCCACGTTACAGGCATGAAGCCCTACTATGAATCAAACTGATGCTGCTACCCCTCATTGCCAGGGTTACAGCTCATTTGGTAAGTATTGAGCATACAGCCAGCGGTGTAAGTATTGAGATTTGGCCACACAAAAGTGGGTACCCCCCACTAGGGGTGACCCTGGCATATGTGTCCTTGCTTGCAAGCTGTTTTCCTCACTGTTAAACTAAACTTCTGTTTGATTCTTGTCTGTAGCCTGCTCTGTTCAGCTCTGGCCAGCCACAGGTTAGAGGCCCATTTAGTCCAGTTGTCAAATCTTAAAGCTAGAATGTACTTTCAAGACTCTTTTTTTCTTACCTCCCCAGTTACAATTAGATACTTCTTTTTTGATATTCTAATTCAAACCTCTTCAGAACGTGGCACCCTTGTACTTTTCCAGGTTTCTGACACATTACTCCCACTCTATAATCCAGACCTACTGGCCTGCTCATTCTTCTACTTCTTGAGGACAGGGACTGGCTTTTATCTTTATTTTGCATCTCCAGAACTTGGAACAGTGCCAGGTACATAATAGATGCTTAATAAATGGTTATTGACTGACAAACATTTCCTATCTTTGCACTAACTGTTGCCATGCCTGGAATGTACTCCCTTCTCATCTCTGCTTTGTGAAATCCCTGATTTCCTTCAAGACTCAGTCCCAAAGTCACCTTCTACATGAAAACATTCCTAATTCCTCCAGCTGCTAGTGCATGCCCTCTGAAGTTACCTCATATCCACTTCAAACGTATATTTACTTATGTGTGTACATGTTGTCTTCTCCATTAGAATGTAAGTTCCTTGAAGGCAGGCATTGTTTGCCTTTTGTCTTTATATCCCCAGCACTGAAAGCAGGGGTCAGGTTCCTGGTGCGTGCTTAAGAAATGCTTAGTAATTGATTGCCAAGCAAAATGAAACAGAGAAGTGATTTGCTGAAGGTCACAGCTAATTAATGTCAAAGCCAGAACTTTGATCTAGGTTAGCTGAGTTCCATTCCTGTGCTCCTTCCATGATGACTTTGTTTTCTTTTTCTGTGCTATGTATCTTCAGTTCCACATCACTGGAGTAGAAAATAACAAACCACTCCAGTATCTCTGCCAAGAAAACCCCAAATGAGGTCAAGCAGAGTCGGAAACAACTGAAAAATGACTGAACTGAAACAGTCCCACATCACCAGTCTTATATCATGGATTACCGGACGTATTCAACTGAATATCACAGAGGCATCTCAAATTTAATACATTCAAAAGAAAACTTACTTCCTTTCTCCCTCTTTCAAACTTCCTTATTTCTATCAGAGGTAAAGCCATCCTTCCAGGCACTTGGGTTTACCTAATCTAGAGTTTGTCTCCACAACCTCTCCTATATGCTCCCTCCTTTCTGCTCTCACACCCTCCACCCTATGTTAAGCTATCATCACCTTCTCCTGAACTATAACAATGGCTCCTCATTGGCCTTCCAGTCCCAAGTATCTCTCCATTCCAATCTTTCTTCCATAAAGCCACCAAAGGATCACGTCACCGCTCTCCTCTATAATCCCGTATGGTCTCCTTTTCCCTCTAGGATCAAATATAAGCATTTTTGTTTGAAATATAAATCTCTTTTCAACCTGAACCCTATTTACCTCTCCAATATTATTAACTACTCTTTTCCACACAATCTAGCTAAAATCTCTTGAAATTCCTTATTTTCTTCAAAATTTAACTCAAGTATGGCATTTAGCCTGAGGCTCTTCCACCTCCCTCTCCTCCAATTTCTAGTGCTTTCCATCTCAGATGAATACACTTATACCTAAGAGTATTTATCCTCTATTAGAGGTTCTTGAGGGCAGGGACTGTTTTACTTTTGCCTGTCTAGCCCCAGTGTCTATTAAGTATATAGTAGGTAAGTAATAAACGCTTATTCGTTGATTGATTAATAGTAAGATTTATTTCTAAACATAACTTTAGGGCCCTATCACCAAAAAATAATCTTTTCTAGATTAAGAATACGTGTGCTAGTTATTCAGTGTAGAAAAGGTACATGAAGAAGACGTCTGGCTTGATCATTTTTTTAAAAATCTACTTTCAAGACAGCAAATACATTCCAGCACTTTTCTCCTCCATTTTCATTTTATTCTGTTTTCCTAAGCCAACTAAAAGGATTTGGCTTTCATGAATCTAACAATGTGCCAACTGATTATTATCATTATTAAAAAAATAATTGTGCACCCATAGCAATGACATTATGTGGAATATCCGTTTAGACACGGTCCCTGACTAAAGGGCTCATGGCCATGTATTGAAAACAAGTCGAAAGAGTCATGGGGAGGGGTTGCTTATTAACCATCTCTCCACACTACCAGTTCCAGAAATTGTGGTGTGGAAGCTAAGTTTAGAAGCTGACTGAGACGGTGATAATCTACTTTCCTTTCCAATCTATCATTAAAAACAACATCTCTTCTTCAAGTAGCAGGTTGGTTATGTGACTTTACTTTTTAATGATTGATTTGTGGTGAGGGGAGAGGAGATACTTTCTAATGTATTATAAGGATTGAATAGAATATTCCAAATAGTGTTCTCATGCTCCAAATTCATTAATCAAGAATTATAGGTTAAATGATTGTATTACTAAATGTTTAATGAGATGCTAAACTCTGCAAGGAAACTTGAAACAGAAAGAAAAAAAGGAGAAAGACAAGAAATAAATAAAGATTAAAAGCATGGAATTTCCATTTATGGGACAACTGAAGTGTGGTTAGTTTTCCTGATCTCTTTGTAGTTGAATGCAATGTTTCTATCAGAAGATGATATTGATTCTTGGGAAGAAGACTACC
The DNA here is from genome assembly GCF_028372415.1 of Notamacropus eugenii. Taxonomy (NCBI): domain Eukaryota; kingdom Metazoa; phylum Chordata; class Mammalia; order Diprotodontia; family Macropodidae; genus Notamacropus; species Notamacropus eugenii. Next base: position 479,931,291 of record NC_092873.1, on the reverse strand, counting down.
TGTGGGTTTGAATGATCATATGATGTCAAGCTTAAATAGGAAGAACATTTTAACTTCTCCAAAAGGTTGTCTACAATCTTAAATTACTGAACGTATGTTGTTGAGGATAGAGATAACAATAGGAAACTGTTGAGCAGTGAGGTAGGAGTTGCCAAGACCCAGAACTGAAGAAAGTGGGAAAGAATAAAAAAAACAGTTTAAAATAGAGAATTTTCATTTGAAAATAAAACTACAACAAGAGAAAGAAATACACTTTTCAAGGAGTCCAGCTAGAGTCCCCAGCTGAAGCCACTGGGTGGAGAAATTTGGGTCCTATAATGAAAGAAGCATGAACTGTCATAACAGATGAAGTCAAAATGGAACCTTTATAGATACTATGCCATGCTTGTAAATAATCTTGACCCATGTTATCTTTACTGATTGTGGTGAAGTCATTACTGCTTTGCTATATTTAAAAAAAAACTAGTATGAGTATATCCTAGCATTCAAACAAATTTTGGACAAGGGTACAAGAAGCTAGAGATCACTCAATAAAGACGTTATATTATTTCATATATTTTTAACAAATTACACCTTTCAAAATAGTTAAGGACTCTTTAATAGTCTTGTTTCTGTCAGTAGGTGATGAATGCACCATCATAACCTGAGACCTTTTCACCTCTGAAATTATATTTAGAAGCTTTCTTAGGAATATCTTTTTTTCATGAATCTCATGCCTTTTTTCATCCACAGTTTTAAAAATTCAAATTTAGAGAGATCATACTGTAGGGGGGGTTGCTTCTTTATTTCAGTTATATAATTATGACAGTTAAATTCACTTATAATTATTTTTATGCAAGAGAGATGCTTGTGAAAATTCAATCATGTTAAATGTAGAAAAATCTTTTCTTTTAAAGGAATGCTCAAATGAAGCTTCTTGTGTTATGAATCACCACTTAAAGTTCACCTAATTTGTGTTAAATCTTTTCCCTTTTATTATCAAATTGCCTAGTGAAAGCTGTCTATGTTCATCTCATCACTTCTCGCTCACTTTTTTCTCCTCTCATTTCAGTTTTCCACCCCTTGAACTATGGCTTCTGTCCCTACCACTTAACTGAAACCACTTTCTCTAAGGTCATTAATGATCCCTTCCCTTTCCCCTCAAATCCAATGACCATGGAAGTGTTCAAACTCCCCAACTTTTCTTCAAAGTTTAACATTCTCTGATTACTTTCTCCTGGGTTTCTGTAACTGGTCTGTTGTGGTTTTCCTACTTGCATGTCTGATCCTCATTGAACTGCATTGTTAGAAAAAGTTTCCCATTAGGAGCTAGGTCCATATTTAATTAAGCCACTGAAAATTTTTAATAGTTAATTTATATGGCACACAAAGTGTTTTCCTCACAATGATACCTTGAGACACGTATTGTAGCCCAGAGTTCTATAGGATCCTCTTGTCTTCTCTCTCTACACAATCTCCCGCAATGATCTCATCAGCTCCCAGGGGTTCAAGTATCATATCTCTGCTAATGACTATCAGATCTATATATCAAGCCTTAATGTCTCATTTGAATTTCATTCTTGTATTACAAATTGCCTATTGGACAATTGCCTGTTTGTAACATTGGCATCTCAAACTCTTTCAATATGTCTAAAATATGACTTCATTATATTCTACTCTCAAACCCTTATCTATTATGTAAAGGACACCACCATCTTTCTAGTCATCCAGACTTGCAAACTGGGTGTCATCTTTAACTCCTCACTCTCACTCACCCCCTATATCCAATTCATGGCCAAATCTTCTCATTTCTCCCGTCATTACATCTCTTGTATTAATCCCCTTTTCTTGTCTCAACAAGTTGAAAGCCTCATCACCTCTTGCCTGGACAATTACTGTAACTTTCTAACTAGAATCCCTGCTTCAAGTCCCTCTTCCATGCTAGTCCATCCTCCACTCAGCTGAAAATAGAATTTTTCTAAAGTGAGGAGTCTGAAAATGTCACCCTTATGCTCAGTGAACTTCAGTGGCTCCCTACCATTTCTAGGATCAAGTAAATAAAGTTCTTTATCACTTGAATCTCTCATGACTAGATCCCTCCTATCTTTCCATTCTTCCTCTTCTACATACATGAATCCTATAATCCAGCTGCATGGGCCTCCTTATGGCTCCTCAATCACCTTTATTTCGTCTTTCTTCTCTGTTCCCTTTTACTCACCATACCCCCTCACTTTACGATGAGGAAATGAAGGCCCAGAGCAGAGGTAGATTCTCCCTCTTACCTCTGCCTTTTAGTTTCCTTGGCTTCCTTCAAGACTCAGCTCAAAACTCTACCTTTAAAAAGGAGTTTCCCTGTCCCTCCAGCTGCTAGTGCCTTCCTCTCTCAGATTACCTTCATTTATTATGTAAATACAGTTATTTAAACTGTCTCCCCTTCACAATGCACTCTCCTTGAGGACAGGAGCTTTTGGTGTCCTTTACATAATAGATAAGGGTTTGAGAGTAGAATGTAATGAAGTCACATTTTAAACATATTGAAAGAGTTTGAGATGCCAATGTTACAAACAGGCAATTGTCCAATAGGCAATTTGTAATACAAGAATGAAATTCAAATGAGACATTAGGGCTTGATATATAAATCTGATAGTCATTAGCAGAGATATGATACTTGAACCCCTGGGAGCTGATGAGATCATTGAATGCCTTGCATATAGTAAGCGCTTAATAAATGTTTCTTTTACATTACATTTTAGTTTGTTATATGATTTCTCCCATTCATTTTAATTCTTCACAACATGACTATGGTGAAAATGTATTTAATAGGAATGTATGTGCAGAACCTATATAAAATTGCATGCTGTCTCATGGAGGGAGGGGGAGCTAAGGAGGAAAGAGGGGGAGGGAAAAAAATCTAAGTTATATGGTAGTGATTGTAGAACACTGAAAATAAATAGGAAAAAAAGAAAATTAAGAAAAAAATAAATTTTTGCGCTCTTATGTGGAGGTAACATTTTATAGTAGAAAGGACTAGATTTGGAGGCAGATTGTGTGGGTCAGAGATCACCTATTTGAATGAAAATCAGAGACTTTTCAAGGTAGAAGCAAAGCAGCAAGATTTTATTACAATCTCCCGAGAAAGGGCATACCCTCTCTGACAAGTAATCAAGAGAGTGAGGTGCTTGCAGAAGGCAAGAGCAAAGATTATATAGTCCTAATGGAAACCCCCCACCCTCCCTGATGGCCATTACTCCCATTGGCTGGGAAGCAGGCTCACAATCTAAACACGGCAATTTACCTTAGAAATAAGGAGCAAGGAAGTAGCAAAATAACCCATGTAAAGCTACCACAATGCTCATAACCTTATTTGGCATGTAGTATGCTGAGGTGGCACTCTAAGAAGGGAGAGTTAAGTTTCAAGTTTCTTCAAGGTCACATAATTTCTAGGAGATAGAAACTTAGGCCTAACTACCTACTAGAAATCTATTGTCAAGTACTGAGAAGTCTTCACTGACTCTTTTTCACTCAAAATGATATGTGTTTGATTCAGCATCTACTACTTACAATATGCGTGACCTGGAGCAAGTCACTTTTCAAGGCCTCAATTCCTGATCTGTAAAACTTGGGGGGGAAGGGGCAGTGGACTAGATGATCCCAAAGGTCCTTTCTAAATCTATGATCCTGATTATTTCTTAAATTTTGCTCTGTAAGCATTATCCAAAGTTGATATTGCAGCAAAACTTACTGATATTTATATCGGAGTCAGCCCTAATAGTCAGGCTTTTACTTCTACCACACACCTACATCACCCTCACGAGTCTAGGCAGATTCAAACCAGCTGCAGCCCAGCTGCAGGTAAGTCTATTCAAGCAGCTAGTTCTAAGAATGTACTATCTCAGCCAACCTAGTCAAGCTCAAGGCAAAACTGTGAAAGTAGAACCATAAACCAGGCAAAATTATTCTACCATATCTATTTCCCTATCCCACCCCTTCTCACCCTCCAAAGTAACCCCATTCTCCTTATACCCTTTAACTTCATTGACACTTTTCTCTGTTACAAAATCTACTCTGAAATTCTTCATTTATACTAAGATGCAAATGATTAAAAAACATTTAAAATATTTTTTTCTCTCAAAAGTATTTGCATTTTAACAGGGAGTCATATTTAAGTGAGAAGAAAGTTCTGAAGTGGTATCTCAGGCTTCATGTACAGAAGATAGATTCCCCCCCACCCCCTTCAATATCCAAATAGAGATTTGAGATGAGAAACCTGGGATTTTGTGACCTACTAAAAATCATAGAATCCTGGCTTTTAAGTTCAGAGAATTCTCAGAGGTTACTACTCCAACAGTATCATTCTATAAATGAAGAAAGAGGACAAAGGAAGCTAAATGACTTGCCCAGGGTCACACAAGTAAGCATCAGAGGCTTATACCCAGCTCATATGACCTTAGAAACAATGATCTTTCCTTATGGGTATAGGGTGGATGTGGGTGGCTACTGCTCACTTTACCCCACCAGTGTGGTACTCATTAACAACCAACCAGTAGACTCAATTACCTCTTAGAAAAGACATTAACTCAAATGGTATAGCAAGAAGAGTAGGTATAAAACATGTTGGGGGCTATCTCCTAGGACAGACTTTCTAATCATATCATATAGACATCTGCATAATCACTACCCAGCACTAGAGGTTAGACCGACATTTATAAATTGGTCTGACTTGAATCACATAATATCTAGTTATTTTTCTGAATACCTATTTAAAATTGATTTCTTTGCCCTATTTCTTTTCTTGTCATGTCTCCTAAGATAAAGCAATCTGACTGTTAAGGTAACTATCTTAAAAATTCAAATAATTCTGATCTATAACTGATTTTATCTAAGTAACTGAGGCAAAGGTAGATTTGGTGCATCATAACATCTATATAATTTGCCTTGACTACACTGGCTTTACGATTTAAGATGTCTTTTGAACTCTATAAACCTTAGCTTTTTTATAACTAAAAATGAGTATATAATGCCTATATCATTCAATTTCCAAATGTGTTGTAAGAAAAATATTCTCTAAACCTGAAAGCATTATATGAGCATAAGTTATTCATTCTTATTATCTTGTTCTCATCTTTGTCAATGGCATTTAGATGAACATATATGGCTAAGGCAACTCACCAATCCAGAACTTCAGGGACTTACTCTTATTCCTCTCTCCAGAGTCCTTGCCAAACTTTAGTGTCAGCGATAGCTAAGCTACATTAGATTGCCATAGGTCATAGTGCCTTTCCTGGGTATATTAGGTCAGACAGATCCCTTAACTTCTGGACTGACATCTTACTAGTTGAGGCATCTGTGCTAAGTTGGTCAATCTGCTGAACTCCCTGAACTCACTCTTTGATGGGCAGCTGTGATAGACCTTCCCAGAGTCAGACAGATTCTATTATGCTCTTTCAAAGAGGGCAGAAAACTTCAGCCTTGGATTGGCAGAAGCCTCTCCAGGTCTGCTCCCTAAAAGGCATAAGCTATGACATGTTACCTCCCAGGCAAGGGATCAAAAATCTTCTATTCAACAATTATTCCTAGTTCAAAGGTAGGCTCCCTAAGTAGGAGACTATCCAGTTACATTTCCCAGATTCTTGTTGAGTTTGTAAAAAAAAAAAAAAAACAAGTTCCTAGGTACCAAGGTTCTGAGACAGTCTATGTCCTGGGGTAGAATTATTTCTGGTCTTTACATGTGTAAATGAAATACTTAAAGCCTTCAAATCTGCTCTTGGAAAGAGCAGAATGCCTTATTAATACCAGAAGGGACCTTGCCCTTATCCTAACTTTTTCTTGTCTCTTCTCCTTTAAAACTTTCAGCTAGGCTCAGTCTAAATGGGTCATACCTCTATACTAGGAGTTTGTAGGTGCTGAATTTTGTGGCCTATAGTGACATGTTGCAGACAGTTTCTTCATTTCTTTGTACAATCTACATTGATCAGTGAGGTCTGGCACCTTAAGGGTTACCTACCATTTTCTGATGTCCACAACCCTGTTTCTAAATTGTCATTGCAAACTCCTGTTTTCTAATAAACAAAGCTGTGGGACTGAGTTGTTGCTCTCTACCTCACTCCCTTAAAAATTATTTTGCACTTACTTTGCATATATTTAATAGAGAGTACTGGCTACAAGCCAGGACGTTGGGTCTTGCATCAGAATAACAGACAGGGAAAGAGAAAGAGGGAGGGAGGGAGAGAGAGAGACAGAGACACAGACAGAGAGAGACAGAGACACAGACACAGACACAGACACAGACACAGACACAGACACAGACACAGACAGAGAGAGAGAAATACTAAGTGTATAATGATGGGAAAGTTCAGTTCTTAATTTTTTTCCACTCACATCCCTTTGTCACTCAAGAAATTTTTACGCAACCTCGGGTATATAGGTATACAAAACAGGCATACAAATCAAACATTTACTGATAATAAATCATGAAGAAATTTATTTTAAAACAATTCTTTGATATACATGTAATTTTACCATTTATTAAAGAAAAAAGCAAATTTGCATACTAATGAGATGGATATGCTCATTTATTTTTACATAAAGAGTTCAATCTTGGCAGAATATTTGACACTGCAGGACCTAGAGCATCTTCAAGATTTATCAGAGTTGATTGATATTTTGATTCTATAACTACCAATGCTGAGAATGCTGCTTCACATCAATTTACAATATAAAATGGCAAAGATATCTTTAGGGCTATCTCAAAAATCATTGGAAAGTCTGTCCTAATCCCAAGTCAAAATTCATTTAATGATTTTTTTTTAGGAAATACAAGTTTTAAATCTGTGTTGCTTGACAATTTGGCAAATTCTTCTTGAACTTTTAATGGCAGATGACTGACTTTTTAAATTTCAATTGAATATGGTTTATGAACCCAACTTAGTTTTTTAGAATCAAAATTTGAGGGGGGAGGAGCCAAGATGGTGGAGTAGAAAGATACACATATGCTAGCTCTGAACCCACAGCCCATAAAATACCTGTAAAGAAGAATTCCCAACAAATTCTGGAGCAGCAGAAGCCACAGAACAATGGAGTGGAGGAGATTTCTGTTCCAGAGAGACCTGAAAAACTGACACGAAAGGTGTGTCACACACCAGTCCTGGAGCAGAGCCCAGCACTATCTTGGCCACGAGGCACCGAGAAGAGCAGATCTGAGCAGGCTTCAGGGACAGAATCTCCAGTAGCTGTGCAAGTCCCTCCACCCACAGGTGGAAAAGGTCAGTGACAGGGTCTTTTTGGCTCACCAAGAGGGGAGCAGGGTGTCTCCATAACCCAGGCCCCCTTGGGAGGCAGCAGCAGAGGCAGCAGAGGACAAGGGCTGCCAAAGCAGGCAGGAGCTCACATCCATTATTGAAGGTCTCTGCATAAACCCCCTGAGAGAACTGAGCCCCATGTGGCCATCCTGCTCCCACCCAAGCAGCTGAACTTAATCTCACACTGAATAGCAGCCCCACCCCCACCCAAAGCCCTGAGGCTGGGGAGCAGCATTTGAATCTCAGCCCCCAAGCACTAGTTGGGCAGAACTGGAGGCAAGGTGGGTGTGGAGAGAACCTCAGAAGTCAAGTAACTGGCTGGGAAAATGCCCAGAAAAAGGAAAAAAAATAAGACCATAGAAGGTTACTTTCTTGGTGAACAGATATCTCCTCCCATCCTTTCTGATGAGGAAGAACAATGCTTACCATCAGGGAAAGACATAAAAGTCAAGGCTTCTGTATCCCAAACATCTAAAATAAATACACCATGGGCTCAGGCCATGGAAGAGCTCAAAAAAGATTTTGAAAATCAAGTTAGAGAGGTGAAGGAAAAACTGGGAAGAGAAATGAGAGAGATGCAAGAAAAGCATGAAAAGCAGGTCCACACCTTGCTAAAGGAGACTCAAAAAAATGCTGAAGAAAATAACACCTTGAAAAATAGGCTAACTCAATTGGCACAAGAGCTTCAAAAAGCCAATGAGGAGAAGAATGCTTTCAAAAGCAGAATTAGCCAAATGGAAAAGGAGGTTCAAAAGCTCACTGAAGAAAATAGTTCTTTCAAAATTAGAATGGAACAGATGGAGGCTAATGACTTTGTGAGAAACCAAGAAATCACAAAACAAAACCAAAAGAATGAAAAAATGGAAGATAATGTGAAATACGTCATAGGAAAAACAACTGACCTGGAAAATAGATCCAGGAGAGACAATTTAAAAATTCTAGGACTACCTGAAAGCCATGATGAGAAAAAGAGCCTAGACATCATCTTTCATGAAATTATCAAGGAAAACTGCCCTGAGATTCTAGAACCAGAGGGCAAAATAAGTATTCAAGGAATCCATAGATCACCTCCTGAAAGAGATCCAGAAAGAGAAACTCCTAGGAACATCGTGGTCAAATTCCAGAGTTCCCTGGTCAAGGAGAAAATATTACAAGCAGCTAGAAAGAAACAATTCAAGTATTGTGGAAATACAATCAGGATAACACAAGATCTAGCAGCTTCTACATTAAGGGAATCGAAGGGTGTGGAATAGGATATTCCAAAAGTCAAAGAAACTAGGACTAAAACCAAGAATCACCTACCCAGCAAAACTGAGTATAATACTTCAGGGGGAAAAATGGTCTTTCAATGAAATTGAGGACTTTTAAACATTCTTGATGAAAAGACCAGAGCTGAAAAGAAAATTTGACTTTCAAACACAAGAATGAAGAGAAGCATGAAAAGGTAAACAGCAAAGAGAAGTCATAAGGGACTTACTAAAGTTGAACTGTTTACATTCCTACATGGAAAGACAATATTTGTAATTCTTGAAACTTTTCAGTATCTGGGTAGTTGGTGGGATCACATACACATACACACACACACACACACACACACAGACAGAGAACACAGAGAGAATGGAATAGGATGGGATAATATCTTTAAAAAATGAAATTACAGGGTGAGAGAGAAATGTATTGGGAGGAGAAAGGGAGAAATGGAATGGGGCAAATTATCTCCCATAAAAGAGGCAAGCAAAGACTTTTTAGTGGAGGGAAAAAAGAGGGGAGGTGAGAGAAAAACATGAAGTTTACTCTCATCACATTCCACTAAAGGAAGGAATAAAATGCACACTCATTTTGGTATGAAAACCTATCTTACAATACAGGAAAGTAGGGGATAAGGGGATAAGCAGGGTGAGGGGGATGATGGAAGTGAGGGCAATGGGAGGAGGGAGCAATTTGAAGCCAACACTCTTGGGGAGGGACAGGACCAAAAGAGAGAATAGAAGTAATGGGGGGCAGGATAGGATGGAGGGAAATATAGTTAGTCTTAAACAATATGACTATTATGAACGTCATTTGCAACACTACACAGATATGGCCTATATTGAATTGCTTGCTTTCCTAAAGGGAATGGGTGGGGAGGGAGGGATGAAGAGAAGTTAGAACTCAAAGTTTTAGGAACAACTGTCGAGTACTGTTCTCACTACTAGGAAATAAGAAATACAGGTAATGGGGTATAGAAAGTTATCCTGCCTTACAGGACAAAAGAGAAGATGGGGATAAAGGAAGGGAGGGATGTTAGAAGAGAGGGCCGATTGGTGATAGTGGTGATTAGAATGCTCAGCGTTTTGGGGTGGGGGAGGGGAGAAATGGGGAGAAAATTTGGAACCCAAAATTTTGTGGAAATGAATGTTAAAAGTTAAATAAATAAATTTTTTTTAAAAAGAATCAAAATTTGAAGGGAAGTATTTCTGAAACTGTGTCTCTAGGCACATCAGATGATCAGTTGTAATTCTTACAATTAAATCTTTCAGAAGGTTATTTTCTATTGTAAAGTCATCTGTAGCTATAAACATTTCTAAAGAACCATTTTCCACCCTATTATTCCATATATTTACTTTTTTTAGTAAAACTTTCAATTGTATCTTTTAATATAAATGTTACAGTTGAGTTTTTCAAAAACATCTGACAAATAACACAGTTTCAAAAGTCATAAGTTGTTAAAAGAATTGATAAAATCAGATTTCTGCTCAGTCAAAAATACAACTTCATCTTTCAATTTCAATAATCTGTTTAAATTTCACCCTCTTGAAAGTTACATGATTCAACAGATTTTCTTGTCAATTTAGGTATACTACAACCTGATAGTGAAGACTTTGCCACATTGTCATAAATATTGTTACCTCTTCTGTCAAATTTAGCTATTTATCCATAACCAAAAAATATTGTGTCCTAAAATGTAAATAAATATTATTAATAATATCTCGGATAAACACTAGCTTTAGTTTATGAAATTACATTTGTCTGTGCTTAATTTTAAAAACTGGTGTTCACACATATACATACAGCAGTGCTCGTGGAGAAATATTATTAAAGAACTTATCTTTATTTGCTGCAATTAAACACATTTCTGTAAAAGGAGATAACAGCAATTGTTAAAATCAAACATTCTGGCATCATACAATCCGAAGGTACACTAATTTGATAGTCACATGCTGAGGAATGATGGTAAGAAAATATTAAAAGTGTTTATTTTCTGTAATTAAACTATCATGTTTCTATAAGAGCAGAAAACTGTATGTGCAGTAAAAACACTGCAATTTATAACATGCAACAGTCTCAAATCTGAGATGGGGTTTTTCTGACAGCATTCATCGATGCTGTGGGGCACGATGGCATGTGCAGCGCAAAGTCAAGAACCACCAAGACTCTAGTCAAGTTGCATGATGCAATACAGGCAAGCATTGCCAGAAACACCTCAGATTCATTAGTTTTTGGTTGTTATATGTTCAGAAACTGCGAACTGTTACCAATTTTTTTGCAACTCCTACATTCAGTTATGCAATTCCATATGTGATCACAACACACAGTTTAAGAATTGTTGAGGAAAACTCAGGTGAGCTACTTTTCAAGGCAGGTATAACCTCCCTAGTAAATTAATTGAATAGCATTCCAACTTACAAATCAAATCTTATATGAGTTTGATCATGCTGTCAGAGTCTAACATCCTCAAGGTTCCAGTTCTATAGCACTGGAATCTAAGATGAGAGAGAAAAAATGGTCAGTCTTCAAAAGAATTGTAGGTATGATTGCTTTTGTGGCCAATAAATATTACTATTACTAGGAATGTAATAGTAATACTATTGAGCATAACATTAAAATTGATTGTTAGTAGGGATAATGTTAATAATATTAATAAGGATTTGATCACTTTAGGCTGCAGTGTTCCATGACTATCTACTTCCTGTTTGAAAAATTCAGCTCTGCTCTGAACTCTTTTCTTCAACTAGCAAAGTGAGGGAACATGGCCAAGAAGAGAATTGCTGTGATTGGAGCTGGAGTTTGTGGCCTCGGTGCCATCAAGTGCTGCTTGGATGAAGACCTGGAGCCCACCTGCTTTGAAAGGAATGATGACATTGGAGGACTCTGGAAATTTCAAGTAAGCTTTATTTCTCAAGATTTTTTAAAGTGCTACTAGTGTTCTGTACAAGGGAGAAAATCTCTGCTATTCCTTGTTGTTTTTAGGTTTTGATTTGCCAGACTAGTAAGGTGTAGTGGAAAGAGTATTTGATCTAGAGTGAAAGGACCTCTGTTCAAATCTCACCTCTCTAACTTGCTACCTGAAAGACCTTTGACAAGCTTCTTCATCTCTCTGGGTGTGAGTTTCCTTATCTTTAAAACAAAGAAATTAAGTTAAATCACCTCTAAGATCCATTCAAGACTGAAATCTATGACTCTAAGATCTTTAGAAAGCTGTTCATGTGTTCTGTAAGTCATTTGTCCATTGTAGGGTCAACTACCTTAGGCAGTGATTGGAACAGTCAGATTTTTCCTAGGCATGTATCAGAGTCCATAATGTCAGATCTATACCTCAAAGTCCATATAGGAAAAAACATAATCAAGGTGGAAGAAATCCAAGGTCATTAATGAGGAAGTTTAAAAAAAAAAAAAAGCAGTATGTCACAGTGAGAAGAATATGGATTTGGAATCAGGGGACCTTGGGTCCAAATCTCTGACTCTACTACTACCTATAGGAACTTGACGGGTCAGTTTCTCTGGGCTTTAGTTT